>NC_142872.1:12521911-12828382 GCF_051225735.1 Oryctolagus cuniculus
TCTCAAATGAAATAAAAATAAATCTTAAACAGAAAATTGGAAAAGGCCTAGACATTCCCGTGAAGAAGATGTACCTCATGGTATATAAGCACATGAAATAATGTTCAGCACTAATGGCGAATTGAAAATTATAAATTAAAATCATCTATAATAAAAAATCTATCAGATTTACTAAAATAACATTTTTGTAATGTGAAAACACCCGAAGTTAGCAAAGATGTGGAGAAACTTCATGATTCATAAAATGATGGGGGAGTATAAAATGGTATAACCACTCTTAAAATAGTTTAGCAGTTCCTGGAAGAAATAAAGTAAGCATGCACTCATCATAGGATCTAACAAGTGCTACTCCTGCTCAGGAATGCCAGGGAATTGAAAACCTATGTTCACACAAAGACATGTGCATCAATTCAGAGCACCCTTATTCACACTAACTCAACATTGTAATCAACCCAATGCCCTCCAATGCATGAAGCTTTAAACAGTGTGACACATCAACATCATGGAATACCACATAGCAGAAACATTAATACTGACATATGAAATAACCTGAATGAATCTCAGTGGAATTATGCAAGGTGTAATTGGTGACTCTCGAAAGTCATATATAGAAGAGTGTTAGTGCATACGACAGGAGTTAAGATGCTGGCATCCCACATCAAAGTAACTGAGTGTGCTATGGGGCTCTGGCTTCTCACTCCACTTTCCTGCCAGTGCAGACAATAGAAGGAAACCCACATGAGTGATATGAACTGAGTTTCATATTTCCAGAGCTCTAGCTGGAAACAGTAGATGGAACATAGTCATTTTCATTCTTATTCGCATTTAAATTCTCTCTCTCTCTCTCTCTCTCCTTCTCTCTCCACTCCCATTTCCTCTCCTCTCCTCCCCTTGCCCTCTCTTTCATACCACAAATTAAAATTTTTAAAAACACTTGCAATATACATTCCATCTGATTGTACTGATGCAATAGTACTGAAAAGACAAAATAATGAACAAAGAAAAATTAGTAGTTCCAGGGTTAGGGATGCAGGGCAAGGGTGGGAGAGAATGCTATAGGGGTTGGCTGCAGCCATTAAATAGATCAAAGCATGAAGCTTCTCGTGAGGTTACACTTGTTGTCTATATTGATGCTTGTAATTATTACATGAATACAAATGTGGTAAAACTGCATCAAACTAAATAGATACACACATACACACATGTGTACATACAGTGTGAAATAATCTTTGGAATGGACCAATGTCAATATTCCAGTTAGATACTACATTATAGTTAGGTAAAATTTTATCATTGGGGGAAACTTAGTGAGGGATATATATCATCATCACCATTTATTTATTTATTTATTTATTTTGACAGGCAGAGTTAGACGGTGAGAGAGAGACAGAGACAAAGGTCTTCCTTCCATTGATTCACTCCCCAAATGGCTGCCACGGCTGACGCACTGCACCGATCTGAAGCCAGGAGCCAAGTGTTTCCTCCTGGTCTCCCATGAGAGTGCAGGGCCCAAGTGCTTGGGCCATCCTCCACTGCCTTCCCGGGCCAGAGCAGAGAGCTGGACTAGAAGAGGAGCAACCTGGGCAGAATCCGGCACCCCAACCGGGACTAGAACCCAGTGTGCCAGTGCCGCAGGCGGAGGATTAGCCAAGTGAGCCATGGTGCCAGCCTCATCTTCACCATTTTTGACAGCTTCAAGCAAATCTGCAAATCTAAAGTTCTAAGTTTAATGAGGAAAATACAATGCTGAAAAGTAAACAAGCTACAAAAGAATATATTCTGTACACTTCCATTTTTATAGACTTCTTAACTGGAAAAATTATTTTCTTATATTACTTGTCAGGAGATTAAAGAGGAGCATTAAAGATATCAACAGTGGGGCCAGCACTGTGGTGCAGCGGGTTAAAGTCCTGACATGCAGTGCCGGCATCCCATGTGGTCACTGGCTCTAGTCCCCACTGCTCTTCTTCTGATCCAGCTCTCTGCTATGGCCCAGGAAAGCAGTAGAGGATGGCCCAAGTCCTTGGGCCTCTGCACCCACGTGGGAGACCCGGAAGAAACTCCTGGCTCCTGGCTCTGGATTGGTGCAGCTCCAGCCATTGTGGCCGTCTAGGGGGTAAACCAGCGGATGGAAGACCTCTCTCTATTTTTGTCTCTACCTCTCTCTGTGGCTCTTTCAAATAAATAAAATAAATCTTTTTTAAAAAAGGAAATATATCATAAGAAAGTTTATTAATTATATTACTCAGTATCTTGTTTCTTGATTTGATTCTGTTTTTATGTATGATCATTTTGTGAAAAATCATGGAGCCGTATGTTTATGATTTATATACTTTTTTCCCTTATATTATTTTTGAAAGTTCATATGTAAAGGGATATTTGGGTCTAATAGATTTGGAAAGTGGGAGAGTCCCAAGAAACTTTGAAGATTCACTGTGTGCACTGGCAATACTAACAGAATGGATACACCGTGTTTTAAATCAACTGGGTTAATGTTTCCTCTCCCATTTTATGAAGATGTTGTTTTTGTAAATATTAGGATAACAAAACTATTTGATAAGCACATTTGAAAACTAAACATACATATATGTATAAGTATATATACACAAAGACACACACATATATATATATTTGTAGAGCTTCCCATATCCATGTGTTCCACTTCCATGCATTCAGTCAATCATGGACTGAAAATACTCAGAATGAAAAACCGGATTAGTACTGCACATGTACTAAAACTTAGACTGTTCTTCTTTGTAATTACTCCCTCAACACCACATTATAACAACCATTCACATAGCATTTATACTATGTTAAATACTATAAGTAATCTAGATATGATTTAAAATATACAGGAGGAGGTGCATAGGCTCTATGCAAATACTATGCCACTTTTATATAAGAGATTTGAGCACTGGCCATTTTGAGTGTCCTTGGGGTCTGCAAACCAATTTCTTGTGGATACTCATATACACATACTGAGCATGTGTGTATGTGTGTACATATATATATGTGTGTTCATATTTATGTACAAATTAGGTATTCTGTGACAACATCTGGGATATGTTGAATCAATCTAGGAGACCCCAAATCCCGAGAATTCTAAAAAAGCTGGGATATGGAGCAACTTCATTCAACTTGATCACATTTTAAGTCTAAGGCTCTCTTAAAGATGACATTACTAGCCTTTTATAAAAATCACTTATATATACTATTAACTGTATGTAACTATTTAGAAGCAAAGTTACTGTTATTGAAAAGATAATATGAGGGTATCCTATCGGTATCAGTTGTTCACTTTGTATTTATTCTCTAGGGAAGATTATCTGTAAAATATGGACAATAAGGATAGGTATGGGGAAGTGTTTTTTGATAAAGGACAAAAAGAAATGTCTGAAACACTTTAAAAGGTTTTATCCAAAATAAAAAACAACTATTATAAATAAACACAGCGGAAATTTCAGTGCTTATTTTGTTACACTTGAACACTAGAACATATGGAACTGCAATTCTCTGCAGGGAGACCAGAACAGATGAAATCATGGTTACCAAGCAGGAAATCTGGCGAACTTACTTGTCTCCATATCGGTTCTAACTTTGTTACAAGCCTGAGGCCCTGAGACTCTAATTCTTGGTAACATGTGTATCAAGAGGCACTGATTTATTAATGACCCATCTTACAATGCTCTAGAGGAGAAGCTGGGAGAGATCTGCTTTATTTTCTTAGTTGAGACTAAATCTAAAATCACAAAAAAAATAAGCAATTCTCTTCTGTGTACACTGGTTTTCCTAAAAAGCCGTTGAATATTAATTTATATGTTTTTAAAAAATGTTAAATATTGCTGTTTGAGATGATTATCTCTGTGACATATTAGTTTGCATTTTACTGAATTAATTTTCATTGTCTTATGTTTCTCACTAAATGAATGCCCACTCTAGGTTCCTTTCTGTTTACTTTTTTGCAGCATACCAATTTAATATTATTCACATGGTCTACTATTGTGCAGTTTTTTCCCCTTTCTATATCATTAATCTGACGTTAAAGATTCTATGTCATGGGGCCGGCGCTGTGGCGCACTAGGTTACTCCTCTGCCTTTGGCGCTGGCATCCCATAAGGGTGCCAGATCCTAGTCCCAGTTGCTCCCTTTTCCAGGCCAGCTCTCTGCTGTGGCCCGGGAGTGCAGTGGAGGATGGCCCAAGTACTTGGGCCTCTGCACCTGCATGGGAGACCAGGAGGAAGCACCTGGCTCCTGGCTTCGGATTGGCGCAGGGCTGGCAATAGTGGCCATTTGGGGAGTGAACCAATGGAAGGAAGACCTTACTGTCTTTCTCTCTCACTGTCTATAACTCTACCTGTCAAATAAAAAAAAAAGATTCTATGTCATTCCAACCGCCATAGGATGAAAGTTCTCTGATACTTATCCCATTCAATGACATGTCATCGCCCTTTCTTTATGAATTTTGGGCCTGTTTTCAACCTTTAAAATTGTTCTCCAATCCCATTTGAGCCAGTTTAGCATAATGTTATTTTATGAGATAATATAAAATGCCTCATAAAAAGATGGAATTTTTTTCATGGGGTCATTCACATAATACCTGGAATATATGAATCATTTTCTGAGGAAATCTGTGGCTAAATATGATCGTCAACAATTTAAATCTCTTTTATACTCATTTTGAAACGCCAGCAAAACACATACATAGGGTTTTTCAAAATAAATTTAGCCAATGTCATTATAAGTGTATATAAATATACACATCTATATATAATCTGTACAAACATAAACAATGAAATATTAATATAATAAATATTATGAAATATTATTCAAATTCTTCTGTCCCAATAGGGAAAGTCAAGTGTAGGGTATATGTCAGCTATTTCCCCAATTTTTACAGCCTGTTTTATAAGTTAAAACAATTTTGAAATAAAAAGTTGAAAACAATAAATATTATTCAGCCAAAAAAACAAAATCCTTACAATTGCTATAAAAAGTATGAAGCTAGGTAACATTATGTTGAATGGAGTAAGTCAGACACAGGACAAATATTGCAAGATCTTCCTTATCTGTACAACCCAGTGAAACTGATTCCTTGAAACAGACTGCCAAAAAGTGGCTACTAAGGGCAAGGCTAGTGGAAATTGGGTCAACTGTTAAAACCCATTAGTTATAGATGAATAAGCTCTGGAGATCTAATATGTAACATGGTAACTTTAGTTAAAAATTACATACACATGGGGCCTGGTGCTGTGACACTTGCAATGCCAGCATCTCATACAGGCACTGGTTGGAGTCCCGGTCGCTCCACTTTTGGTCCAGCTCCTTGCTAATGCTCCTGAGAAGACAGCAGGAGACGAGTCGAGTCTTAGACCCTGCCACCCACATGGGAGTCACAGACATAATTCCAGGCTTCTGGCTTTGGCCTTGCCCAGCTCTGACCATAGCAGCCACCTGGGCAGTGAATTAGCAGATGGAAGATGATCTGTCACTGTCTCTCTTTCTCCATCTGTGTGTGTGTGTGTATGTGTGTGTGTCTGTGTAGGTAAATCTGCCTTCCAAATAAACAAACACATGTTTTAAAAGAAAAATATTTAAAATTTGCTAAGAGTACATCTTAAGAGTTCTTACCATAAAATTAAATAGTTACTATATGGAACAGTTACTATGGTAGCAGCCTGATTGTAATAATCACTTCATAATTATATATATATAAATTTATCAATCAAAATATCACATTGTACATCCTAAACATATGCAATATTTTCCCTTAATTATACTTCATAAATCATGGGTAAAATTCATTGAAATACTTAACATGCACAACTATGTACAATTGCAATTATAAGCTGTTGAGTAACCCACAGCTCCATTATTGTTTTGAAAACCTTATTCTAAAACATACGCATCAACTGCTGAATACTTTAAATTACATCATTAAATAAACATTCTCTTTAAGTAATACACACCTAAGTTGCCAACAGAACACAGGATTTAAGGAAATGTAAGCTGCTTTAATAAACCAGTTCTATGGGGGAAAAAAGGAACTTTGAAATTAGATGAAAAAATATTTAGGATGAGGGACTGACGCCATGGTGCAGCAAGTTAAGTCACCGTCTGCAGCAATGGCATCCCATATGAACCCCAGTTCAAGTTCCAGCTGCTCCACTTCCAAACCAGCTCCCTACTAATGTGCCTGGGAAAGCACTGGAGGATGGTGGAAGTCCTTGGGCCCCTGCCCACCCACCTGGTTGACCAGGATGGAAATCCAGGCTCCTGGATTTGGCATGGCCTAGACCTGGACGTTGTGGCCTTTTTGGGAATGAACCAGTTTATAGAAGATCTCCTTCTCTGTTTCTCCTCTCTCTGTGTTACTCTGCCTTTCAAACACAAAAATAAATCTTTACAATACATTTAAGGTTAGAGGAAATGGAAATCACCTATAACAATATGCAATAAATATATGATGCCACTGTAGTTATGCTAGCTTTTATTTCATGCAGCCCATTATTCATTCAGATCACAATCAATAATGCTATACTTTCAATTCTTTAAAAAAGCATTATTGGTAATATCAGAAATTTGAGAAATAAGTTGCTTGTTTTCATTTATATGAAAATAATTCCTACTTTATTGATTTAATTTTTTATTCTTTTCATAGTTCATTATTTAAGACATGCATACAATATTTGGTGTTTTATCTTCAAGAATGATAATTTGGTTGTATGCCATTTCCTCCAACATATTTACTGCTAAAGGCAGGAACTTAAGGATAAATAATTCTTGTCCATTGGACTATAAAATTCATTTTTTAAAAGATCACAGACTTTCTCATCTGTCAGTGGTTGACCACAGTGATTATTTTTTAGTTAAGTACAACACTTTATTTCTTAAAATTTCATTATCTACCTAACAAATAATCAAATTCATAATAACTTCTTTTGTACCATGTCACATTTATATGTACAAAACTGTTTTCTTGTGCCATCATAAATTTTACCAGAGAATTTATGAATTTAAATTCACTAAATTTTATCATTTGTAATCAATCCCTGGGAAATAATTTGAGGATTGAAGTTTTTCTACTGAAGTCGAGTACTGGTGTATCTTCCAAGTAGTGGCATAACATCCAAGGAGCCACTAATTATTCAACCCTTCCTATTAAAGTAGAAATGATTTCCAAGAAAAAGAAAGGTCTTCTTATTGATCCTAGCACCAGCGTTTCCATTGGCCACTGTGCCTAGGGGCCTATCAAAACACTTTACTTTCCTTTAACATGCCAAGAACATAATGGACTTTTGTGTCAACACAGAAGAGTTCAATATATAACGTTAATGTATTCAGCAATGTAATTAGGTATTTGTAACACATGATTGTGAGAATTTGTGTGTGGTTTGTATGTTTGCGTGTATGTATGTTTTAATGGAGGATTTGTGTGTTTGCAGGTATGTGCATGTTTTAATGCAGGGAAGGGCTAAGGAAATCAAAATGCCTAGGACCAACAGAAGTCATAATCCAGCCCTGAGTGAACCTGACAATCCGTATGGAAAATCATGGAGACATAATCAAATTATTGATGGCTCTAATCAATGCATATATGCAGAAGACTTGTACAGAAGACAGTCACATGCACTATTATAGTTTGTGTACACTTGGGATGTAACAGGCATTCGAGGATATAGGAAAATTATAGAAGTATACAATTTTCCCCACACATCTATGAAAGATTAAAAATATACTTCCATGAAAAAGCGTATTATCAAACTTTCTAATTCTCCTTCCTCATAAGGAAGAACCTGCTGTGAAGGAAACAGTTTGTGGGCAGGCTGATTTTGCATAGACAGGAATCCCAAGTGAATCTTAAACCATTCAAGTTTAGTATCAAATGGCTGTATCTGCGAATGGGGAGAAAGGCAGAAGTGACAAAACGTACATGTGGAATGATCTAATTAGCTTTCTGTGTATGCAGCTGGGGTAGTCTCCCAAATTTAAATTAAGTCTTACCATGATATTTATTCTCTGTAGAAGCACAAACAACAAACACTAAGTAAGAGTGTTTCAGAACTAGTTCAGAGGTTATTAGTACTGCTATGGTTGGTTCTTTGGGTTAAAAAAAATGTGGGAAGAAAATTGCTACATGACTTTTTGTTTAATGCAAAGATCACAATCCTGTAATTTGAATCATAGTTCCAATCTGTTTCTGTTTGTACAGTAGCTTTTGCATGGTACTAATTATTAAAGGGATCTTCATTAATTAATACTGTGACTTTCTGTTTTTATCATTAATTCAATTATTTATCTTTCCTTCAGATTAGTTTTAAAAATATTGATATTACAAAATACAATTAAAATGCCTAATTAAAATGCATGCAATTTTATCACACTGAAGATAGTGTACAAGCATTTGTAATCATGTTGCTTTTTCATCCTATTTTTGTTATTTTATTTTTTTGACAGGCAGAGTGGACAGTGAGAGAGAGAGACAGAGAGAAAGGTCTTCCTTTTCTGTTGGTTCACCCCTCAGTGGCTGCTGCAGCCAGCTCACCGCACTGATCCGAAGCCAGGAACCAGATGCTTCTCCTGGTCTCCCATGGAGTGCAGGGCCCAAGCACTTGGGCCATCCTCCACTGCACTCCCGGGCCACAGCAGAGAGCTGGCCTGGAAGAGGGGCAACCGGGACAGAATCCGGTGCCCCAACCGGGACTAGAACCCAGTGTGCCGGTGCCGCAGGCGGAGGATTAGCCTATTGAGCTGCGGCGCCAATATCCATGTTGTTGTTTTTTTTTTTTTTTTAATTTTCTCAAACAAGAAGGCAAAAATTTACCAGACATTCAACTTTAGGATTTTAATCCTGTACACTTGTTCACAGATCATTCAAGAGAAGCAAAAGATTGCTTTGGGTGTAATTCAAATTTGTAATTTTGGGTGGGGACATTCTAAACAATATTAAAATTCACTGTTTTGAGTCTGTCAACTCTCATTGAATATCTGAAGATATTCAGTATTAGAAGAAATGCAGTAGAGCATGGGAGAAAAGTGATGGAATATTTACTCTACAGATAGCTTGTTTACAATACCTGCAGGCATGTAGAAGGTACAGATTAAATTATGTATGCTGATTGCTGGAACAAATTAAATTAAGTATAATACTCTGGGGTGGTGGTGTTACGTATCCACATATAACAATTCTAGAAAAACTTTCTATTCTTGACTAATGAAAACACCATAAATATTCCAACAATAAATTAAATATTTGCAATAGGTTTTGATACCAGCTGTTGATAATTTTTTAAAAGATTTATTGAAAAAAAGAGAGGGAGAGACAGAAAGAGAGAGAAAGAAATAGCAAGAGACAGAGAGAAAGAGAGAGAGAGAGATATCTTCCATTCACTGGCTCATTCCCTAAATGGCCACAGTGACTAGGGCTGGGCTAGGTGGAAGCTAGAAACCAGAAGTTTACTCTGCATCTCCCATGTCTACTCTACCAGTAAGGAGCTAAATCAGAAGCAGAGAAGCCAGGAGGCAAACTGGTACCCACATGGGATGGTGGTGGCTTAGCCACAGTGCCAGCCCTACTAATTGTTAAAGAAATTATTTTTATTTGCCTTTTCTAGCTTTGAGGAGCCTCCTATATCCCTTATTTTGGGGCTTCTTCCTTGATATTGTCATTCACCTATCTTTCATGGAATATGACACTCTTAATTCTCTTTCATAAGGAGCCTAGTGATTATATTAGGCAGAAAGTGCCAATCTAGTAAAATCCACTCATCTTCAAATTCCTTAATTTAATTACATGGCATTTGACCATAAAGAGTAACCTATTCAGAGCTTTAGGAGATTTGGACGTGAATCTTTGGACAAAAGGGAGACTAGTTTTCCTACCCCCTATTCAGTTTACAGGTAAGACTACATTTAACTGCTCCTTTTTCCACAGTGAGAGTGAGCCAGGTGTGCATATCAGTCTGTGCCAGTAGAAAGCTTTCCAAGAAGATAGCCTGGAATAGGCTTAGATAAAATTAGCATGGACATTCTTATGAAAGAACTTAGCACAGACAGTCTTAGGAAAGAACTATAGCTAAGCTAATGGAGATATTTGCTGGGGGACTCCAAGACTGTAGCTGAACAGCGACGAGTTTCAAAACAGAACCAGGTCAAAGTGCACCAACACCAAGACAGGGTAATCTTGGTCTGGAAACAAGATACTGAAGGAAATACCAGTAATTCCCAAGGACTTCAAGGTGGCATTACCCTGAGCAGGTTGGTCTTCTCCTGACAGCCCTGCTCCATAATGCTGAATGTAGGTCTGATGTGAACATTGCACTATAGCACTTTTTGTTATTGGTTTTTAATCAAGTGAGGTAAGCACATGAGACCTCCTCATCAGTAGTGGCATACAATGAATGACGTCACCGCCTTCAGAATATCTGGTACTTAGCTAATTAATACATGCAGATCCAGTGAGTTGTCCGTGGTGGAATGAGAAGGCCATGCCAAGATGGCCACTGGCAAGTGAGAGTCAGTTACTCAGGAGTGGCTTCAGAAACCCCCTGGCAACGGAGCCTGCCTGGCAACAGGCTGTGATTGGTTAGGGCATAAATCACCCCTTGATTGGATTGGCTGCCTTGGCTATATAAGCTGCTGTACCAACTGAAATCAATGAGTCTGTGGACTGCTTGCCTCTGGCCCGCTTGCAGCCAAATCCTGGTGTCTGTGTGGTGACTCCGTGCCTCTTGCCCCCACCGCACTCCTCCTCTCAGAACAAATCCACAGCAATAGTTGTCTACTGATGCTATTATTTGCCAACTCCTTTGCACATTAGTCAGAAAGATGTAACCATGTGTGTGGGGCAAAATGGGTCAACATTCTGGGAAACCATCGCAAAGGGTGGATCCCTCACTCACAGCAAGGCTTCCACTGCCAGTAGCTCTTGGTTGCTCTGGGTCCATTTACTTTCTGTCTTGTTCTCAGGCTTGAGTGTGAGCTGTGGTGGTGCAGGTTTCTCTGATTATGTTGCACATTGACTGAGACCTTTTTTAGAACAGATACAGTTAACTTCAACTTCTGCTTGTTTAAATAGAAATACAATTGATTTGTTCAAGTGGATCTTGCAACTCGTTATGTTCTTTCTACACAATAAGCCCAACCCTCCTGAATTCAGGATAAGATACCCTACTAAACGTGTGGAAGCATAGCTTTATGGTATGTAAGTGGAAATACTAAAATTTGAAGGAAACATTAAGTTGTAACACTGCTGGCTTCTAATCTCCCAAGCAGAATAATATGATTAAACTTTGAGAGGGGTAGATGGCACAAAAATTTTGACTCTAATTTTTGTTTGTCTCCTGGGTTCCCTTGTGCACACCACGTGGCTGCCATGAGCACTTTGAAGTGAAGATATTACTGTTTCTTTTGGATTCTGTTTCCTACATATTGAACTCATTCGGCATGATCAAATGCCACATGCAGAGACTTAATGAATACTTTGGATGATCAGGGAAACAAGACCCTACTATGGCACAAAGCACTTTTCCCACATGGGAGAAAACTCAGATTCTTTACCACATATTGAAATACTTAAATCTATGGAGAGCACTAAAAGTAAACTGATGGAAGAATGGATATAGAAAAGTTTTCAGATGTGGAAGTATTTGTGGTTGACTGAGTTACTTGGGAAATAATGTCTCAATTTATCCCTTTAAGTATTAACAAGCAGATCAGTTGATTATAGTTCCACTGTGTGTTCTTTAAGAAAACTGTACAAAGTGATATTTTTCTTTGACACGGCCAGTAGCTCTTGGTTGCTCTGGGTTTATTTGCTGTCTTGTTCTTAGGTTTGAGTGTGAGTTATTATGGTACAGGTTTTTGCCTTTGATGGATTATGTTATACACTAACTCAGAACTTTTGTAGAACATTTACAGTTAACATCAACTATGATTAATAATATTTATTCCATTTTTGGACTTAAAAATATGGTTTGTTGTCTTTACGATGATCAAATATTCTATCTAAATCCAAACCACAGTAACAGTCTATTTTCTGAATGTTGCAGATCTATGTTATGTGTAAATACAACTTGATTTTAAAAATCTAATTTTTAAAATTCTTACTTTAGGCCATATATAAATCAACAGGGAAAAATAAAAAGTACTTTCACATAGGTGATTTCTACAGAGGCATCTCATTTTATTGAACATAATTATTCAATGTTAATTCAAAATTGTTTATTGTTAATTTTTTTTCTAATTTTCCCATATGAATTCTGAGAGCATATCTCAGTCCTAAATGTTTGGTATCAGATAATCTGATATAGCACACAGTTACTTAAAAAAAATTCTTGTAAAATAGTCTATTTTGCCTTTCTATTTCCTTCTTAATTATGATTTTAAAAAATTCTAGTCTGTATTATTCATTTGCTACTAGATAGGATTTTTTTCTTTTTGATGTACAATGTATTCACATTTTGCTTACATTTGCTACATATATCTACTATATATTGATTCAGTAGTATAAATCTTTCTTTGTATGTCATTAAAGATGAAATATATGACGAGCACAATTCCTGAACACTCTGTAATCGGCTCATAAGATCCATCCCTCACCATCGGCACTTAATGCACTACTTGCAAATGTCTCTTTGTGCAAACAGAAATTCACTAAGTTTCCATTCTTTAAGTAATGATTCCTACTTTATCACAACAGGATAGGTTTAACATAATTATGTTACAAAGTCTACTGAATACTTTTAGAATTTTGGTTTATATATTCTGTGGGTTTTTTTTTTTTATCAGACATAGCAAAAATTTCCTGAAGAAACACTTGGAATGTTGATGACTTTCAAAGACCTGAAAAACTCTTCTGCTGAGCTCAGGTCAACAGAGTTTCCTTGGAATTAAACCGTAAAAGAAATTATCCAAGAGACATTGGATAGCGTAAATAGAGCATGGTGATTATGGTTTTGCAAGAAAATACAAAACTATTCTTCAAATGGACATTTATAAACTGCCAAAGGCACAAATATAAATCCTGATTCAGTAGACATTTTTCCATAGGGAGGAAAAAGTACGTGATTCCTGGTGTTTAGCTTTATTCCACTTGACTGTAGAGGCTTTCCAACTCGCAAAGTATGCTTCTATAAACAAGTTGCTCCCAAACTTCTCTCCCCTAAATCTTCTGTGACACAGTTTTGAAAACACTTTTTCTCTTTTCTTGAAGAGTTTGTTTTCATGTCTTGTCAAGGTTGTAGGAGTTCATAGTTTTAATAGCGGTCTTATTTTTTGATTCACAGCCGTATTTAGAAACATTTCATAGGCTCCCTGTTCCTTTCTCTCCTTCTCAGAGTGAAAGTGTCAATTGAGCTTTCAGAAAGGATGGCATTACAGCCAATTCATGATCTGCCGTCTGTCACAGTGTTCTATATTGTTTATTAAAGATAGCTCTTTATATGTTACATGCAAGACATAAGGGAGGGAAACTGTTTTATTTGTTATAATAATCTGAGAGCTTGTCTTGATTCCATATCCAAATTGGATCATTGAACTCCGACATGGAGACAGAGTGGCTATTTCTGATGAGTGTACCCACTTTTTTCCTTTATAGAGAAGCTTCATACACTTAACAGCTTTTGGAAAAACATTTGATTAATGCTTCATAGTAAAGCAATGGAAAGATTAGAAAACCGTTTCTTGAACTACAGAGCTGAGGTATTTTCTCACAAACATTGCCAGGAATTTTTATGTTTCCTGGCAAGCTTAATCAAACCAAGAAATCGGATGCCTTAATTGGTTAGACAAGGGAGAGTTAAGATTGGATTCAGGCTGTCTACAATCTGTTGGTAATGCAGTCAGAGAAGAAACCTCTGCCAGAAGACAATTTAAGCAGGGCACTGTAAATATTTTAGCCAACATTATGTAATCATCGCTCCATCTTAACTATCACATCCCATAATTTCAATCCCCTACTTAGACTAAACAACCTGATATTGTCCAAGACTGAAATATATTAAAGGCAAACTTTCATTCTAAAATTCCCTTTTCATAAATAGAACTAAGGAAATGACAACTGATTAGGAAATGAGTGTCTCACTGCCACATCACTATAATATAGCAGATCAGTTACAAGCACTGTCATCCTGAGTAGTGTCTGGTTCCGAAGACAGATGGGAGACAAAGATTCTCAGCGATTCCCTGGGTTATGTCAGATGTTTCTCTACAAATTACGCAGTAAAATTATCCCTGCTCCAGCTTTCAAATTGTCTGCATTAATATGTCATAAAGTTATCATTCTTGACAGATTTGCTTTTAACAAGCCCATAACGCTCTCTAAAAGTTCCTCCCTCTATATTCTTCAGAACACTGCAGTAATATTGAACAATTCTCCAAGTTCTGAGTATGTTTTAACACAACTATAGACCTTCACACACCTCTTGAAATTACCTTGCTGCTACCGGACTACTGATTCTATGCTAACCGACCTTGTCTCCCAACATATCCTTATTTCCCAAATCTGTGTCTTTCGTGACCACATTAACATTTCATAATGAAACATGTCATCACCCAGGTTATGAATTACAGTATTTTTGCCACACTTCTATTTTTATTTTCAGTGCTGCAGGACATGGCAGGTTTTCTACAAAGTATATGCTGATTTTAAGAGTGAATCAATTACTGGTTGATAACCTCTAAGAAAATCCATGGCTGTGTGCATAGCAATGCCATGCTATTTTTCAGCTTATTGAATGTTAAAATTATCAAACAAGACACTTGTGTAACACAACTGCCTTTGGATTTGCCACAATGGAATGTCACTAGTCACTTGGAGTGTCAATTATGACATACAAATGGGGTCATAAATTTTTTCAGTTACAGGACTCATAAACAATATTTAAGATTTGTTTATGCCTTCTGCCTCTTTGACAATGATAAAAGCATGAAAAGTCAGTGAGATGGTAAAATATTCACAGTATATTGGGAAAAACTTGACTTTGCCCAAATACATCTGTATTGGGGGATCACCTCTATCTTCATTGGTTACTTGTAGGCAGTCTTTCGGAAGGGGCAGGAGATCAAACAACAAAAATAAGAGTAATGGCACTATATGATTCATTCAAGTACATAAATCTAGCTGAACAATGCTGAGGTTTTTATGCACTTAGGGATATGTGTTAATAATTATCTCAAAAGTTATAAGCAAACTGCATTTAGTTAAAAACTTTCCCACACACAATCTGTTCCGTCAGACAGTACTAGCCAACACTCCCATCTCACTGCTAGAGAAAAATATCAACCCTCCAAATCTATCGGTTTTGCTTAGCTGTACTCTAAAAACCCTGAAGAAACCATTAAAGGATGTTTCCATACCCAAACATTGCATTCCTTCATTTATAAAGTCTTGAGAGACCCTCTGAGTTTACAGACTTATTTCCTCCAGATCAAAAGCACATTGTAGAAAGAGGTAACATTACAAATTGTTCCACCACAGAGTTGCTTCCAAATGCTGCTGATTCTCCTCCTTGCTCTACCAAAATGCCAGTCCCAATAGTTAGCTCAGACTGGTGGCTGGTATTAGATCTTCCTGTAGCTGCCCCTATGGGGCTGCAACCAGGAGAGTCAAAGTGGGAAACAAACATCCTCTTCCCTTTACTGTTTCTTTTAAAATTTGTTTATTTTTATGTATTTGAAAGGCAGAGAGACAGAGATGGGTAGCAATAGCCAGAGACGTGCTCCCTTTCTCATCACTTTCTTTAATACTGATAATTCCCTCTTTGTAGCAGCCAGTGCAATCTTTGTTGTTTAGAGATTATTTACTGTTTCTTTAGCCCTTCCCTCCCTGTGCACAACTGCCTAATGCTAGAGGCCTGGCCCAGGTTTAAACTTCTTTTATGAAGCTTCTCGTATCATTGGATTTCCTCTATCCTCTGCCGTGGGTAATATATTGAAAAAGTTTACCTTTACTCTATAAATACCCATATTATCCCTTACAATTATTGGTACCTGGTTCTAGTACAGGGTATATTGTCTGATGTATGTTTTCCTTGCTCATGTGTCTGTAGTCAACTAACAGGAGGTACCTAACAACTGGATATTCTAGGACAATGTTGCTGGTGAGTTTGGGGGGTTATGAGCTGATGCACCACAGAGTTTATTCCATGTGATTTTTTTCATTTTCCAGACACTTAATGCAGACTTGTTTCTGTAGTCACTCAGGTTTCTTAGCTACACCAAGAAACAAGACCCAGCATTTAAGAATTTTTCCAGCCAGGGGAATGTGCTTTGGGAAAGATGCTTCTACAGTGAAACCAAATTTCCTTTCCACAACACGCCTAGAGGAGTAGGTTGAGAAGCTGTATTGAGTAATTCAAGGAACTGGTAACTTTCTGTTCTTAAAACATGATAGACACAAAAGTACTTCAAAAATTCATGGAAACCTGGAATTAAAAGATAAATGCATTTTGGTATGAAAAACTTTTGAAGTTCCTGCATTCATAATATACATTCTCCATGTTGTGAAGACATTTGTATTTGTGTTCACTATTCTTTTTAAATTTCTTACATTTAAATTATTTCTCTTTAAGCTACATCTATATCTGTACTTATATGTACATATACACATGCATATCTTTTATTGTGATATTTTAACACATTTTTAAAGACTTGGTAATGCAAAAACACACAGTTATTAATTTAACAGACATTGATTTGGCAGTCAGCATTTGTTGGCTTCAGCAGCAATGTAAGAATTAATTGGAAAATTCTCAGTAACTGGAGATAAAATACAGACAGTGGATATTAAAAGAATTGTAATCTTTTACAAACAGAATACTACTAAAAAATAAATCTGGACAATTTACCTCCCAATCTTTCTGTTTTATTTGTGATTAAGATGGAATTAAACCAGAAGTAAGAAAAGAATGATATCAAGGAAATTCTCCTACATTTAAAAATAAATCATAGCATGGGCCAGTAGAGAAATCATAAGACAATGGTGTTTGGCCTAATGGTGAAGAAGCTGGTTGCTCACCTCCAAGTTAGAGTACTTGGGATTGACTTTTGGCTCCAGCTCCCTGCTAATGGGCACCCTGGGAAGCAGTGGATTGAGTCCCCGGCTCCTTCCTGGCCACTGCAGACATTTGGAAAGTGAACCAGCAGATGGGAGTGCTATCTATCTCTGTTGCTGACTCTGTCTCTATTTCTCTTTCTATCACTATCTTTCTCTGCTTCTAAAAAAAAGAACGTACAAGAAGAATTAGCAAAAATTTTAGTTGAGTCGATGATGTGTCTTTATTATGAATACTAAACCTTTATATGTTTGGGAATAACTTCTAATTAGTCACTGTATCTTCACTTTCTTTATTCTTCTGAATTTCAATGTGGTCATACTGCACAGTTCTCTCATTATCCTTAAGTATTATTCCCCATTATATTTTCCTTCTCAGGCCTCTTCATTTTGGAAATATAGAGTGCTCAGTCTAGGTGTATTTTTGTTTTCAACTCCATCTTACATGTCAATGTTATAAAGCTCTGTCTCTTTGCCAGAAGGCATTAATAAATACCATACACATATATCCAAGTACCTGTTCCATTTCCCTCCTTGGCTGTTGAGTAGACATTTCAAACCCCAAGAACTTCTATTTCCTCTACAGCTTTTCCTCCCACAGGTTTCCTGATAGGAGATGTTGGAAGCACCATTCTTTTCCTTGATTAAACAAAATGTCACGAATTAACCTTGACAATGCTTCTGTTCTCACACTTAAGACCCATTCGGTCTGCAGTCTAATGACCTCAGTTCCAAAACGCTTCCTCAACCTGACAACTCTTATCTAGACCATCACAGTTTTGGTCTGACCCATCTGGGTTACACACACTGTCCTCACTACACCCTCTCATTTCTCTTCTGCTTTCGCCCTACCTGAGTCAGCCTCTTCTCAACATAAAAGCCAGGATTACGTCTGAAATTGTTAATTAGATCACATTATCTTTACTCAAGAGCCCCCAGTACCTTCACTTAGCCCTTCCTTCCATGTGGGTGCTCCTCTCCTTCACACTCACACACTCCCTCAACCAATTACTGCTGCACACATTGCAAATTTTCAATAAACCACACTGTGGCCATCTCATCCTTCCCTGGTTTCTACTCCCAGTCTTGCTCTCTGTTTCCTCATAGTAGCTATTTCCATGCAAAGTAGTCAATACGCATTCACTAATTTATTAACATCTAGAAATCTCAAGCGCTACATAGTGAGCATTGGTAAGATTACTTGTAATAGCTTAATTCTTCAATGAAATATTCATTAAATCAATGAGTGAATTAACACTGTTTAAAAAGTAGGCCTCATTATTTCATGCATGGAAATATTGTATCTACAGTTGACCCTTTCAAATGACATAGGCAAGTTTACTTGCTAGACTATCCTTTTCAGTCAATTTTGATAACTTTAAGGCATTTTTCTGTTTTGTTTAAACTTTATTGGTGCAAATTTTCCATAATATTCACTGGTGTTATTTTTTTTTTGTCTGCAACACTTGTGAATTGATTATGTTGCCATCATCTTTTTTATGACCAATCCTATGGTAACTTTTTTCCCCAAAATTCCATCAATTTTTTTAAAAAAAGTGAGTTTCTGCTTTATTAATACTGTACATGGTATGTGACACTTATTTCTGTCTTATTTCACTATTTCTTTCTTAGCACCACACCATCTGTATTTACTTTACTATCCTTTTTCCATATTTGTAAAATAGATGGCTTATTCATTAACATTTCCCCTTTTGACATTGAGTTTTAAATCCTTTATTTTACCCTCAAATTACTGTTTTAATGACATGCCTCAATTTTTGTTATATCAAGTTGTTATAATTCAGTTGTAAATATTTTTCTTATTATGTTTTTTTTATCCTGAGGGCTATTTAGAAATATGTTTCTTAATTTTCAAAGAAACAGGATTATCTAGTTATGTTGTAGCTATTAAGTTTTTCTTAAATGCAGTATTGGCAGAGGAAAATTTCTGCATGACTTCCAGCTCTGAAATTTTTTATGGCTCAACTTATAGGCCAATATGTCATCAATATTCATACATAAATGTTCTATGTCAGCTTAAAAAATGTATGGTACAGTTATGGTGTGGAGTTTTTCACAAATATCCATTAGGATGTCTGTTAATTTTATTCTTCAGTACTTCCATAGCCTCAGTGGATCTGCTGCCTCTCAGAAGTTTCTCAAGTAGACATCTTAAACCCTGCGGTGACTGTCGATTCGTTTCAAGTGTTCCTGACTTCTTCGTCCATATATTTTGCTTCTGTGACATTTAGAAATTTGTGGTGCTGGTGAACTGAACCTCTTACATAGGAGGAATTCATCTCTATCTGTGAGAAGCTTTTCCCCAAATTTATTATGTCTACCATCATCCACCTGCATCAGCTCTTTTTGTTTAGTTTACAAATTGTAATTTTCTACCCTTTTGCCCTTTTCTTTCTTATATTCTTATATTTTATATTTGATATCTCTTTCGTGAGTTCATCAAATATGTGCCTTCATTTTTAACTCTCCATTCTTCTCCATTGATTTTTCTTTCTGTTAAAAAACACCCTCTCCTATGTACTGTGAATGTTTAAAAAGTCTTTCTATTCAGGCCGGCGCCGCGGCTCACTAGGCTAATCCTCCGCCTAGCGGCACCCGCACACTGGGTTCTAGTCCCGGTTGGGGCGCCGGATTCTGTCCCAGTTGCCCCTCTTCCAGGCCAGCTCTCTGCTGTGTCCAGGGAGTGCAGTGGAGGATGGCCCAGGTGCTTGGGCCCTGCACCCCATGGGAGACCAGGAAAAGCACCTGGCTCCTGGCTCCTGCCATTGGATCAGCGCGGTGAACCAATGGCAAAGGAAGACCTTTCTCTCTGTCTCTCTCTCTCACTGTCCACTCTGTCTGTCAAAAAATGAAAAAAATAAAAAAAAAATAAATAAAAATAAAAAAATAAAATAAAAAAAAAAAAAGTCTTTCTATTCAACAAAGTCAGACCATCCAGCTCTGTGTTCTTTTTCTTCCAGATTTCCTTGGTTAAGTTTCTACTTTGTCAAAGACATACAAAGCTGAAGAAAAGCCTCACTCACACAGGAGAGAAACACAAAATCCTAATTTCTATTGAATCCATCAAAAAGCTGATATTATAGCCCAGCAAACTAAATTCCAAATATCGGCATACTCCTGTCAGGAAAGACAAGACACATGAGCCATTTCACCTTAGGCAGAATACGGAAGGCAGGGGTAGCTGCCATAGAAGATAAGAACAGATTAGCTACAGTGTTAATAAATTTAAAAAGCTAAGTTTGGATTGCAGCATCTGTTTAGAATGATTAAGTTCCAGATATAAGGATGGTTTGTACACACACACAAAGACATTTGAAAAATTTGGGAAAAAGGTAATTGAAGAATAAGTTAATTTTGATCTAAAACCATTTTTAAATACATGCAGGTTTATTTTTTTTTTGCCACAATAAGCATCTTCTGTGAATTTTTTCACTCAATTTTCAATCAATTGCATTGATTTCAAAACTTGGACCCAACTAAATTTATATTTTAATTAAATTTGCCATTTAAAATTTACCTGTAAATTCTTTTTTACAAAGACTTGCACTGACCTTTCGCAAGGATTTGCTCACAGGAGTACAAAAAGTCATCTCTGGGACAGAGGAAAGTGTTAAATGATCTACTGCCATCGACTGGAAAGGCACAAGACATGGTAGACCTCTCTGAGCCTTTGCCTATGCAAAACGGAAGGCTTACACCACTGGAAAAGACAAATAAACCCTGGGCTCTTGGGATGCCCCACCCAGAGGCAGGCTGGAAACCTTGCCAGCAGCCACCAGCATCCAGAGGTCCTATGTTCTTGATGGAATGGCAAAAATAGAAGTATTATGTCTGTTGAGAAATATAATCGACCATCTCCTGCTCCTAGGTTTGTGGCAGGTATGTACAGAAGAAGGTAACTTATTCCATCCAAACTTGCTACAGATAAAAAGCAGAAAATGGATTCCTACAGAGTGCAAAGGCTCAGAAATGACCAGAGACCCTCCACCAGTCCCAAGGCAGTACAACCCCTCTCTGAGAGGTAACTGACAAGAGACCCTCCACTAGTCCCAAGGTAGAACAACCCCTCTCTGAGAGGTAACTGACAAGAGACCCTCCACTAGTCCCAAGGTAGAACAACCCCTCTCTGAGAGGTAACTGACAAGAGACCCTCCACTAGTCCCAAGGTAGAACAACCCCTCTCTGAGAGGTAACTGGCAAGAGACCCTCCACCAGTCCCAAGGTAGTACAACCCCTCTCTGGGAGGTAACTGACAAGAACTGAGAACACTCACTTCACCCCACCCCCTAAGAGAGAGAGAATCGAGTAACACACAACTACAGCCTACAGTTGGGGAACTTGTAAGAGCACGGTGAGAGAGGACGTCCGTGATGAATAGTTACAGAAAGAAATGTAATACTCAAGTAAATTCAAAGAGACTATGTGTACAAATAGAATTAGAATGGTCTATATTATTAAAATGTCAATTCTACTAAACATTTATAAACCCAACATGGAGTGCCAGAATATATAAAAGAATAACTTACAGATCTGAAAACAGAAATAAGCAAATCCACGATTTCAGGTGGAGACATCGGTACTCCTCATTCTGAAATTGATAGAACATTTAGACAAAAAATCCACAAGGGCATGCACGACTTGAACAGCAGCAACTTGATTTATTCGACATTTAGAAGATCTAGGGGCTGGCATTATGGTACAATAGGTTAAGCTATTGCCTGCAATGTTGGCATCTCGTATGGGTGCTAGTTTGAGGCCTGGCTGCTCCACTTCCAATCCAGCTGCCTGCTAATGTGCCTGGGAAAGCAGCAGAAGATGTCCCCCTTCCTGGACTCCTGCACCCATGCTGGAGACCTGGATGAAGCTCCTGGGTCCTAGGTTGGCCTGGTCCAGCCTGGCTGTTGCAGCCATTTGGGGAGTGAACCAGCAGATAGATGACCTCTCCCTCCTTCTGTGTAACTCTTTCAAATAAAATAAATAGATCTTTAAAACAACAAAAAAGAAAAAAATATGATGAGCTAGCTACACAAGAATATGCATGCATTTCAAATGAACCTGGGCAGGGTGTAAGATCATGTTCTTTCCTGCACTAACCCCCCTCCTCTGCCTTTCAAGAAAAGTAACTTTTTAAAAAAGAACATTAAATTGAAATTATTTTAATATAAAACTCTATTCTCTATAATTGAATTAAACTGGAAAGCTCCAATCTCCAGAAAATAGCTCAAAAACTCTCCTAAATTCAAAATTAAACAGTATACTTATGAATAGCATGGGACTTCTGAAATAAAAGTCATAATACACATTTGGAATTACTCTATAATTAATAGAAATGAAAACACAACAATCTTGTTGAACACAGCTATAGAAATGCTTAAGGGGAAATTCACAGCATTAAATTCTTAAATACTGAGGAATGGGTACAAAAATATGCATATACATAATGGAATACTACTGAATCATAAAAGAGATGAAACTTTGTCATTTGTAACAACACGGATGGAGTTTGATGTCATTATATTATGACAAATAAGCCAAACAGAGAAAGCAGGTATCACACGGTCTTGCTCACATGCAGATAATAAAGTTGATCTCGTAGAAGCGAAGAGCATGACATTAGTTATCAGAAACCAGGGAGAGGAGTATGGAGAAAGGGTTGGGGAAAAGTCAAGGTCGTTTATCAAGATCTAAATAATACCAATTGCAAGTTGTGGTGTTCTGTTACACAGTTAGGTGACCATAAATAGAAAAAAAAAAAACTGGAGGAAAGGATTTTCAATGTTTTTACCATATAGAAAAGTTAAATATTTGAGGAGATACACACATTTAACCTGATTGGCCATAATGCAATGCAAGCATGTATTGAAACATCACATAGTATTCTATAAATATGTACAATTCTCATAAGTCAATTAAAAAATTTCAATGACTAAAAAAAATTTCTATTAGGAATTCTCAAATGCTCATATTACAAGAATAGAGAACATTCAAGGTAATCCAAACAGGAAAAAGCCAGGCAATCATGGAGATAAGAGTGGAAAACAGTGAAATATACTGTATACATAGAAAAGGAAACCAAAAACAGGTTCCTTCAGAAGGACTAATGAAGACAGTAAAACTCTCTCAAGATATACTGAGATGTCCTCCATTCAGAAAAGGCACAAATCACTAATGTCATAGTGAGGATAACAGATGTAAGAGGAAGCATATATCTTATAGACAATAAAGTGATAAAGGGGCATTATAAAATATTTTATGTCAAAAATTTTCATAACAGAAATGAAATAGGAAAATTCCATCAGATTAAAACTGACAAAGTTCCCTCAAGAAGAATTACACATCCTGTGCAAGCATATCATATAAATTGAGTTCATACTAAAATACCATCCTATAATGAGAACTCCAGTTCTAGTTAAATATTTTAATAAGTTCTACTAAATAATGAAAAAACTGGGCAATATCTACAAAATATTTCCCACAAATAAATGATCAATATATAAAGACAATATAAAAAAAGAAACTTTATACAGCTATTTCTCCTGAACATAGACAAAACAACCTTTACTAAAATCCTAGTGAATGAAATTCATAAATAGACAAAAAAGACAACATGCTATGGCCAATCAAAAGATTTTACAGAGAAGTGAGATGTTTATATCAATGTATGTTGAGAGCATTTACCAAAATTTAACATTAGCTCAGGCTAAATAATCTTGACTAAGCATAGATAGGAGAAATTTGTCATCCTCAACCTAACATAGAACACCTGCCAGGAAACTAATATAGAAATATCAAATGCTTTTCCAATCCCTGAAAGTCACCAAGAAAGGGAACAAAGCCACTACCTCCAACCTTCTGATATTTATTCAGCATTTAATTGGAAGATCTAACTTGTTTAAGACAAAAAAAAGATATAGAACATACACATATTTAAAAGAAACTAATAACCATGTCATATTTCTTATTGTAGAAAATACTGAAGAACATATAGTACAGGTATTAGCACAAATAAGTGAGTTGAGGAATAGCACAGAATAAAAGAGCATGCATTTCTCTGTAATAACAATGAACAACTACAAAATGAAATTGTATAAACATTATATAATAGTGTTAAAACATGTAATGCTGATTAAACAAAATATGTACAAGATTAATGTGTTCAAACACACAAAATAATTATGAGTGAAACTAACGAGGACCTCAATATGGGGAGAGGGATTTTGTACTCATGAGCAGAGATACTAAATGCTAAGATGCCAATCTTTGGATGATCTTTTGCTTAGCAGTTGATTTGCCACATGAGATGCCTGCATCCCATATCAAAGTGCCTGGTTTGAGTCCCAGTTCCTCTGCTTCCATATCAACTTCCTGATATTGCAGATCATGGGAGGGAGTGTAGATGATGGCTCAACTCTTGTACCCATGCTACCCATGCTACCCACGCTGGAGACCCCGCCTGACTTCTGGGCTCCTGGATTCTGCCTGCTCAGTCCTGGCTGCTGTGGGAATTTGAGGAATAATTCTGCAAATGGAATATCTTTCTCTGTCTCTCCTCCCCTCTCTGTGTCTAAAATAAACTATTTTGACAATTTTTGAAAGATGCCAATCATCTCCAAATTGAGGTTTTCTTTGTTAGAAACTGACAAGCTGACTTGAAAATTTGTAAGAAAAAAACAAAAATAGGCAAAATAACTTGGATAAAAATAAACTAAAGTTGTGGGAATCCCACCATTTGATCCAAAGACTTATTTAAAGCTAGCCAAGACTGTATCATTAGAATAAATATAGACATAGAAATAAATGGAACAGAATATAGAGTCCAGAGAAACATACTCCTTTATATGATGTCAAGGTAATAAAATAATGGATAAAAATAGTGATTTCAACAAATGATGCTGGAATAATTGAAAATGCAATGCAAACGAGGAAACCTCAGGCATTCCCATAATGCTCTTCTCCCATCCTTTATCTCTCTAAGTCCTAAATGTAAAACAGAAAACAAAGTTTCTGAAATTATAAAGAAATGTGAACTTTGACAAAAATACTTTATGTAGTAATATAAAATCATGAGTATTTTTAAAATAGGGGTAAATTGAACTTCATTAAGTAAAAAGTTTGTTTGAAAATCCCTAAACCAAAATGAAAAGCCAAACCAGTAGTTGGAGAAAATATTTGTCAACTTATCTGCTAAAGATTCTATATGAAATCTGTATGCAAAATTTTATACTCAATAACACAAATAACCTTATAGAAACAAAAAAATCTACATAGCATAGAAATAAAAAAGTACCAAAAAAGGTATTTGAAACGCAAATATGCATGTGAAAAGATGCTCAACCTGTTTAGTCATTATGGAAATGCAAATTAAATCTAAAGTAAACACCATGACTGTACACTCACTAGAATAGCCAAATGGAAGGGAAAAAAAAAAAAAAAACTCATTACTAAATGTTAACCAAGGTGCAGAACCACTAGAATTTTCTTATAGTGAGGTGAGGTACCAAACGATTTTTCAGATGTTATTTCCTGGAAGGGAGAACTTTTTACTCATTTGCTACATTTTGTCAGAAATAGAAGACTCCCAGATTAATATACTTTAGGAACTCTTGATTCTGATGTCATATATCTTTCAGAGCATTTTTGCATATTTATTATTCAGATTATTGAAAATAACTGGATTGATATTGGTCATAGAACATTTGTTATCTTTTTTAAACATGTATTACCTATAGTAATTAAATGTAAATCCACATACCAGAAATAGATCATTATACATTTTATTTCAATATTATAGCTACTTTTCTAATTTATGAAGTTATCTAAATCAACAGTTTCTGAAATCTACAACTGTAGCTAGAATAATACTAAAAGCTTGCTTATACCTTTTTTTTTTTTAACTTTTTGAAAACATTTTTTGTTCCCTTTCAAAGAAACCTTTTATTTAAGGAGTACAAACTTCCATTCAGCCAGTCAGTGTCTTTTTTTTTTCTTTTTTTTTTTTTTTTTTTTTTTGACAGGCAGAGTGGACAGTGAGAGAGAGAGACAGAGAGAAAGGTCTTCCTTTGCCATTGGTTCACCCTCCAATGGCCGCCGCGGCCGGCGCACTGCGGCCGGCGCACCGCGCTGATCCGATGGCAGGAGCCAGGAGCCAGGTGCTTTTCCTGGTCTCCCATGGGGTGCAGGGCCCAAGCACCTGGGCCATCCTCCACTGCACTCCCTGGCCACAGCAGAGAGCTGGCCTGGAAGAGGGGCAACCGGGACAGAATCCGGCGCCCCAACCGGGACTAGAACCCGGTGTGCCGGCGCTGCTAGGCGGAGGATTAGCCTAGTGAGCCGTGGCGCCGGCCTACCAGTCAGTGTCTTTTAACTAGAGTTGAGGCTGACTCAACTCAAGTTTAAGGTGACTAATGATAAGTAACGACTTTGCCCTACCATTTTCCCATAAATATTCCACTTTTTACTTTGGATTTCCTTTGTACTTTTACTCAGTGATTTTCTTCCTTTACTTTCTTTCATAGTGATAATCATGTTTCTGTTTTAGCACATCCTTAAGCATCTTTTGCAGCACTGGATGGGTGGTGACAAAATTCTTTAAATTTCAGTTATGAAAGGTCTTTATTTCACCTTCATTCATGAATGACAGCTTTGCACAATATGGTATTCTGAATTGACAGTTCCTTTCTCTTAAGATTTAAAATATACCTTTTCATTCTTTTTAAGCCTGTATGGTTTCTGATGGGAAGTCCACTTAGAGTCTAATTGGAGATCCTCTGAAAGTAATCTGGTGTTTCTCTTGTGCACATTTTAGAATCATTTCTTTGTGTTTTACTGTGGAGAATTTGATTACAATGTATCATGAAGATCTTTTCTGGTCATGTCTATTAGGAGTTCTATGTGCTTCTTGTACTTGAATGTCCCTTTCTTTCTCTTAATTGGGGAAGTTTTCTATTATTATTTCACTAAGATGACCTTCTAATCCTTTCTCTCTTTTCACACTGTCAGGAATGCTTAGAACCCATATATTGGGTCATTCGATAGTATCCTGTAGATCATCAACAGTGTTTTTTAGTTTTCTAATTTCTTCTTATGTTTGGTCTGAATGTATAATTTCCTGTGCTTTGTCTTCTTTCTTCTGCTTCACCAATTCTGTTGTTAAGGCTTTCCTCTACATTCTTTATTTTTTCTTCATTTCCAAGATCTTCTTTTGATTTCTCTTTAAGATCTCAAAATCATGGAAGAAATTATCTTTCATGTCATGTTTTACTAGTTTGTGCATTTGCTTCTGATTACTTCTAAGTAATCCTATGTCACTGTTTTGAATTCCATTTCTAACATGTTTTCAATCTCATCTTCTCAATCTAGTACTGAAGTGTTGTGTTCTTTTGGAGGTGTCATGTTGTCTTCCTTATTCTTGTTTCTTGAATTGGTGCATTTTTTATTTGGCATTTGTGGAAATACTCATTGGTTTCTTCTTTATTTTTGCTGCTGTGGTAGCTTTTATCTTTATACTATTTCTCTATAGATTAGTGGAGTGCCTGCTCTCAGTGAATACCCAGAGTCATGTGGTAGGTGTGGCTAAGGAGCTCTGTTCAGTTCTCCAGGTTGGAAGGGTGTGTCTCAGTTGAAACACTCAGGTTTGGTGTTGTAAATCTGTCTCTCTCTCTTTCTCTCTCTCTCTTTTAAACAGAGGGGAGGTTTGTTCTTGTCTGTTGCTGTAGACCCAGCTGAGACCCTTTAATCAAAGGAAACCAATGCCTGGGCGCTAGCCCCAGTGGGTTTAATATTCATCCAGTCTGCCACAATGACCACACAAAGGATCTGTGCAGTTCTCAGTGTAAGCTCAGATTCCCCAGCAATGTTCCTCACCAGATAACTAGGGATCCCTGAGCATGTGGACATGTGGAGCCTCCCACAGTGACTGCCCAGATCTCAGCCACACCCTGTGTCCTCCCACACAGCCTCAGTGTTTTCACAGTCCCAGCACACAAGCCTCCCACAGTCCTGAGCACCCAGTCCTCTGTCTGTTCTCCCCACCTGACTCAGGAGTCTCTGCTTATCTGGTTGCTGGGGGCAGCCGTGAGCTGGCAAAGCTATTACATATGCCTAAAGTGGCGCCTGCTCTTTATCAGTTTGTTACCAGATGCTATTGGAGGGTGATCAGGGAGAGTGAAACGTGCTCCACACTTTACTTTTTTCTCCTCTAGTTTGGGAGGTACAAACTCTAGTTTGTACCTCTCCTCTAGTTTGGGAGTTGTGGGGGCACCGGGCTCCAAGCTGGATTTCCTCTAGGCACTTCCTGCAGCTTTTTCACCGGCGGCTTGGGCTGCTGCATTCTGGTCTCACCTCACTCTCCAATGCTGATGTGGAGGCTCTCAGCTGCTAGGGTCCTGAGTTGTGTGCATCCATGCCCTCCATGTAGGTCCACTGTGTCCCTCTGATTTGTGTAGAGTTTCCTCTGCTGTTTTCTCCCAAACTCTTCCCTAAGACTGACTGCTTATATTTTAAGGGACTTCCAGATTTTTTTTTTAAGTAACATAATCTAAGCAAAGGACATCATTTGATGATAAAAATTATAATGGAAACCAGACTGAATTGTGCCCTGTGTGGGCAAACACTTCTGCAATCCTTCAAATTTCCATTTTTAAGATATTTGTTTAATATTTTATTAGTGAGTTTAATGCATATAGGAATTATGAAGAATTTAATGCTATTGTGCAAGCCCAAATTTGTGATGCCATACTCATAGTTACATCAGAATTCTTCCCAACCATATTCTGCCCTCTGAGAACACTGAGATAATTTTACAAATGTTAACTTTTGTTCAGTCCTTTAATATTTCAATGTAATATTAAACCCTAATAAAAAGATGAATTACCACACATGCCCCTTATTCCCATTTTATGCAAATACTCGGATGCTTTTTCTCCTAGACATTCAGAACAGGATTTACAAAGGACATATCAGATGGCTCACTATTACGTTCTTATTGAATTTCTCTGCTCCCTTATCAGGGTGGGATTCTACTCATTATTATTGTGATTTCATTCCATGCTTCTTCTCCATGTAAACTCCACAGCACTTTAAGACTGGCATACACACATTAGCGTCATTTCTGGACACTTGGAGAAAATGCAGAGAAATGCTGCACTGCACAAAATAGTTTACTTACTTCAGTAGCAAGAGGAAAAATTCTCTAAACATTTAAATGTTTACAGAAACATCTAAAATTTTGTAAAACGCTTGCAAAGATATTTTGCATGAATGTCAGTGTTGAAACTTGCTGTATTACTCTACAAAGCGATTTGTCAGGCTATGAGTTGAAGACACTTAGGAAACATTTGTCCTTTATGTTGCCAAGAACAAGATGTTCTACTTGAATTTCCCCAGCTTTGGAAACAAGATGATTGTCCCCTAATTGATACTAGTTTTGTATGACTAATCACCAAACATTGTAGACTTCCGCTGCTGATTTGGTTAATTGCATCTCACTTATCACATTTATCTTCATACCGCATCAGGGTGGGTGGGGATTCTGCCACAGTGATTACATTAAATTATGAGCACTTTATGTGATGGTTGTTTCAGATGTGTTCTAAGATATGACACGGATGATGGTTAATAAATGATGGATAGAAAAGGAGTTAAATTCTATATACAGATGCCTTTTTAGACATAGTATACAGTAAGTCAAAGGAAGACAGCAATAATACAGATGGTTTCCTATAAGACTTTCCATTTTAAAGAGCTGTAGCTGGGGTAGGCATTTGAGAAAAAAGTTAAGTAGCAGCATGAGATACCTGCATTGCACGGCTCCTCTCTCTGTTCCACATTCCTGCTAATACACGTGTGGGAGGCAGTAGGTAACGGCTCACGTACTTGCAAGTCCTGGATTGACCTCCTTGTTCTTGGCTTTGGCCAGGCTCAGACCTGGGTATTGCAGGCATTTGACATTTGGAGACTAAATGAGCAGATGGGATATTCATTCATTCATTCATTATCTACCCCTCCTGACATAAATAAGTATTTTTTAAAAGGGTTGTAGAAATAATTTCTTTGAGAAATGTGAAATCTTTCCAATGTTTCAAGATATTTTAATATTTAAGCAGAACAAGATATCACCATGAGAGAATGTACTAAGGGCATATTCTATTAGGATTTACAGTTACTACATTTACCATTGAAAAGTATGACTCATAAATACTTAATAAAATATTTCAGAAACCTCTAAGGTCCTAAACTCAGCCTAACTTCACACCAGATGATTGTGTATCCTGTCCTTTACTGTGTTGCTTGTACAATGGGAACTCATCTCCAGTAAGGATGCCAGATACACAAGCTCTTTGAGAAACCGGAAGTGGTAGCAATCATCCAACATATCAATTTCTAATGCCAAGATGTTTCCTTTTACCCAGTCTGATGGCTAAAAGCAGTCTGACACTCGTTAAGCATTTCACTCCAAAGTTTTCACTGAATCCTGGACACTAGCATCTGCTCTGATCACTATCTATCCAGCAAACAAAGCTTAACTTTAAACATATTCTAACACTACTAGCAAGATGATTCTACGCTGTTTCATGCAATATAATCTTACTAACAGAGCTTTTCTGACTGACTGACTAATGTGTATTTGGTGAAGTAGCTTTTAAAAATCAAACTGATTGGTTATATTGTTATTATAGCCAAAATAACTTTCGATAATTCAATTCCCTGTCTGAATAATTCTTTGTTAATATTAAAATGTTTTCTCCCGTTTTTCCAAATTACTTTCTGGTATTAAATTATGCTTATTTATTTATTTATTATTTATTTATTTGTGTATCAGGGACTGTATCTAATTTGCCTTTGTATTTCAACACACAGCAGTTTCTGTCACATGTTAGACACACAATGATCTAATGCAAACCATAAACTTGGGTTAGAAGATCCATGGTTTTCTCAGATTATCTTTTCCTGGAAGGCAAATCCATTTTCAAGCTACCATGTGTGCGTCTGTTGGCTGCTAATGGCTGATGCTTTCTACCCAGAATGTCTCAAGGTTGTTTGAGCATTCTGTGATGTGCTTTACACTCCAGAGACTTAGGATGGAAAATGTCACCCAAGACCACACCCATGCTGGGTTGCCACAAAAACTAAAGTGATCTTTCAAAAAGTATCGTGCATACCACGTACAAACCCTTCAGGGGTATCCCACCTAACACAGTATTAAAACCACTTACCTTATCCCACAAGACCAAACACTTCCACTCCACTACATATCGGTTTTGACATTCTGAATTTTCTAGCTCATACATCATACCCAAAACACAAACGTTCTGGAGTAGTTGCAAATACAACTAGGATATCCTTCTGTCTCAGATCCAATGCCAATGTTCTCTCCACAAATCCACCAAAGTGAACCCTATACATTACAAAATAATTATTTCCTATGTACAAATAAGACAAGCAAAAATACCTAAAAAACTTGAGAAGATAATAGATACTGTCAACAGTAGGATATCAGTCTATAAAGGAAATCCAATTTAGTAATAAAAGGAATCAGAACCATTTTTAGAACATAAAATGTTGTTGAGGGTATGGAAGAAATAGAAATATCATCTACTTCTAGTATTAATTTAAACTGATACAAATCCTTTGTGAAGTAATCTAAATTATCCAGTATTTCTATACATACCTTTGTTGTCTACTTTATATCCACGTATTAAAGCTTTAAAATACATGCCCCAAATTACATCAGATATAATTCTAATATGTTTTTGTTAACTTTTTCATACAGTTTGTTTTACAGCTCCAAAATATGACCTTTCTCTTTATTCTAATGAGTGATCCTTGCACTTAGTTTTTGAAACAATAATTTTTCAAAATGGGATTAAAAAATTTCAGCACAATAATTAAAACAGAATATTGGCTGTAAAAACTACATATTTTGCCTCATTACCAAATCTTTATAAATATCACCCTAGTTGATTCTGTCATTTTATCTATTTCTTGTGAAATTAGCCTGCAGTTTTAAAACTAATTTTGAAATGTTTGGATGCTTAATAATTTGTCATTTTGATATTTATAATTAAAAATTTTGTTGCAAAGTATAAGTGTTTGTGAATTTTCTTTGTTAAACTAAAAGATGGTCACTGGTCTATAATGATACACTAACCTATAATTCCATTATTTTATTTAGACAAAGAGTTTGAATGTGTCTATTTAAAATAATACTATATTCTTTAGATAAATTAATTTACCTATTTCCAAGAATCATGCAACAGAGCACCAATGGTACCATTGTCTCTGTAAAGGAAAATATGTAAATAAACTAAATGTTTACAAAGTCTAGAATGGAAAAAGAATAAAACAAAATATCTTACGATATAGCTATGCAAAACAGCATAGCAAGGAAAACAACATTTTTGATAAATAAAAATTGATCCAATCAGCCTGTGAACAACTGTATTTCCCTATGGTAGTATTGGCAGAAGAGGATCTCAGGAACACTCGTGGCACCTCTTTTCATCTAAGGTAATTAAAGAGCAAGTCCAGAACCAATAGAAGTAAGGACTTTGGTAACCTTCCTCACTGCCATACTTGAAGTATGAATTTCAAAGAGAAATACCCTAAGAGTGATGATAAATGAGAAGAAAAATCACCAGTAACACTCACAGCAAGTTTAAGTCATCTGAATGGTACAGGAAAAATAAAAATCAAATGAAAAGAATAATCCATTGCTGTGACCCATACAAAGTTCATGGAAGAAGGTGAGAATCATCTATGGAGGAAAATTGCACCATCCTAAATCCTACCATATTTCCAAAACCAATCAATCAAAAAGATACCATGTAGCTAACATTTTCTGGAAGAGAAGTAAAGGAGCATCAGACCAGATAAAACAAGACCCACAGGACTTAGAAAATTATCTGGTATGGAATGTTAAGCCCCAATACAAAATATATTGACAGGTAAAAGGCAACATTCAAATTTTTAACAAAAACCTGGACATGATCAATACAAAACATGCGAAGTTTGAATGATATATTACTACTTGTAATCCTGTAAAAATTACTAAAGTTGTCTTAAATAGCATTATTAACTCACTGAATTTTCACATATTTGGTGGTGCTGCTCAAATTATCTAAATCTTGGGGCTGGCGCTGTGGCATAGTGGGTTAAGCCACTGTTGGTGTGTCAGCATCCTAAATGGGCACCCGTTGGAGTCCTGGCTGCTCCACTTTTGGTCCAGCCATCTGCTAATGTGTCTGGGAAAACAGTCGAGGATGGCCCAAGTGCTGGGGCCCCTGCCCCACATGCCAGATCCAGATGGAGTTCCTGGCTCCTGGCTTCTATCTGGCTCAGCCCTGGCCACTGCAGCTGTTTGGAAGAAATGGAAGATACCTCTCACTCTCTCCATCTCTCTCTGTATTCTGACTTTCAAATAACTAAATAAATCTTAAACTCAAAAAAACTTCTCAAATTTTGACAATGGTGAGTTCCTCATTTTGATTCTTACTCCTTTTGGTCTCTAGCCCACTCATTTTCCCTTGGTTCCTTGCCTTCTGGTTTGGCAAAATGTGCCATTTTGTCCTTGCACATTTTTTGCCCCAGACTATAATCAACCATTTCACCCAAGAGTGGTTTCTTTTCTTTCCTTTTATTTTTCTTTTGAAAATCTGAAGGGAACAGGCATTTAGCCCAGCAGTTAAGATGTTGGTTAAGATATTTGTTCCTACATCCAAGTATCTGGATTCAAAGTTCTGACTTTGCTCCTGATTCCAGATTGCTGTTAAAGTGCACCTGGGGACAATGAATAATGGCTCAAATAGCTTGATTTCCTTCCACCTACATGGGAGACTTCAACTGAATTGCTGGTTCTTGGCTTTTCCTTGACCTGCAACCATCCATTGTAGGCATTTGGGGAGTGAACCAGTAGATGAAAGCTCTGTGTATCTGTCTCACTCTTTCTCTACCTCTCTGCCTCTCAAAAATATTTTAAATGCAAAATAATACAAGGGTACTTTAAGTTTAGTAAAGAAATGGAGTCATGCCTTTGAGGGGTCTTCAAAAACTGCATCGAGCAGGTGTATGATGATAATACTACGGACAGATTTCAAATTTTTCCCCTTTCCTTTTTACTGGCACCTAGGATTCTGATTCAATGAAGTAAAATGACTCTGAAGTTTCTCTGATCCACTTGTCTATATTTAAAAGATTTGGGTAGGGATACTATGAGCTTTGAGAACTTATCTAAAATAATAAATATTGACAAACACACAACTTCGTAAGAATAGTGATAAAATAGAAAATCATAAAGTATTAAAAAACATGAATCACAATACTAAAAATATTTCCCTCTTTGGAGGAGTTACAGCATGGAAAGGGTGAACATTCTCAGAAATCTCTAACTTGTATCTTCAAGGATATTTAAGAAGCTAATCATTTATGCAATTAAACTGGAAGCCATGGCAAGGGCACAAAATAATCATTTGGCAACAATATAGCTAATTGCAAAGTAGGCATGTGTTTAAACATGGTACTAAATTCCATATAAGAACAAATCAGCAAATTAGAAAATAATGGCAGAAAAATTATGTTACTCAGAAGAATGAGATTTCCAAAAATGAAACTAAATGGAAAGAAACCTATAAAAAGATCTATGATATTCAACATATTTATCATAGGCTCAACAGTGTAAATATGGTTATTTGTAACTTTCTAATTAATTACTCCTGTCTCTACATAATATGTTTACAGGTGATTAAGTATCTCCTCTTTGATATTTCCCCCCCTCAGAATGATGTATCACTGGGAACTAAAGGACATTTTGGGGGTTGAATAGGTTCTATGTGGCTTTATTTCTCTGAAAGATGAAGTGACAGCATACAAATAATCAACATGGGAACACCTGTGTAAGATTTTATTTGTAGAAGAACTACACAAGTTAGCAATGCCAGTAAGGCATCATGGGGATGTGTACCTCTTTCTTGAAATACATTTCTAGCTATTTCCATTTTAATCATTTGATAATTTCTACTGGTGTTTTGAACATTCTTATTGATTTTTGAGGTTAGTAAAAATGATAAAGTTAACATAGTCTTTTAGATTAAAGAAAAAATATCATAAACTATACAGAATAGGAAGACTACAGTACTGTGAAGACATTTAAGTACTCTAAGTCAGGTGTAGCTGTGTGTGGAAGTCTGTAAGTTAAAAGAAGAAAACAGAAATCCTTCCAGTCGATAAACAGGATCCTACCGAGAGGTAGGTCAACATCAAGCCATCCAAGGAGCACTTGTAACGACGCTCACAAATCCACATGTGAAAAAGGACAGCAAACATCAAGGTTCAATTGAACTGCAGTGTGTTAGTCGATTTACTGTGCTGCCAACAGTAAATTCTTTCCTAAAGAACTGCTTCTCACAGAAATCATTGAATGCTGAACGCGTCATGACAAGATACAAAGCAGTGAGACCAGATGGAGGCTGAACACAGGATTCTGTGTTTGAAGATAAAGGAGCTTAAACTTTTAGAATCATTAATCTCTTTGTTTTGAAAGTCTCTTCTGCCAATATAATTGAACGAAGGAATTAGTGCAAAACAATAATGAGTGCAGGTTTTACATGCTTTGCTTTTGTTTAATTTTTATCACATACTTGATGCACTGCCAGAATTTTGCTTCTGATGGTAATGTGGCATAGTCTGCTTGTTGGATTTCTTTCTCCTTTGAATGTGGGAAGAACTAATGGTTTTTTAAAGAAGCAACTAACAGCACTCTATTTGTTTTAACCCTACATTTATGGTAGACATTCCATATCACGCTCAAGACCTTTATTAAGTAACCCATATCTCTTCAGTCTCTACACTGAAAAACGGACGGCTGGAGATTAAAATGGCTCCTCCGAATCATCAAGTAATTTTATACCTAAGAGATTGTAAATACTGCTTTGACCTTGTGTGAAATGCTCATTCACAGGTCCTCACACAGGTGGCTCTTTCTAAACATTCTGTTCTCCGTTTAATATTGGCTCCTCAGCCACCAAGTAACTTCCAATCTCTGTCACATACCCTCCTTTATTTTATTTAACATAATGATTCATAGATGCAGATCTGTCCACCCATCCCTCTGTCTACAATTTGCATGGCTGCTTGCTGTCTGTTTTCTCAAACTAGAATAAGCCTCCCGAGAGCCGATTGTTTCTGTCTTGTGAACTACTCTATCCCCACTGCTTGGATTAGGATCTGTCATTAATGGGTACACATATGTCGCTCCCCCTCTTCGTGGAGGAACGACACAGGACCCTGCGCTGTTCTTTCGTCTGCTCGGCCCTCCCCGGGTTTGCTGCTGGTTCTTCCCGGGTTGGCTACTATCCCTTCCACCTCCGTGGAAGGGCAGTTCCCCCTGGCCACATTCCCCACTTCCGCAGGGGAGCGGCACACCGCCGGCCGGCTTTCTCGGGGGCTGCACGGGTGTTCCTTCAGCTAGATGTTCCCCTTAGATGTTCCCCATAGATGTTCCCGGTGCATGCCATCTCTCTCCTCCTTCATAGTCCTCCCCCGCCAATCCCAACTCGGCTGCCCACACGCCGAGTACGCTGCTCTCCTCCAATCAGGAGCAAGTCCTACAGTTTATTAGTTGAACTGGAGGCAGCTGTGCGGAAGCTGTTTTCTCCTCTCCCAGCGCCATATTGTGGGAGAGCAGATGCATAGAATAAGTCTTAATTCCAGTAACTCAGTCCAGTCCGGATTGCTCCCCACAGGTCCCCCTTTCTTTTTATTTTTGGCGTTGATACGCGCCTGTCTTCGGTGTCCCGCGGCACACACTCTGCTCTACTTGCTAGAGTTGCCACAGGCTCTTACAAGTCCTATCAATCAGGCAAACCGAATCCGGGTCCTCTCTTCGCCATGTTGTGAGGAGGTTTTTAGGCGCTGATGCGTGCCTGTGTTCGGTGCCCTGCAGCGCATGCTCTGGTCGAGCCTGCAGGGGCTTACAAGCCCTATCAGGCAAACCGAATCCAAGCCTTCTCATTGCCTTTTTGTGGGGAGGCCTTACTGATGTTAATTCGTGCCTGTCTTCGGTGACCTGCGGCGCATAAGCTGCTAGCCGCCCAGGTGCTCATCGCCTCACTAATCGGGCAGACCGAATCCAAGCCTTCTAATTGTTGTATTGTAGGGAGGCCTTTCTATTTCTCTATTTCTCTATCTCCGGGCATTCCTATTTCTCCCATTTTACTTCTGTCTGCCAACATTCCCATTTCTCTCACTCCACTTCCAAACTTCTGTTTCTCCCCGCAGCTTCCCGCTGCCCGCCCCGAGGCTACTTCTCGGCGGCTTCCCGGCTGAGCCCCTTCAGCCCGCGCCTCTTTCATCTGCGCAGCTTCCCGGCTTTGCGCGGCTTGGCTTCGCGCGCTCCGCGGTCTCCACGCCCTTCGCGTCTGCACCACGGCCTCGCGCCAGCCCCGTTCCCTATCTATTCACGCCCCGTGCTCTCTCTGCACGCGGCGGCTTCCGCGAGTAACACAGCGTAGCTTACGTGTCCGCCACTAGCATTCAATCTAAGTTCCCCGGGCTAGCCTGGCGAATTCAACCCAGCATACGTCTCCGCCCCACGGTTTGGCTTCCCGTCCTTTGCTCCCCGGGCTAATCAGACGGATCCCAATCTGGCTTACGTTTCAGCTTCTGGTTTCAACTTTTCGCCCCCTATTCCCGGGCTAACTTGAGAACCCCAAAGTGGCTTTCGTGTCCGCCTTGGCCTGCCCCCCATGGCTTCAATTTCCCTAACATTTTTCTCTACCCGGTATGTTTCCCCAAGCTTTCCTCCAACAATACTCCTCCCTCATTTCTCCTGGCCTCTCCCCACAGTCCGCATCCGAGTCTGTTTGTTCTAGCTTTTCACTTTCGCTTTCGACCTTAGAGATTTCTCCCAGCTTCCCCCCGTAGTCCGTATCCGAGTCTATGCCTAGGCTTTCAACAGCTTCCTCCGGCACCTCTTTTGTCCGGCTTTTCCCTAGGCTGTTTGCTAGTCTCTCTCTCCGGTATTTTCCCAGTTCTTCCCGTTTCTTCCCTCCTAAGTTTCTTATCCGTCCTAGGTTTCCTATCCGAGTCACGGCACCACTATGTCGCTCCCCCTCTTCGTGGAGGAACGACACAGGACCCTGCGCTGTTCTTTCGTCTGCTCGGCCCTCCCCGGGTTTGCTGCTGGTTCTTCCCGGGTTGGCTACTATCCCTTCCACCTCCGTGGAAGGGCAGTTCCCCCTGGCCACATTCCCCACTTCCGCAGGGGAGCGGCACACCGCCGGCCGGCTTTCTCGGGGGCTGCACGGGTGTTCCTTCAGCTAGATGTTCCCCTTAGATGTTCCCCATAGATGTTCCCGGTGCATGCCATCTCTCTCCTCCTTCATAGTCCTCCCCCGCCAATCCCAACTCGGCTGCCCACACGCCGAGTACGCTGCTCTCCTCCAATCAGGAGCAAGTCCTACAGTTTATTGGCTGAACTGGAGGCAGCTGTGTAGAAGCTGTTTTCTCCTCTCCCAGCGCCATATTGTGGGAGAGCAGATGCATAGAATAAGTCTTAATTCCAGTAACTCAGTCCAGTCCGGATTGCTCCCCACAACATAAGTACTTGCCAACGAAGGAAGGAGCGTATGCAGCATGTGCGAATGGAAAACCATTTACAATGTTGCCAGTAGGCATGAAACAAGGGATTGCAGAATTGTAGCTTGGATCAGCCTCATCCCGGTTCTGGCTCAAGCTTTAAAATTAATAAAAAATTAGATGATCTCTGAACACTAGAAAAAAATTAGTGATATTAGGACTTAACATTTTTTTTTTTTGACAAGCAGAGTTAGTAAGAGAGAGAGAGACAGAGAGAAAGGTCTTCCTTCTGTTGGTTCACCCCCCAAATGGCCGCTATGGCCTGTGCGAAGCCAGGAGCCAGGCACTTCCTCCTGGTCTCCCATGCGGGTGTAGGGCCCAAGTCCTGGGCCATCCTCCACTGCCTTCCTGGACCACAGCAGAGAGCTGGACTGGAAGAGGAGCAACTGGGACAGAACCGGCACTCCAACAGGGACTAGAAGCCGGGGTGCCGGCGCCGCAGGCAGAGGATTAGCCTAGTGAGCCCCACAAACTTGAAAGCCCCTCATAGTTGTAGGCCCAAATGTGCGCATAAATTTCCAAACTACTCACAGTCCAGTCACTCTATTTCTACGGTTGTGATAGATGGAGAACAGGGATTAGAAAAGAAGAAACATTCTGAGGCAAAGCCACTTCCAGTGTACCACAGGGTATGTTGGGCGTGTTTCCTCTTATGTGCCTGGAGAACCCAGGGCAGGTGTGCCCAGACCTGGAGGACTTTAGAAATCCCTGTAGTTACCGTGTCCATGCAATCTCCAGGACCCACGCTGCAAAGCCGCTGGTTGGCTCACTGGGGCTCCCACACTCTCTGTGGGGTTCCAGCCTCCCCTGTTCATACCCATTCTGTGGTTTTACCACCAGAAGCAGCAGCCCTTGAAGAACTTCGAGATATTCAATCATGAGTGACGAGCCCACAGCAGATTCTCAAAAAAAAAAAAAAGTGCCATACAGCCTGAAGATGGGACATAAGGGAGAGACCTGCTAAGCACTGATAGACAAAACATAGTAACATTTTTTCCTTTCATTTTTGCAGATGAATGCTATATATCCTTTTAGACTTATTTTATGCATGGACCCAAGAAGGCATCTCAATGTAATTTATTATACTTACATCACTACTACTACTAAACACACACGCACGTCTCTGTATGAGATACTGTTCTCTGAAGTGTTCATTTATTGATCAATTTGCCACTCAGAAACTCCATGAAGCAGATACTCTCATTAACCCACGTTTGTCAAATGGCAGATTTAGGAACCCAGAAAGTAATAAATAACTTACCCAAGATTATGCAGCGTTGGGGCCAAGATCTCTACCTTAAACTATTCAAATTTACTTAACTTTGTCACAACTCACAGAAATAAATATTTTCAAAGTGCTGTGTGGGTTTTTTTCATTTTTGTTCATGTTTTCTTGTTCTTAAACCCTTAGAAATGTCAGTGCATGTGGTTTTTAGGTGGCCTTTCAGGTCTCTTATTCTCATGAATAGAGACAGTGAGAGCATCCAAGGACAGCTCAGTTAAGAGAGCACCTGAGGTGGACTGGGGATGGGGTGTGAAAATGCAGACATGGAGTGCTCCTGTCTTTCTGCACCTGCCGAGGTCCATGGAGAGGGAACTGGGCAAGTGTGCATGTGTTCCTGTGTCTGACCAGGCTCATGGAAGGAGATCCAGTCAGTCATCCGTGTCTCCCTACACCTGACAGGGCCAGAGGGAGAGGGAATCAGCAACCCTCCATGTTGTCCTGTAACTGACAGGGGCCGCCAAGAAAGAGAACCAAGGAGAGATTCCTCCCTTAGGGCATGAAGCAGAGATTCCTGTGAGCAAGAACTGAACTATAAGAAGATCAATAGCCAAGAAGGCAGGGGTTCAGAACGTTGGTATTTTGTGATTATATCCATGCCCCTACGCTGTACTCACCAGGACGGGGAAGCACAGGACACAACAGTTACACAGGCTTTAGAAGTGAAGTATGCAGTAATTTTAACCAGTGATCAATTGTAGTGTCATTAAAGTGACTGTCTTCCTCAAAAGTGCTGCTGTCATCTTTCAGAATAAATAAATTAGGTTAAAAAATTCAACTGTGAGAGAATTAGGCAAGTGACAAGCATTGGAAAAAGGCAGTTGTGGAATTCCATGAAAAGCTCTAATTATTGGCACTGCCAGGGTGATATTTTAATTACAATGTTATTTCTGAAGTATTCTGGGATAGCATCTGATTATTCATTAATATAATATCAAAGTGCCTCCAATTTTAAAAAATGGCAATCTGATATAAAAATATTTAATACTGTGCATCATTCAGAAGTTGAATTAATAACAATTACAATCTAATACCATGTCTAAGAGGTGAGAAGACTGTGAAATGAGTACTTTTTTATTACATCTGTTCAATATAGATTCACTACACTAGTTAGTAGCTTTCAAAAAGAAAATATCACTAATTATGAAATCATAAATAACTATAGAAAGAAAGTACACTAAATTTTTGGTTTAATTTCATTTTATAGCAAATATCAGAAAAAAATTACATCAGGCTTCACTGCTAACAGAAAAATGTAAACAGATAAGCCCTAATTCTACAAATTCTTAACTTCAAACAAAGCAGCATCTGCCTCATTACCTCCTCTCATTACAACATGTAAATATATCTATAAATGAAAGCTGAAACACTGCCCTTGATGTTCTATCTAATGTGTATTCTTCTTTTAAAAAGATTATTTATCTGAATGACAGAGTGTTATATCGGGTGGGGGAGTTAAGGGAAGAGGAGAGAGAAACACAGGGAGGGAGATGGAGGTGGGGAGGGAGGAAGAGAGAAAAGGATGCCTCTTCCATCCACTGGTTCACCTGCCTAATGGCTGCAACCACTGGGGCTGGTCAAGACCAAACCCAGGAGCCCAGAGCTTCATTTGGGTCTCCCACAGGGATGGCAGGGGCCCAGGCACTTAGGCCATCCTCCACCGCCTTCCCAGGCACCTTAGCAGAAAGCTGGATCGGAAGTGGAGCAACCAGCACTCCAACATGGGGTTGCAGCACTGCAGGGGGCACCTTAACACACTGTACCACACGGGAGCCTCTACCTTTTCATTCAACAAACAGCAACCATCAGCAAGAAAGTACTGATTACTGTTGTGTATTATTAATAGCTTACATACATGTTTCATTATATTGTGACTTTTTCATTTTACGTTTTATCAATCTTATTATCCTTAGTAACTAAAGCTGCATATAATTTAAAGAATGTGCTCAGAAAGCATTAATTTATAACTTCATCTATAGTATACACATCTTACTACTTCTATAGAACAAAACAAATAAATGGATATTAAAGAGTCTGGCTTGTAATTAGATGTGTTATTGCAAAACTCTTATCTCCGTTAACGAGATGCTGAGACAATACAAATGAAAGAATACAAAGATTATTTTTCGTAATCTTCCCTGTTTCTGCTAATGTGCCTCTGGAACTTCTTAGAGTACTTGGAAATAATCTGGATAAACAAACCACACATGTCCAATATTTTCTAAGAGTGAGAACATCAGATTTCAACACTATTTTGGTAGAGGAAAGAGTAACTTTGTTTCACATAATGAAAACACAACAGTACATACTCGGTAAAATTCAGTATTTGTGCTTAATAAAACACAGATTAATTAATGAAGAAAAAGGTTTTTTGTTTGCCTTCATTCTGCTCATCTGACTGACCTGCGTGGATTCGGACAAACTAAGAGACACTAAGAATCAAGCAGCTCCTGTACATTCATTGCATTTACCTATCATCTACAAGGCCTTTGGCCTAGCAGGCCTGACCTCAGAGTCGCGAGATCAGCCACAGTTTAGCCGCCATCTTTCTCTGGTGTTCAAGCAGGTTGACAGCTGCCTCAGGGTGCATGCGCATGGCAGACAGAAAAGGTCAATTCTTGCACTTGTGTGCATATCTGAAGACACAGATCCACCACCACCACTCACTAATGAAGAGTCTGTAGGGATTTCTCACTAGTCAAAGTTGGCATACCTGTGCCGGAAGATAGAAAAGATTCCTCAATTACCAGCATAGATCAGAGAGGCCAGAGCATGAGAGAAAAAAGGCGGTGGTGCAGCTCAAACGGAGGAGTGCACGCAAGTCTATTTTAATGAAAGCACTGATTCTCTGTAAGAGATGGAGTTTAACTTTTCTGATCTGAAGTCTCTGTGGATGACAGACAGCTGGTGAATGCGAGCGTGTAGCAGCTGCGGAACTACGCCAGCAACTAACTCACCCAGAGAAGAACAGAGGGAGGAGAATCATGTTCCTTTCCATTAAATCTAGTCTGCTTCATAAACAAGCATGCTCTATCCATATAAATGCAACTAGCAACTTCTGGAAGTCATCCAGGCATTTAATTTTTATTTTCCATTTCAGAAAGTGCTTTTTCACATAATTAATTTATAACAATCAACTAAATTTTTCACTATTTCCTGGCATATAATAAGAGTTTAATAAGAGTTATTATGATTAGAATTATGATTGTGTTTACTCTATGAAGGAACTAGCAGGAATATAGGTAAATAATTTATGGACCTGCCAATGAAAGGTTTTGAAATCCAGTTGAAAAAGCCAAACAAAGAGACAAAATAATCAATGTAACACAGGATGTTTGAAGAGAAGCAGGTAATTGCTAAGTTCTGGAAAGACTTTTGAAGGATGCAGGACTTCAGCAGGACTTGGAAGAAGGGCTAAGAACTAGGGCAGTACAGATGAAAGGATATTTTGAAGTGGGAAGAATAATATGAGACATGACCTTGGAAAAGATTGTGCAAAGCATTTAGTAAATTACAGCTTCAGCTCACTTGTTATTCCCCGTTCACAGTCAAGTTGTTATTTTTGTTTTTCTAGTACCATGAACCTGAATGTTGTCTCCTCGTTGACATTTGTTACTCTTGGTCTGCAATACCTCTGCTTCTCTTTCATTCCGATTTTAACTCCCGGATGTGTTTCCCTATTTGGCATACAAAGATTCCATCTCTCTCCCTACTCATACTTCAGGGCATGGTGTCGCTTTTGCAACAGCCATTGCTATTACAATCAAAGCCCATTACTCTCTTTTTTTACTGATTTTCACTGGAATTCACTACTGATGGGGACTTGGCTGAAAATTTCAATAAAGAGCAGCTCATGTTTCTGGACACTTGGATAAAGACATACAAGAGTCTTATAACTAGAAATCTTAGTAAATTCTGTCAAAAGGGAAACTTTATTTTCCCATTGAAAGGGAAATTACAAAATATCTTTAAGAATGTGAGGAAAAATGTGTGAGAAGATAAATCTATGTAAAACTCAAAGATCTTAACAGACATTGAGACTGTTCACTCAAAATGGTAACTTTCTAGGATAGAAAAGAAAAACCGACTCTTAGTCCTTTCATTATGATCAATTGTGAACTGAAATTGATCACTTGGAATAGTGAGATGGCATTGGTACATGCCACCTTGATGGGATTGAATTGGAATACCCTGGTATGTTTTTAACTCTACCATTTGGGGCAAGTCAGCTTGAACATGTCCCAAATTATACATCTCTTCCCTCTCTTATTCCCACTCTTATGTTTAACAGGGATCACATTTCAGTTAATTTTTAACACTTAAGAATAGCTGTGTATTAATTACAGAATTAAACCAGTCATATTAAGTAGAACAGACAAAAAAAAATACTAAGAGGGATAATGTATTAAGTTGTTCATTAACAGTCAGGGCTATGCTGATCATGTCACCGTTTCCCATAGTGTCCATTTCACTTCAGGAGGTTTCCTTTTTGGTGTTCAGTCAGTTGTCACCGATCAGGGAGAACATATGGTATTTGTCCCTTTGGGACTGGCTTATTTCACTCAGCATGATGTGTTCATAATGAAAGGACTAAGAGTCAAAGGGAGCACATAAACAAGTCTAGTACCTGCTAACACTAACCTATAGAATAAATAAAGGGGAGAGTGATCCAACATGGGAAGTGAGATACTCAGTAGACTCATAGAATGGCAGATGTCCTAAATAGCACTCTGGCCTCAGAATCAGCCCTAAAGGCATTTGGATCTGGCTGAAAAGCCCATGAGAGTATTTCAGGCATGGAAAGCCAAGACACTCTGGCAAAAGATCTCTGTGAGTGAGATCCCAGTGGAAAGAACAGGTCTTCAAAGAAGGAGGTACCTTTCTCTGAAGGGAGGAGAGAACCTCCACTTTGACTATGACCTTGTCTAAACAAGATAAGAGTTGGAGAACTCAGAGGGCTTCCATAGCCTTGGAAACTCATGACTGGAGCATAGGGAGATTATTGATGCCATAGACAGGAGTGTCAATTGGTAAAGTCAACAACAGGAGTCACTGTGCACTTACTCCTCATGTAGGATCTCTGTCCTTAATGTGCTGTACATTGAGATTTAATGCTATAACGAGTACTCAAACAATATATTTCACTTTGTGTTTCTATGTGGGTGCAAACTGTTGAAATCTTTACTTAATGTATACTAAACTGATCCTCTGTAAAAAAAAAAAAAAAAAAAAAAAAAAAGAAGAAATTATCAACTCTCAACTTGACTCTCACTGGGATTAAACATGACAATAGGTCTGATCTGATTTCATCATCATTAAAAAAATCATCTATTATTTTTCACTTTATGTTTCTGTGTGGGAGCAAACTGTTGAAATCCTTACTTAATGTATACTAAGCTGATCTTCTGTATATTAAGATAATTGAAAATGAATCTTGATGTGAATGGAAGGGGAGAGGGAGTGGGAAAGGGGAGGGTAGTGGGTGGGAGGGACGGTATGTGGGGGAAGCCATTGTAATCCATAAATCGTACTTTGGAAATTTATATTCATTAAATAAAAGTTAAAAAAAAAAGAAAAACCGAGAGACTATAAATTAATAATACATTTTATACTTATGTACTGTCGCTCCCCGTCTTCGTGGAGGAACGACACAGGACCCTGCGCTGTTCTTTTGTCTGCTCGGCCCTCCCCGGGTTGCTGCTGGTCCTTCCCGGGTTGGCTGCTGGTCCTTCCACCTCCGTGGAAGGGCAGTTCCCCCTGCCACATTCCCCACTTCCGCGGGGGAGCGGCACACCGCTGGCTGGCTCTCTCGGGGGCTGCACAGGTGTTCCTTCAGATAGATGTTCCCCTTAGATGTTCCTGGTGCATGCTGTCTCTCTCCTCCTTTATAGTCCTCCTCTGCCAATCCCAACTCGGCTGCCCACATGCCGAGTACGCTGCTCTCCTCCAATCAGGAGCAAGTCCTACAGTTTATTGGCTGAACTGGAGGCAGCTGTGTAGAAGCTGTTTTCTTCTCTCCCAGTGCCATATTGTGGGAGAGCAGATGCATAGAATAAGTCTTAATTCCAGTAACAGTATAGTCCGAGTTGCTCCCCACAATGTACTACTATTCTTTATAATGAGTTTCTATCTTATACTTTTTCCAAATTGGTCAGAAGAAATAAATTTTTAAAATGTAGGTAATTGATAGCATGTATGATTATACATCATTTATTCAGTGGAAAAACTGTAACATATCAAATACCAAAATGAGAAAGATCCACAATGCATCTATCACACATGAAAAGCTGTGCACATAAGTTAACTTGTTACAATCATAGACTGATGGACTCAACTAGTAAGTCAGTAACATTTCCATTTCTAAGTCATCAACTTTGAGGATAACAGCTTAAATGGAGGCATACAACAAACCTGAGCCAGCAATAAATTGCACTGAAACACGATATAGATTGTAACAAACTAACAGAGATGGTGAAGGAAAATGGAATACAACCTTGTACGTGATATAACCTTTTTCAAAATAAATCCAAAATAATAAGAGAAATGAAGAAAAAATCACCTTCAATTAATTTTGAAAAAAAAAAACACACCCTAAACCACAACATATGAGAACAGCCATGAATATAATGAAATTGAGACCACATGAAGGAAAACAGCTGGAGTTAGCATAAATCCCTACGGATGCCCCAGACACAGAGGCAGCTGGAGTACAGGGAGGAGCTTTTGTGAAGCATGAGATCTAGAATGGTCAGTCCAAGAGACCCTGTCTGTGTGAGGAGACTTGTTAACGGAATGGGAAAAATCTACACCCTGATTATAACAGTTTCATGAATGTATGCAGTTGTCATAACTCACTGAATCTTATATTTAACTTCATCAATAATTAAATGAAAGTTATGCCACTGTAAGCTTAATTAATTTTATTTTTTATGCCTGAATTTCCTCATGGAATTTATCAGCACTATACAGAAATGTAGAATTTTAGAAATTATGAAAAATTATTGTTTCCTACTTTGCACTCAGATTTTTATTACACTAATTCTAGAACTTCCCAGAAGTCATGATTATTTTTTTCATCACATTAATGAATTTCTTTGGCCACCTGCCTTAATTACAATTAATTTTTTCTGTAGATTCACAACACTACTTCTGCCAATCATCATTGTCTGACCATTTGTATTACACTGCAATCCTCTGTTATATTCTAGCATCTCACATTCCTGTGGCTTTGTGACCCAAAAGTAAAAGAAGTTACTATTGGGTGGTTAGTCTCTATCTTGTTACTGAACTTAAATGGAAATAGAGTGCCTAATACAAGAGGTGTCTTAAGAACTCATTCACTTGACTTTTAAACTATAATAATCCTTAATAATCATTTGCTATGATTATAACATGTATTAATGCTAAATATAAAATACATTTTAATTTCTTATTAATTTTTCAATGGAATATAAAAAAGAAAATTAGAGATTGGTATCTTAAGGATTAAGAAAATATCTAATAAAAGCAAATAGTATAATGCAACACAAAGGAAGATCTATAAACATTGTAAAACAAGAATAGGGCCAGGCACATAGCACAGCCATTGAGATACCACTGGGGACTTCTGCCATCTATGATGGAGACCTGGGTTGAGTCCTGGGCTCCACCTCTTGGAGGCACATAGAAAGTGACCCAGCAGATGACAAGTCTCTCCCTCCCAACCCCTCTCTACATCTTTCAAATAAGTAAATAAATTAACTACAAGTTTTTTTTTTTTTGTAAAGTAAAATAAGAGCAGGACTTAGCAAAATGCATTCATCATTAACTTATGATATTCCCTCGCTTTGCTTCAAGACTGACACATATTGAAAAAATAATAAAACAGTTGGCCCACAAAATCACCATCAACATGGTGCACTCAAATACATTCTGAGCCATTTAATTAAAGTAACTTCAAAGCCAGAAAACATGATGGAAGGAATTCTATTGTCTTTAAATAAAATTTGCTTTAAATAAAATTGTGCATGTGTGGTACAAGAAGAAACCCTCCACACCATGCGTGCTGAGAACTGTAGGTTTCCTCAGAATGTCACAGAAGTCAACATGGAAAGGGGGATGAACCTGCATGCCAGTGATATTTTAATGGTATTTTAATGGTGAAGAATTGCATATGAAACTCTCAAACAGGTATCTCAATTTTTCCTACAAAATACATGAGGACCATTTGGTCAACTTCTTTATTGTAAGAGGCAAAGTCCAAGGTGCAAAGCATGGTGCAACACACTGGATTTATGCCAGCTCTGATCACTTTTGGTAAGGAGTACAGAAACCACAAAGTTTGTAATAATAGGTTTATAAAAAACTGTGACAGAACACAGTGGAGCAAAATAACCAGGTCATTCAATGGGAAATACTATTGTGTTAATGCACTTCAAGGAAATTTCATTTAACTAGTGAGTAGCTATCATCACTGAAAAATTAATTAATTTAATTTCAAAGAACAGGCATAGAATTAGCTTTAATATGAAGAGGGTGTGAGTAGGAAGGTTGGAAGTCACAAACGAAGACTCTCACCAGAGTGTAAACACAGTGTGAAATGATACAATTTGAAACTTATCAGTGACATAGAATGAACAAGAAAACTGAGAAATGAACAAAGACATAAAAATAACATCACAGAACAGAATAAAGTCAGTTACCATGCAAATAAAGGAATTATGCTACAGCTGAAGGAAAACTAAAGGAAGTCATGGTGATTCAGGTAAAAATTAATGAATTGAAATTCAAGCTTTTGTATCTAGATTTCAAACATTTATAAAGGACTAGCATTGTGGCACAGCAGATTAAGCCGCCACTTCAATAACAGCATCCCGTATCAGAGCATTGATGCCAGTCCCAACTGCTCTGCTTCCAATCCAGCTTCCTGCTCGTGTGCTTGTCAGACAGTAGATAAGAACCAAAGTACTTGAATGGTCACCATTCACACGGGAGACAAAGAAGTCCCTGGCTCCCAGCTTCGGCCTGACCCCGCCCTGGCTGTTGTACACATTTGAGGAATGAACCAACATCCGGAACATCCCTCTCTGTTGCTCTGCCTTTCAAGCAAATAAATATTTAAAAACACTTTTAAGTGCAGTTAAGTGAACAACTTACAGCAAGTGAAAATAAAACCAGACACTTATATACAGTAAAATCTTCATATTCTCATTTCTAGAGAAGAAAGGATGACAGTCAATGACTTAGAGAACTCCTGTTTAACATTTAGGAAGCAACACTGTGATATAAAAAGTGTTAAGCAAAAATTTGAAATTACAAATTTTTATAACTGGAATAATATGTCTCTGAAAAAATCAAATGGACAAATCAATATCTCAGTCATAGGGGTTAAAGAATTAAGTCTGTGACGTGGTGTTATGTTAAAGAGGGGATATGGGAGAGGGCAGATGGAGGGAAGGAAGTAAGAAAAATCAGAAGTGAGGAGACTAAAATTATTAATAGTTTATAGAAGAATAAAAAATGATTTATAACGATCAGATATAAGCTTGATGTAACATACATAAAAACAATAAATGTGGCATAAGAAATGAAACAGAAAACCTGAAAAATATTTCACGTACTTCATTTTCTGTACTGACATATGATCACTAAATAAAATATTGTTAAAGCTTCTGGTGGTTACTGTACACTCAAATCCATGATCATTTGCAATGTGGACTCAGAATGAAAAAAGACCAGTTCATTCATTCGTTCAGCAATCACTTACCATGCACCAAATGTGTGCAAGGCCAATTCCCAGAACTTGGAGAACAAAGTCTTGCTCTTGTGAAACGTAAAATGAAATAACCACACATAATAAACAATAAATTGAATGCTATGTCAGAGGTGAAACCAGGGGTGAAGAGACTGATAGGAGAAAAACCAATGTGGATGCAGAGAGCTGGGGATGACTCGGGAGGGCTTCTCTGGAAAGCCTGAAAGTGGGTGGGAAAAATCCGTTGTGGGAACAAAGTCAGGATGCTGGACCCTCGGCTGCATTTGGCTTTAGTCGGCAATCACTTTCATTCTGCTTGAGGACTGAGAAACTTCCTGAGTTCGATTTTCTCATGTAGAATTCCCTTAAATGTGTCCAAAATTATCCTTATTTTATTTTTTGATATTACATTTTCATAGGGATATAATTCTACACAGGTATTCATTACTTACATTGAGAATTCTGCTGTCATTTTTATTTTGTTCGGTGTGTGGTTATCAGCTGTTCTACAAAAAAGTGGATCTGTATGATTATCTTGTGTTTACCTACTTGGGATCCATAGCAATTCCTGATTTTATCAGTAAATGTATTTCACCTGTTAAATTTAAGTTTTGCAATAATCAAATGACTATTTATTACAATGTATTTAACAATTTCGTTTGATAAATCACAGATTTATAATTCTCTTTGGATTTTTATTTTTATGAACCTATTCAACACAACCCCAAAACTTAAAATGAGTGGGTTTTCCCTGAGTGTATCTCTGTTGTCTGTTTCATTTTTGGTTATTTACTCAAGTCCTAGAATATCAGTACTTGATTGAATACCAGATATCATAAAAATTTTAGAGACACTTTGAAACTGTAGATGGCCTAGTTTACTCTGGAAATGATGATTTTTTTTCTCCTACCAGCACAAATAGCAGCACTCAGACATGCAATGTGATAATGCATAGCAAGGATTCAGCATTTGCAAAGCTGGGCTATTACTGATCGCTGTTTATTCTTACGGACAGCATTTCATGTGTCTCTGCCGACAGTATTTTCCTTGGATGCACTTCACTCACAGCTTTATGAAACTGTCTGCAACTGCACTCAGCTTACTAACACCCCAGCCGCCAGGTTCCATTTAGATTCCCACCTCTCTGTTCTTCACTCTTCATCACTTGATTTCTGTCGCAGAGACGCTCAGCTGCTTGGCTTCCACACCTGCAAGCTTCAGCTCAGCAGTTAAATCAAAACCTGCTCAGGATATCGTGCTCACCTTTGTGCTTCAGCTCTGCGTAGCCTGGACACCACCTTACTGGTGCTGCAGTAGCACTCCTGCACCGTCAGGTGATGTTTACTGAACTGCTTTTCTATTTCCCACTTACGTATTGTGACAGATCTCGATCCAAACTAGACTTGTATGTCTGGAAACAGAAAGCACACATTCTTTAATGTATTTGTTTATTCACCAAGCATTTTTGAGTATTTACTGTTTATTCATTCAATGTGTTTGCTAAGTCATTGGTACTCTTCAAGGCGTTGGGATACCTCAGTTGAATAAAAGATAACTCTGCCCTGATGGATTTTGATTTTAATTTGGGGAGACCTGAACCAAAAAACTTCAAATATATTGATATACTCATAGAATGTTATTTCTGATATGAAGATTACAGTTTGTAGGGAAAACTAAAAGAACATCTGAGGATAGAAAATAAAAAGGAGTGAATTAAAAGGATGATTAGGAAATTTCTCTTTAAGCAGATATTAGAAGCACCCTAAACTGAGAGGCATTTAGCAACCTGTATAGTATTTGAGAAAAAATATTATTATATACAAAGAAGGTTAAGTGCAAAAAACTGTAAGGAAAAGGCTAGTTACTTCTCCTAGATCAGCAAAAGGTCCAGTTTGGTCAAACAGTTACCGACAGTACTAATAAGAGGAGATATGCTCAGATAGATTTATAGTGCAATCATGCAAAGTCTTTTAGGTCACAGAAATAACACACCACTTTATTCTAAATATGAGTGGTGCCCTTTAAAGGTAATAGCTATGCTTAATTTTTGAAAATATTTTTCCAGTTGTTTCGTTGATGATACACTGGAAAAGTAAAGGAGGATTTAGGGAGAATTCTTCGTTAATCATTCCAACATTCTAAGCAAGAGATTGTGTTAACATAGGGATGTTACTATTTGGGGGATATGAGATTACATTTAAAGCTAACCAACTGAATTTATGAATATGTTAAAAATTAGTTGAGTAGTAAAAGCTAATTTCAGCATACTCATTTAAAATATTTGAATCTTTTGGAATTCAGTTTGACTTGAGCATTGGAATGCCTGTGAGGTGTCTAAGATGAGCTACTGTGTTGGCAATGGAGATGCCCAAACTCAGCACTGAGTTTGGAGCTGATGACATGCAGATGAGTATGCATCCCTTTTGAAACCGTGACCATTGATAAAATCCACAGGTAATGAATGTAAAGTGGAAAACTGCTAGGGTGAACACTCACTTTTGGAAGTTTCAGTTTTGGAGGTTTGGGGAGGAAAATTTAGTACATGAGTCTAAGAAGGAACTCCTAAAGAAGAAGGAAGTCAGAATCTTGTCTTCAACTGTAACTTCATTCCTTGAAAGAGATGGCATCAAATACTACTCAAAGTTGAATGAGAAGTCTGGTAATTGGCCATTTACTATGGTTTATCTGTTTGCCAGGTTTGTAATTTAAGAAGGAAATGGCTTCTGTCTTCAAGGGGTTTCTATCCACGGGTAGCAAAATGACAGCCATCCAATTATATCTAAAGAAATGAGAAGTGCCTTTGTGCAAAGTTTTCCATAGTAAACAGCATAGACTGTTAAAAAAAGCAACTTTCATCTGGTGTGTGAGTCAAATAATAGTTCATTTCTGAAGTGATATTTAGATCAACAACAAGGGGATGAATAAAAGTTAAACAAACAAAGAGGGTAGAAAAAAATAATAAAGAGAACTGCAACCAAGTAGAAGTTAGAACCAAGAGGCCCTCATTCTCTAGTTCTCCCTTTCTGGGCTTCTGGCAAGGTGTGGGCTAAATTATGACATCATTATATTTCCATGAATCTATCAGAGTCAGGAAGCATGGACTGAGATAACGTACTTTTAAAGAAGAATGATTTTTAGATTGACTACTTTCAAAAATTTCTACCTGATGAGACAACTAGCATCAATATAAAAAACATTAGTACCATTTTATTGCAGAATAATTCATGTATTTTATACATAAACTGAGTCTTCACTATCAGAATTGGAGCATTCATTACCATGAGTAATATGAAAGTGTGTAAAATAGTTTCTAATGTCTGCAGTCACTTTTATTAAGTTTCAATTACTATGGAAGAGATTGTTTTTCTCTATTCTAAAGTACTGTGTAAGGTAAGTGCTCTAAGTGTGCCCCCATTTGGGCAAGAAATCTGTGATGAGTGCACGTGGGAAACACTCTTGAGGTCACACAGCTACTGAAGGGAATATCCTTTTAACAGAGGAAGAAACAGTGCTCCTGACAACTCCATTTTAGTTCTTTATAACGCAAAAATATAGGCAATCCTCATACAGAGAAGAACTGAGATTTTCCGTCTTCAGCCTTCACGGTCCCAACAATGTGATTGTCCATATTCCTTAATGCACTTGACCTTTGTAGTTATAATTTGTAGTAAAACCTAAAACTTTTATTTATTTGAGGTAATGGTCCTTCAGAAACATTAAAGGAATGTAAGTTAGATGAAATACAGCTCATTTCAAAAAATACATTGATTTTTGTAAAAAAAAAAAAAAAAACAACTGCATATAGATTTGGAAAAAGAAAAAGTAAAGATTAAGGGATAGCCCTACCTCACGTTTCACCAAAGGGCAAAGCGCAGCCTGCACTGGATGAAACCTGCCTGCAGGAGGGGCGAGGAGGGTGAGCAGGCTGGCTCACTGGCCTGCGGAGTGCCAACACAGGCAGATCAAGTGAGTGCAGTGGAGCCAAATCAGCAGGTTTGGGGGCAGAGCCTTCACTGAAAGCAGAAACCTGCTCTGGTCTCAGCATTCTGCAACCATGGCTCAGGGGCCGTCAGTCCAACTAGTCCACTCACTATAGAATAAAGCAAGGGACCAATCCACTCCTCAGGCACCTGAGAACATCACCCCTCCATTTTTTTTTTTTTTTTTTTTTTTTTACAGGCAGAGTGGACAGTGAGAGAGAGAGACAGAGAGAGAGAGAGAGAGAAGGGTCTTCCTTTGCCATTGGTTCACCCTCCAATGGCCGCTGCGGCGGGCGCACCATGCTGATCCAATGGCAGGAGACAGGAACTTATCCTGGTCTCCCATGGGGTGCAGGGCCCAAGCACTTGGGCCATCCTCCACTGCCTTCCTGGGCCACAGCAGAGAGCTGGCCTGGAAGAGGGGCAACCGGGACAGAATCCGGTGCCCCGACCGGGACTAGAGCCCCGTGTGCCGACGCCGCAAGGTGGAGGATTAGCCTAGTGAGCCGCAGCGCTGGCCGGCCCCTCCACTGTTAAGATGGTATCAGGCACCCCATTCACACACACAGAAGAGAATGGGACATGATGTGGGGGTAAATTCTGGGGAGGGGCCCAGTTTCTTTATGCCAGGGAAAAAAAAGACCAAAATACCAACATTAATTTCCCTGTAGAATGAGAGTGTAAAATGCATTGAACTTGAGTGTCCCAGAGCTTTAAAGAGCTGGTTCAGTTCATACCAAATACACAGAAATCACCTGGAGTAACTTCTCCAGAAGAATTTAAGATGGCAACTCCTAGTGCATTGATGTCTAGGCTTAAGTGGCAATAAATATTAAGTAACAATGCAGTTAGTTGTCACTTTAAGAACTATTTTACAAAAACAAAGGAAACTAAAAGTATATGAAGATGAAAGAGAGGGCTAAGATAGGAAAAGGAATTTTCCATATAAAATATAAAAGCCAAACAAAATTAACAATCAAGGAAAGAAAAAAGAAAGCCAAAACATAATCTGAGAGCCTTTTGATTAAAACAAATTTTTGGGTTCCTTTCTTGAAAAGAAAAAGCTGTCCCCCAAGATGCTCTATGCCCTGAACATAAACCTGGGATTACCAAAATAGTATGAAAAATGTCACCTTTAAATCTTCTGCTACAATACCCAATGTTATAGGAGCTCAATGTTTTACTTCAACTATAAATTGTACAGGGGCACAGTAGAGGCTTTTGAAGAAACTATTATGATTAAAAAAAAAAAAAAGATCAAGCAGCAGTTATCACTTTAAACACACATCTCCTGAAGATACACACAACATACTTCCGCTAAACGCATACGCAACAGTGCATCAGGCTCAACGGTAGAGAGGTAAATGTGTGGGACAGCAGACGCTCTCTAGGACCCCACGCATGCAGCAGTGTAACACCATCTCTGGCCTCAGATGACCCAGGTTCCAACACCCACTGACCACTTATGTGGTATAGAAAAGGTGGCCAGGTACCGAGATGTCCTCCTTTGTTGTTTGTAGCTAAGAACTTGACAGGAGAAGGGACCTCTTCACACATCCCGAGGTGCACGTGACAGCATTCCCAGGACTCGCGTGCAGCAGAGCTCCAGAGACGACTCAGCTGCTGCCACTGGAAGTGACAACAGCATCTGTCGGCTCCCTCTCTCCCACCCCTGGCGACCACCATTCTAGTCTGTTTCCAGAAATTTCTGTCTCAGTTCCTCACAAAAGTGGATTCATGCAGTATTTTTCTTCCATGACTGGCTTATCCCTTGAGCATAATATCCTCCAGGTTCATCTCCGTTTAACCTATGGCCAGGACTATAATATAATAGTCGGCAGATTTTCCTTACCACAGGCCATCAGGGAAATGCCAATCAAAACCATGATAAGATATCACCTCACATCTGTCAGGATAGTTATAACTTTATTTTTTTTAATCTGATTTTTTCTCATTTATTTTAAAATAATGATCCAATTGTTTCCATTAGAGCAAGAACACTGAGTTTTGTATTTTCCCTATTCCCTCCCACTTTTTTTTATTTAGTAAATATAAATTTTCAAAGTACAGTTTATGGATTACAATGGCTTCCCCCCCCCATAATTTCCCTCCCACTCGCACTCCTCCCATCTCACGCTCCCTCCCCCCATTCCATTCACATCAACACATTTTCAATTATCTTTATATATAGAAGATTGATTTAGTATATATTAAGTAAAGATTTCATCAGTTTGCACCCACACAGAAACACAAAGTGTAAAATACTTTTCAGTACTAATTATAGCATTACATCACATTGGACAACACTTTAAGGACAGATCCCACTTGAGAAGTAAGTACACAGTGACTCCTGTTGTTGACCTAACAATTTGACACTCTTGTTTATGGTGTCAATAATCTCCCTAGGCTCTAGTCATGAGTTGCCAAGGCTATGGAAGCCTTTTGAGTTCGCTGACTTCGATCTTACTCCGACAGGGTCATAGTCAAAGTGGAAGTTCTCCCTTCAGAGAAAGGTACCTCCTTCTTTAATGGCCCCATTCTTTCCACTGGGATCTCACTCACAGAGATCTTTCATTTAGGTCTTCTTCTTCTTTTTTTTTTTTTCCAGAGTGTCTTGCTTTCCATGCCTAAAATACTCTCATGAGCTCTTCAGCCAGATCCGAATGCCTTAAGGGCTGATTCTGAGGCCAGAGTACCGTTTAGGACATCTGCCATTCTACGAGTCTGCTGTGTATCTCACTTCCCATGTTGGATTGTTCTCTCCCTTTTTGTATTAGCAGACACTAGACTTGTTTGTGTGATCCCTTTGATTCTTAGACCTATCAGTGTGATCAATTGTGAACAGAAATTGATCACTGGGACTAGGGAGATGGCATTGGTACATGCCACTTTCATGGGATTGTATTGGAATCCCCTGGCATGTTTCTAACTCCACCATTTGGGGCAAGCCTGATTGAGCATGTCCCAAAGTGTACATCTCCTCCCTCTCTTATTCCCACTCTTATATTTAACAGGGATCACTTTTCAGTTAAAATTTAAACACCTGAGAATAATTGTGTGTTAATTACAGAGTTCAACGAATAGTACTAGAACAAAACAAGGAAAAAATACTAAAATGGATAAAGTATTACATTGTACATCAACAGCATGAGAGCTGATCGAGTCACTGTTTCTCATAATGTCCATTTCACTTCAATCGGTTTCCTCTTTGGTGCTGTTAGTTGTCACCGATCAGGGAGAACATGATATTTGTCCCTTTGGGACTGGCTTAATTCACTCAGCATGATGTTTTCCAGATTCCTCCATCTTATTGCAAATGACCAGATTTCATTGTTTTTGACTGCTGTATAGTATTCGATAGAGTACATGCCCCATAACTTCTTTATCCAGTCTACTGTTGATGGGCATTTGGGTTGGTTCCAGGTCTTAGCTATTGTGAATTGAGCTGAAATAAACATTCATGTGCAGACAGCTTGTTTGTTTGCCAATTTCATTTCCTTTGGGTAAATTCCAAGGAGTGGGATGGCTGGGTTGAACGGTAGGGTTATATTCAGGTTTCTGAGGAATCTCCAGACTGACTTCCATAGTGGCTTAACCAGTTTGCATTCCCACCAACAGTGGGTTAGTGTCCCTTTTTTCCCCACATCCTCTCCAGCACCTATTGTTGGTAGATTTCTGTATGTGAGCCATTCTAACCGGGGTGAGGTGGAACCTCATTGTGGTTTTGATTTGCATTTCCCTGATTGCTAGTGATCTTGAACATTTTTTCATGTGTCTGTTGGCCATTTGGATTTCCTCTTTTGAAAAATGTCTATTGAGGTCCTTGGCCCATCTCTTAAGTGGGTTGTTTGTTTTGATGTTGTGGAGTTTCTTGATTTCTTTGTAGATTCTGGTTATCAACCCTTTATCTGTTGCATAGTTTGCAAGTATTTTTTCCCATTCTGTCAGTTGCCTCTTCACTCTCCTGTTTCTTTTGCAGTACAGAAACTTCTCAATTTGATGCAATCCCAATAGTTAATTTTGGCTTTGACTGCCTGCGCCTCCAGGGTCTTTTCTAGGAAGTCTTTGCCGGTACCTATATCTTGCAGGGTTTCTCCAATGCTCTCTAATAATTTGATGGTGTCAGGTCATAGATTTAAGTCTTTAATCCATGTTGAGTGAATTTTTGTGTAAGGCGAAAGGTAGGGGTCTTACTTCATGATTCTGCACGTTATAACTTTAAAAAAAAGTTAGCAAAGATGTAGAGAAATTGATACTTTGGGCACTGTGGGTGGGAATGTGAAATCATGCAGCTGTTAGAGAAAACAGCATGAAGTTTCCTTAAAAAAAAATAGCATTACTGCATGACCCAGTGATCCCACTGTGAGGTGTGTGTGGAGTGCAGTATACATATGGAAATCAGGATTACAGAGACTTGTCTGCAGTCCCATATTCAATGCAGCTTTGATAACAATCATGCAATGAGTGAATGCCCATCTGTCAATGAACAGATTTAAATGATTATATATAGATAGATAGATAGATACATTGGAATACTATTCAGTCATAAGAAGAAGGTACTCAACTACTTTGGCTTCTATTTCTTCATTGGTAAAAGATGGACTATTATGGTATGTGCCGCTCTGAACTGTCGTGAATATTAAAGATATGGATGTTTATCACTCAATTCATTTTCAGATAAATGTACTGGTAACTAATCAATAAATCCTAGACATGATTATGATATGATTTTTTACTTAAACATGACATTTATTGCCATCCTAGTCCTTTTATTTTTCTGGTAATAAATAAATTAAATATTAAGCTAGAAAATTCCCACAAAGGTTTTATTTTTTATTTTACATAGGTTTATGTGTTAACCAATGCATGCATATGCAGTAAACAACCTGCATTTCAAATTCAGGCAGAATTAACCTCTTGTATAGCCTTATTTTTAACTGCATATTAGGTACTTTTATAAATGAAAGATTTTTTTTTAAATTTTTTTGACAGGCAGAATGGACAGTGAGAGAGAGAGACAGAGAGAAAGGTCTTCCTTTGCCGTTAGTTCACCCTCCAATGGCCGCTGCGGCCGGCGCGCTGCAGCCGGTGCACTGTGCTGATTCCGCTGATCCGATGGCAGGAGCCAGGTACTTCTCCTGGTCTCCCATGGGGTGCAGGACCCAAGTACTTGGGCCATCCTCCACTGCACTCCCTGGCCACAGCAGAGAGCTGGCCTGGAAGAGGGGCAACCGGGACAGAATCCGGCACCCCGACTGGGACTAGAACCCGGTGTGCCGGCGCCGCAAGGCGGAGGATTAGCCTATGAGCCGTAGCACCGGCCCATAAATGAAAGACTTTCAAAATGCATTTTGAATGAACTGTAGGAAAAGAGTAAGAAAAACTGAGAAAGGAAGAAAGGATTTATTTTAGCTTTAAAATTAATAATGGACACAAGATTGTGCATATTTATAAACTTTCGAAAGTCGTGTACAGCGCACAGTGATTAGATCAGTGTGATTGCCATATTGGCCACCTCAACCACTGTTCATGTCACTCTGTCGGGAATATGCTAATCCTCTTTCCTATTATTCTGAAATACAGTTATTGCCATCATCCATGGATTGCTCCTTGTGCTGTGAAACTTTAGACGTCACTGCACCTGGAAACCTCTTAGCCATGCTCTCTCCTCCCACCCCTACCTTTCCCAGCCTGCGGTCAGCACGGTTCCACTCTCACTTCTGTGAGATTAACTTTGTAACCTCCATATGTAGGGAGAACCAGTGGCGTTTATTTCTCCTGTGCCTGAATTATTTCACTTCAAAAATGTCTTTCAGTTCCATTCATGTTGCTACAAATAACAGAATTTCATTCTTCTTATTCATAAATATCTCACTGTAATATGTATTACAGCTTCTTTACCCCTTTTTTATTACCTTTGCTATCTTTTATACCAATGGAATTATTTAAATTTTGTTAACAGACACAAAAATTGTATATAATCTATGAGGTACCATGTGATGTTTTGTTACAGCTACATATAACATTGAATCAGTGCAAATATATTTATCTTGAAAAACATTTATTTATGGCAAAAGCATTCAAAATCCTACCTGACTTTTCAATAAAATATTTAATATATTAACACTATCTGTAGCCATTATTCTGTGTGATAGAATCCTATAGTGTCTTACTCCTAACTATAACTTAGTATCCATTTTAGAGTTTTATTTATTATTTATTTCAAAGACAGAGTTTCAGAGAAAGGAAAACATACACACATGGCCAGGGGAAGTAGGGAATCTTACATCCACTGGTTTACTCCCTAAATGGCTGCAATGGCCAGGGATCGATTGGGCTGAAGCAAGAAGCCTATAATTCCCATCTGGGTCTCATGTGGGTGGCAGGGGTCCAGATACTTGGGGCTTTTCACATGGCTTTGCCAGGAACACTAATAGGAAGCTTGATCAGAAATGCAGCAGCCAGAACTGGAAATTTGCTAACTTGCTATCCCTTTATGACGCAGGTTTCTATTACTTTTGCATGGTATTTATGCTAATAATCTCTATGCATTCTTTATAAGAAATATTTAATTATTTCAAAGGCAGAATTGAGAGAGAGGAAGAGGCACAGAGAGCAAGAGAGCCATCTTCCATCTACCGGTTTACTCCCCAAATGACCATGACTGGACCAGGCTGAAGCCAGGAGACTAACTCCATCTGGGTCTACCTTGTGGGTGCAGGGTCCCAAGTACTTGTGCCGTCTTCTGCTACTTTCCCAAGAACATTAGCAGGGATGTGGATCAAAAATGGAGCATTAGGGACTTGAATCATTGCCTCTATGAGATGCCAGCATTCCAAGTGGCACCTTATCCCACTAGGTCACAATGTTGGCCCCAACTGGCCTCTGGTAACCACCTTCATACTTAGAACTTCTATGAGACCACCTTTATTTAGAATCCAAAGGTAAGTCAGATCATTTGGTGCTGTATCCGTGTTTGACTTAATTCACTTAATATAATGACCTTCAGTTCCATTTATGTTGCTGCAAATCTTAAGATTTAATCCATATTTATGGCTGAGTGGTATCCCATTCTGTTATTTGTATTGTATTTTCCTTATCCATTCATCAGTGGATGGACCTTTAGCTTCTTTGCATTTCTTGGTTATTATGAATTACACGGCAGTAAACATGGGAATTAAAGTATCTCTTCCACGTACTTAGTTCCTTCTTGAACACACCGAAGGGGCCAGCGCTGTGGCATAGCAGGTGAAACCGCAGCCTGCAGTGTCAGCATCCCATATGGGCACTAGTTTGAGCCCTGGCTGCTCCACTTCCAACCCCGCTCTCTGCTACGACCTGGGAAAGCAGAGATGGCCCAAATCCTCAGAACCCTGCCTCCATGAAGACTGGGAAGAAGCTCCTGGCTCCTGGCTTCGGATTGGTACAGCTCCAGGTGTTGCAACCATCTGTGGAGTGAACAAGCAGATGGGAGACCTCTCTCTGCCTCTGCCTCTCTAACTCTGCCTTTCAAATAAATAAATGAATCTTTAAAAAAAATGGTAGAAGCCATTAATTTGGCATTAATTTGGTGTACCTTATTATGTATAAGATCTGCACAACTCTACATACATTTATGTGAATCATAAAACATGGGAGTGGGTGGGAATTGTGCTTGATGCGATGGTTACGGGATGACTTGTGATGCCTGCTACCCACAGGAGAGCAGGAGCGCAGGTTTCACGTTCTCTCCCAGCTTCCTGCTGCTACACATTGCGGGAGGCCTCAGGTGGTGCTTCATGTACCGTACGCATGGGACTCAGGGAGAGACCCTGACTGAGTTGTGGACTCCAAGCTTCGGTGCAGATCAGCCCTGCTGCTGAGAGCGTCTGAGGAGTGACCCAGGAGATCAAAGGTCTGCTTCTCTCTCACACACTCTCCTGCCTTCAAAACAAACCAACAGCTTAAACTTCCTAACAGAACAGGTTAAATCAGGCAGATGGCTACAGCAGATTATTTTACTAAATCTATACTGACAAAGTCATTTATTAAGAAATGTCTTAACTATGTTTAATACAGTACTTTTTATAGTACTTGCTGTATACTTGGTCCATAATTATTATTTGCTTAGATTGTGAAATGAGACTCACATCTAAGTTAGAATTCAGAATGCTGTGGGGGCCATAATATTTTTTTTTAAAGGGAGAGTGGACAGTGAGAAAGAGAGAGACAGAGAGAAAGGTCTTCCTTTTTTCCGTTGGCTCACCCCCCAATGACCGCTGCGGCCTGTGTGCTGTGGCTGGTGCACTGTGCTGTTCTGAAGCCAGAAGCTAGGTGCTTCTCCTGGTCTCCCATGGGGTACAGGACCCAAGCACTTGGGCCATCCTCCACTGCACTCCCTGGCCACAGCAGAGAGCTGGCCTGGAAGAGGGGCAACCGGGACAGAATCCAGCACCCGGACCAGGACTAGAACCTGGTGTGCTGGTGCCACAGGCAGAGGATTAGCCTATTGAGCCACGGCACTGGCATGGGGACCATAATATTAACACTGTTTGAAAAAAAAATACACTATGAATGATAAAATACATGTCTCAAATTCAGTATGTAATAGCATCAGTAACACTCATCTGCTTGTATCCCAGCAAGTAGACGCTAAGATGACAATATTCATCCTAAGCTTTGCTTTTCAGACACTTTGGTAAGAAACATTGTCTGGAAGCCTAGCACAGCTAGTAGGTAGACACTGAGCAGTTAAAGTGATTTGGAAAAACAAAACCACAGTTAGGAAAAGCAAGCTGGGAGCCAGCATTAATACTCACTGTATGCAACACACAAAAGAAACGACCGACCATGAGAGAATAAGCAAAGAACCCTCTCAGTAACAATCCCGCAAACTGTGAGGTCTCCTGGGGAGCCCCCTGCCACACTCTTTTCTTCAGAATCTAGTTTTTCTGTTTGCCTGCCTGTGTGTTTTATATTTCAGACAGCCCAGCATAGCCAGCAGTTAAGTTTAAAAACTGAGCACACATTGTAATTCTAATAAAACATACTAGAGAAATTAATCACGCAAAGTAAGTAGTGTTAAAAACATCTATTTTATTCACTTATCACAGAGATAAAGGTGATTCTTTAAAGGAGAAAATAGAGACACTCCTCGTCTATAGACCCACAGAAGTATCTTGATGAAAAAAATAACCAAAGGGGTTAAAGATCCATTTCACTTGTGAAAAATGTGTGTGAGTAAAGAGCACTCTCCAAATGTTCTCTCCCTCCCAGTCACTGCCTCTGAGCAATCCCGAAGACACGGGAAACCTCCCCTAGACGGTGGGAGCGTGCACACTGGGAAATAGTTCTATCTGTGAGCCCAGAGGCGCTATCAATATTTCACCATTCATCTATTTTTAACAACCTAAGACCATGCCTCACAGGCTCTTAGAATGGCATGAACTTTTAGCTCCTTAACTGTCTGCTCCCCCAGGCAGACGATTCTGAAGTAAAAACCACTGTGAATGAAAGGCCTCAGTACCACTGAAAAATTACAAAGACGTTCATTAAGACATTAAAAATAAGCACTTCACAGTCTTACCAGCACTTCACATTTTACAGTATTACCCAAGAGTCCTTGCAAAACTGATACATGTGTCACATACTTTCTTACTCTTTGAGGTATTGATTTATTGAAATATTGATCATATTTTACTGATTGTAATTTCTAGTTTCCTCAACACTCAAAGTGCTATTATATTTTATGTCTACATTAATCAATTTTCAAGCAAGTTTCAATACCTTGTGGTCTTCTGCAATTGGGTAGTGCTTAGGTTATTTATATAATTTGGGGTTATTTAAGAATCAGTGAAAAAAATAATGCATTCTTGAAGAATTTACTGCTAATTAGGCAGTAAAATATCTGCTATTGTAGAAAAAATTTCTATAAATTGATGCTTGACAAAAATACCAAAAATAAAGGATGTTGGTAAATCTAAAGTACCAATAATCTCACATTTGTTTAGAATACTGAAAAATGAGGTGCATCTTCATTGGCCCTGTCTGGCATAGTCATTTCCCCAGGGGATCTAAGGGACCTCAAAATGCTGCCCATCCAAAACTTTCAGTTCCCTAACTTCCTCTCTTTTGGGCAGAGACCTCACGGAGACAAATATGTTTTACGTGCTTCGCAGTAGCTTTCCTTTCATGAAAACATACAGAATACACCGCCAATGTATTATGTGGGAGAAGGGTAGGAGGACAAGATCAGCTCAAGTTCATATCAATTCTAAGGTCGGTCATAGTCCCCAGGACATAAAATAATCACGCATGCTCTTAGAATTGATGAAAGATGACTTCTTTGTTTTAGATACCTGATTCTAAAGCACAGGATATTCTAAGTGTTTATTTTTTTTTTAAGATTTATTTATTTGAAAGGCAGAATTACAGAGAGGCCAAGACAGAGAGAGAGAGAGGTCCTTCATATGCTCGTTCACTCCCCAGTTGGCCGCAACACCCAGAGCTGTGCCAATCCCAAGCCAGGAGCCAGGAGCTTCTTTCAGGTCTCCCACATGGGTGCAGGGGCCCAAGGACTTGGGCCATCTTCTACAGCTATCCCAGGCCATAGCAGAGAGCTGGATCAGAAGTGAAGTAGCCAGGTCTCGAACCGGCGCCCATATGGGATACCAGCACCACAGGCGGTGGCTTTACCCTCTATGCCACAGCACTGGCCCCATAATATGTGTTTTAACTAGACATTTTGCCTGTGTAGTCTTGAGTTATACTTATTTGTATCAAGAAATGGAAAATTTGGTTTTCCTTTTTAATGTAAGCATAGATTCAAAAATAATTCATCATCACCGAGTACAGTCAACAGGCAATATGTATGAAGGCACGTGTCACAAAATATCTGTAAAATTATCTTCTAGCGGGATTAGATTGTCAGTACTTTCTTGGATAATAAGCAGCATTGCTAACTCGTTATTTTAAAATGATGCATAGAGCATATCAACTTACACTAAAAAGGAACACTGTATTACTCTTTACTGGCCAAACAATTACAGAGATTATATCTCTTTATGGAAAAGCTCAGTGTAACCCATCACAAAGCTGACTTTCCCTTTTCCAACTCAGAAATTTAAAAAAAGAAATTTCAGGCATCATATAAGGAGAATCAATTAAAAGCTAATCCCTTGTGAAAGCTATACTATGTTGTAATTGAAGAGTCGTGTGAAAACTTACAGAGGATAAAATAGTATCCAAATAACCAAATTCTACAGACTACATGTTTGTGTTGCCCCAGATTCACTTATCCAAATCCTAAATGGACCACAGGGAGGCAGTTACTAGGTTATAAGGGTTGATTGAGCCTTTATGATGAGACTTGACTTCTTAACAAAGGAGACTTGAGCGAATTTGTTCTCTCTCTCTTCCTCTCTTTCCTCTCCTCTGCTCTCCCCCTCTTTCCCTGCCATTCATCGATTTGAGAATAAAGGAAGACAACTGTATATAGACCAGGAAACAGTCTCTCACCAGACACTGGATTGCAGGTGCCTGCATTTTGGATTTCCCAGCTCCAGAAGTGTGATAAATAGTATCTGTTTTATTCTCATCTACTCCAATTTAAAGTAACTTACTGAGGCTCTTCATTTTGGGGTCCAGTTTAGGAACAATAATCCTAAATAGTTAAACATAATCAAGAACGGTTTCCATAAAGTGCCCCATATACACCTCTATACCTTATATTGCATGCATGTAGGATCTTTTCCAAGCCATAGTTCAATATAATACACAATCTTAATATTGCCACATTAATATAACTGTTTAATATTTTAAGAGGTGAAATGTTTTCCATGTTCACAATGACATAATGCTGTAAGTCCAAAGCACTATTGTAAAACCTGACGAAATTTGGAGGAATTTAGCACCTTGGGCTGTCTTTAACTCACAGTCTACAAGTGGACACTACATTTGTAAGAGAAAATTATCGGTGTATCTCTATGAATAGTATGGAAAACAAATCAAGAGCTCCTAGCAAAAGCGAGAATAAGTCACTGAACTGTTACTGAAAAGATCTGAGATGCCAAACCATGAAATGTACTTGAAGTCAACACCACTTGCACAGGGTGCAAAGGACATTCAGACTTCTGAGGGGTTCAGACACACTCACGCATGAGAAAGTCAGAGGGTCTTTATGTCAGTTACATCATGGGGACAGGGGAGCTTCAATTAAACACAAGTCAACATGGCAGTGCTTGACACACATTTCTGCAGGGCTTTTTTTCTTTTTATTTAAAGGAAAAACACAGAATGGGTGAAATTAAGAATCTGAGAGTTTCAGAACTTAGCACTGCTTCATTTGAGGAAGAAGGGCCACCCTGCTGTTCCTAACACAAATCCAGGTTTTAGCAGCCCTGTATCATCCTTCATTTGATTCCATTACTCCAGGAGCTTAAACTTTCTTCTTATTTGAATGTAAGAGAAAGACGAGAGGGGAGAGGGAGATAAAGGGGTATCTTTTATACACTGGTTCCCTCCCCAAAGCCCACAACAGCTATGGTTGGACCAGGTGGAGTTGAAGCCAGGAGCCTGGGGCTCAGTCTGGTTCTTCTTTGGGGAAGGCAGGGACCCAAGTACTTGGGCCATCATCTGCTGCCTCCCAGGATGCGCATTAGCAGAATGACTGACAGGAAGCAGAGCACACTGGAAGCACGCACTCCAGTACCGGCTGTGGGTGCCCCAACCTGCACCAGATGCCCATCGTCATATACTCACTTTATAACCACACTAGCCTTAACTGGATCACCTCTAGTCACACTTGAGCAACGGAACCACTGAATTTAATATATTTGAATGCTAATTCTGTCATTCATGATGTGAAATACAGCACGCTGTATCACTAATAAAAGTACAGTGAATTGGATATAGAAATCATATAAAACCTGTCACTTTACAATATGTACTGCTCGATATTCTCCTTCAATCATGCTCTGCTCATAACGTAGCCTTGTTTTCTGAAAAGTCAGACTTGCAGACTCACAGAAGAAAATAAGGCAGCACTTGAAGTCACATGGAAGCCCAGGGTTCCTGGGGAATTTTATTAGTGCTGTTTCCACATGAACTCCAGAAACGTTTAAAGTAACTTTCAGAGAAGGTATTTCCTCCTTGTGATGTCACTTCTCCTTTAATAATATAATAGGCTTGCAAATAAAACATGTGGAAAGCACAATGCTTGCAAAAATAAAATAAAATAAAATAAACCGATCTGGATGCAGCTTTTGGTGCACTTCACTGAAGCACAGACTGGAGTGGGACGCTCTCCTTCAGTCCCGTTCCGTGTCCTCCCCACTGGCTCTGCCCTTCCCTGCGGGTCAGGCTCCCTCTCCCTGTGTCTTGCACTTGGTCTGCTTACTTGCAAATCAGCCGATCACTGGATCACATGTGGAGACAAAAGGGGGTCGCTGGATTTTCGTGAATCACTTCACTTGCTCCTAAGACCAATGGGTAGTAGGTGGTCCTGGCTACTGGTCATCCAGCTTTATGTGACAATCTCCATTGGTTTTCCTTAACTGTCGTTCCACACAAACTGGAAGATTTTGAGGGATAGAGTGACTGAGGGGCAATGTATGTGATGGACTCATTGGGAATCTGAGCATTATTTATTTCTAAGCATAGATTATTTGAAAACAATGTTCGCTGGGTATTTTTTAAAACTTAAACAGCATAGCAATAATAAAAGGCACAAAGAGATTGGAAAAGATAAAGCTATTAGAGTGTAATAAACGTTATGATTTCTAGGAAAATTAGTGAGGAAATGAAGTACACTTGATCACTTAAGAAACAGTGCAAAGGAGGAAAACCAAGCGGTTAAAATTAACTCCTTACATTCAGAAAATATGAAACAGGTAGAGATAAAGAACGATGAAGTGTGTGATGTAAATAATTCACATAGACTCACTTCTGCTGGAAAAGACAGCATGAAATCAGAACTTAAATTGATGAAAAATAAAACGATAAATTATTTCTGAAACCTAAGGGTATAGAAAGATTGGAAAAAATGATAGAAGAAAGCATTCCATGAAGAAATGCAGAGACCGTATGTGCAGGAATTTTCCACACCCCGTAAGAGAACAATGGGTGTAAACTAATAGAATGAAATGGAGGCAGAGGCCAAACTCATGAGCTGGCAGGAAAATCAGTAAAAATACAGTACCAGATATGAAGTTAGAGGGAAGGTGTGGTTCTGGTGGACAGCTCATGGGATTAGAGTTCACCATGAACCAGGAGTGAATGCTTCCAGGGGGGAAAACAGTTACCCTTCCGTCAGCCACAACTGCCGAGACGGCCTCAAGTAAGTGAAATGATCGAAACTGTAGGTTAAGGTACAGTGACTTAAGATTAGAAATTACTCTGCTGTCACAATCAGAGTACAGATTAAATCTTCTGAGCATAACTAACTCCTTATTAATTGGGTATTTGGGAAAGTAAGTTGAAAGGGTAAGCAAAGACAGCCTCCTACATTGGCTCTAATTTGAGCAACCAGGCTGAGGGTCGGTGTGCATGATACGTATGACAGGTGAGCATCTGCAACTAAGAGTGGAACGGCACCAGATGTCAAGCAGAAGCACACTCCTGAATCTTAACATTAAAACCAAAGTCTCATCTACGGGGGAAATTACAGTATGAATTTGATGGGGAAAACACAGAGGATGGGAGTAAATTTCTCATTTCACTGGAAGATAGTGATACTGAGATAAAACCACATGCTCGTGGAGAGCATTTAGAGAAGGGAGTGTTTCTGTTAGGATTAAAGAAATTAAATAAATTCATAGCAAAGTATTATTGTACAAAAGATTTTATTTTTCTACCTAGCGTCTTACATGTGAGAAAACAATGTACCTAAATATTAATGGGGATAATTCTCAAACTACCCATGTAAAATAAGACTCCTTGTTTCTCTGGAGAACCGTAACATGTGTGGGTTTTTTGTCTGTCTTCGTATCTATGCATTCTGTCATCTACACTAGTCATTACCGTGGCTCTTCCATGTCTATCCCTAACACATGGCAATTAATTTATGTTATACAATCAACACAGCCTCAGAATTGATCAGAAGACTTAACTGGCACCTGTAAACTCTATTCTAAGAGGAAGGCCATCGAGAAAGTGGATTAGACTGTTTTCTAGAATTTTAGTCTCTAAATTTCTGAGGATAGCAAAATCTAAGATGAGATCTATGATAGGTATTACAACCCAAATATAAGCCAGTTCTAGATTACTGAATCAAAAGCAGGAATTGTAAGGATCCAGTGATTTTCTTTGACAGTAGATTTAAGAGTGACAGTGATAGATCACTGGTTACAAGTAATGGGAGTTCTAGCAGCAAACATATATTATAGCATCCATAGAACATACTATGAAGCTATATTATAGTCATCATATTTGATAATCAAGTTTTATGCAATATCAACTTTTAATGATTAATACATTTTACATCACAGTAGTACATGTTAGGAAACATCTAGTAACTTCAGAATTATCCATCAACCTTGTAGTTGTTTTCTTTTTAATGCCTAAAAGAGAACCAGTGAATGTAAGCAGAATTTTTGATTGATGCAGAAGTTGCTTTGTTTGACCTTATTTTTACAGAAATCTTTTCAACAGAGACAATTTCTACCGCTTGTTCAGATGAGCTATATTTTTCAAAAGGAAAATATATCCCTACAGCATAAATCCAGCAAAGCACTGAACAAATTGAGAGGTACTCCTTCCAATCTGTGCATTTGTTTGAACAATCTTGACAAACATCAGCTGTCATCCCTATTTCATGCTTGAGTTTTTATGCTCAATCTTTGTCATCTCCGAAAGAGGCTTTTCCCAATACAAAACAAAATGAGGAATACTCTCTCAAAGGGTGCACCATAAATTGGGAGCACCAAGCCAGAAATCTCTAATGGATCTTCTACCTCAAATAGAAGAGGAAAGCAAAAAATTAAAGTTGCTCTACATCTTCTGACATCTATCTCTGTCTTACATCTCGCCTCATCACACTGCCAACCAAATCTGAATAAAGAACAATACATGGTGATCAAGGACCCAACGACCTCATACAACTCAGAACTGTCAGGACAGCCCTGACAACTGAATCTCATTTTATTAAATGTAACATTTGATGACAGTGTCTTTTCACGTTGGACTTTCAAGCGTCTAACAAGTGATGCTCAGATCATCAATTGAAACTCAACTGTCTTGACCAAGAACACAAATCCTTGAAAGGCATGGGGTAGACAGAGGCACAACTGAGTCATCACTTTACCTAGCATTCATTCATTTTTTTTTTTTTTTTGACAGGCAGAGTGGACAGTGAGAGAGAGAGAGACAGAGAGAAAGGTCTTCCTTTGCCGTTGGTTCACCCTCCAATGGCCGCCGCGCTGCAGCTGGCGCACCGTGCTGATCCGAAGCCAGGAGCCAGGTACTTCTCCTGGTCTCCCATGGGCTGCAGGGCCCAAGCACTTGGGCCATCCTCCACTGTACTCCCTGGCCACAGCAGAGAGCTGGCCTGGAAGAGGAGCAACCGGGACAGAATCCAGCGCCCTGACCAGAACTAGAACCCAGTGTGCCGGCGCCGCAGGTGGAGAATTAGCCTATTGAGCCGCGGTGCCGGCCTAGTTATGTGGTTTTTATGACTGTAAGCATAAAGAAATAGTTAGACCTAAGAAACAATAAAATGGGCAGAAAATGAAGTAAAACTAATACATAAAAACCCAGTTCATCAATTTTTAAAATCTAGAGTCTAAACAAGGCTAACCCTGTCAAAGACAACTGGAACACTTTGGAACAAATATGTTGCTATCGCATGGTATCCTTCACGTTGGCAAAGCGAAAATGATCAGGGCAGAGAAGGAAGCAGTACCTTGACTATACAACAAGCTCACAACAGCCGTGAGGACTGTGGGGCTGGATCAGTGTCAGGGTGACCACGACTATGGATGCACACCCAGAATTCCGCTGGGGAAGCTTATTATGTTCTGCTTTAGGAAGCAATGCCATGGAAGGGAGAAGAAAAATACAGAATCATGCAATGGGTGAATCTGGACCACACGGCGGTCCCAGCAAGGTTTGTCACCCTGGTGGAGATGTCTAAAGGTACAACATCTCTGTGATGTCAGGACCTGGGCTTGAGGTTTGGGCCTTGAGGCCTCCATACCAACAAGTCGCTGAATACAGGCTGCCTCTGCAAAAGGCTTGCCCTTGGACTAGGTGGCTCACTTCAACTCAGTCAAGCTCTCCATAAAGCTTTGCAACAGCCAGGAGATAAGATCTTAGAAAGAACCACTCTCTTCAAATTTAGTCAATATACCAATTCATCACTTGCTGATAGAAATTTTCATTTTCACTTTTACCTTCACTTTTCAACACAATCGACAGTCATGCCAAGTGTTTCCGCCATTTCTCTACCACCTCCATGCTCAATGAGCCTGGCTTTCAATGTTCTGAATGTATTTATCAAATGTTTTCTATCAAATATTAAACCATTTGGAAATATATAAGGAAGATAATTTTTTCCAGAAGATGCAATTCTTTCCATTCTTATTTTTAAAGGGAAATCAAGTCAGATACATGTTTTCTATTTTCATGGATCTGCATTGTACTTTCCTTGTGCTAAATGTTACTGCATGCATGCGTCACTGCATCTTTTTGGTTTATTTCTTAACTGCAATTTTCATTTACATGCAGAAATGCATGTCATAAATCTGCCACAATATATTAGTTGTACCGGATGTATTAAATGTAGCTACTTTTTTATGACACAACTAGAAGAGCTTACTTCATTAAGCTGTCTTAGAAATACATTATCTACTCATCAGCTAACAAAACGCAGGACAGCTAAGCTTCCTTTCACAAATCCATGCCTTAGATTGTCTGAAAAAACACAACCATTACAATGTACCAGAACAACCATTCACTTCATTTATCTGACACATTCACTGATACCCCAAAAAATTGAAAGTTTTAAAAGGAAAGTCTTTAGCAGACATATAAAAAAAAACAAATTCTATGTTATGAATTATTGTCCATGAGGATTTCCTAGGCATCTGATTATCAGTTAATTCCAACTTTTCTCACAGATACTACAGTTGATTGTGACTATCTCTAATAAAATTATTATTAAAATCATGTATGTCAAAGCACATTATGTGAAGATGAATTTTACCTTAGTAAAACACTGGATTTGACAAATTCTTGATATATATTCCCAGAACACTCTTCCCTACCTACCCTGACATGAATTTTTATCAGAATAACTAAACCTTGCAAGAAGCCACCACGTTCAATCTTAAATTATCATCACCTCATTATATTCCAACTTTTACTACTACATATCCCATATCTCACATGTTTCAACCAAGTATTCAATTGCTACGGCATTTGTTGTATAATTGTTTGTGGACTGTCTTGTCCACACAGCTACAAGCTACATCAAGAATGATGCATGTTACTCACCACTGGATTCATGGGGCCCAGGGCAGGAACAGGCACACAGGAAGCCGTTAATAAGCAGCCACGGGATGAATACATGAGTATCAGTCAACTCCTTTAACGCATGGTTGAAAATCTGAAATTATCAATTCCCAACTTGACTCTCACTGGGATTAAACATGACAATAGGTCTGCTCTGATTTCATCATCATTTAAAAAAAATCATCTATTATTTTTCACTTTATGTTTCTGTGTGGGAGCAAACTGTTGAAATCCATACTTGATGTATACTAAGCTGATCTTCTGTATATTAAGATAATCAAAAATGAATCTTGATGTGAATGGAAGGGGAGAGGGAGTGGGAAAGGGGAGGGTTGTGGGTGGGAGGGACGGTATGGGGGGGAAGCCATTGTAATCCATAAGTCGTACTTTGGAAATTTATATGCATTAAATAAAAGTTTAAAAAAAAAAAGAAAAAAAAGAAAAGTTATGGAACACTTATTTGGCAGGCGGGCTATTATCCTCACTCAGAAAAATCTGAGAAAATGGACTGTAAATAGTGTGACTTGAGATATTCGTTAAAATGTAATTTGTAAAACTGACAATAAGACCTAGCAATAGCAATCCTGGGTATTTTCTCAGAGAAATAAAAATGTATGTCCAAATAAAAAACATGGACATGTGTAAAAAAAAAAGAAAATCTGAATATGAATTTTAATTGTTTGTATCCTATAACAAATGGATAACATTTATATAATAGTCATGCTTTTTCATTTATTTAATCACTTTTACTTCATTTATCCATTCACTTAGTAACTATGTACTTCACACTTCACAAGTGCTAGGTTCTAGCTATACAAGTTAGAAATACAAACCCTGGGAGGGGTGCGAGTGGGAGGGAAGTTATGGGGGGGAAAGCCATTGTATTCCATAAACTGTATTTTGGAAATTTATATTTACTAAATAAAAGTTAAAAAAAAAGAAATATAAACCCTGTCCTGGCTCTGAAGGATATTACACATGAGAAAAACCAGTGTTAACCAAATATGCCCAGAGTAGGAGCACCATGCAGACATAGCAAGAAGCACCATAGGGAGCAGTGGCCAAGTTTCACCAGCACGTGGTAAGAGCCAAGATGACCAGGAATGCCTTTTCCAATAAAACAGCGTCGACCTGAAATCTGAAGAGCGAGGCTGCGTTCCCAAGATGCGTAAACACTTCCGTGCAGCGTGCCCTACAAAGGTGTGGGGGCAGACACCAGTGTGATGACCTGGTGCTGACAGGTCAAGTCAGGCGCAACTGGATGCATTAAAACTGCTATCAATAAGGGATGCAGGTTGCCCTGCTCCCTGGCACTTCCAGACTGCCCGACTGGGAATAGATAACACGGGAAAATGTTTTATCACAGGAAACTTTCTCCCTGTGGTGCTTCTAAATCACGATGTTAACATGGGGTTTGTGACTGAAGCAGCTTGGGACACAAAGCTGTCAGAGCTAACGTATAGCTGTTCAGAGCAGTGCTGCTCAGCACTGCCTTGGGGCCCTAGTCCTGTAGGAAACGGAGTTCAAAAGCAGCTAATCCAGGTAGCATAGTGATAGGAAAACGCAGCATGCCTCTGTGATCAATCATTTAACATCCTGCTTTACACCAGGTAAATGCAATGGAGTAGCAAAGACCACAAAGTAGGAAAAATAAGGGCTACCCAAGGACAGCAAAGAAGGCTAGTGCTGATGGAGCAAGGATCATGGGAGAATTAACTTCTACTCAAGGCCACTTTCATTTTTAACTACAATCTTTTCATATGCATATTAGTGGTTTGACTGTAAGTATTCCCAATTTACTTCAAGATTCTGCTCAACACAGACATTTGAATAGGACGGAACTTTGTTGTTGATGTTGTTGTTCAAGTACCTGGCCATGATTGCTGTCACAGGAATTTTACTAACGTCCAGTGCTTGATACAGCTCATCTTAAAAGCAGAAGCATAAATGAAGCATAAAAACAGCAAAACACTCTTCAAAAGCAGCACTAGGGCCTGACACAGTTATTGCTGTCAGGCCTCCTGAGAGGTAACTGTCATTGTCTTCTCTACCTGGCTGGATCTACTTCTCCTGTGGAAATCATCACACTATTGGACAAGGTTTTGGATTAGGCTCAACCTTTTAAGAAGCTTCAAGGGATTGAGAGCACAACAAACAAAACCCAGAAACCTTATGTATAGTAGAGATGACACAATCAGGTATGATATTTGTCCTAAAGGCAGGGCTTGTAAAATGCACGCCCACTCTATGAGGCACACATCAATCTGTGGTGGATGCATCGAAATGTCCTGGAATATATGTCTGTCCACACCCAAGTCTTACCTGCCTGCTAGAATTACAAGAAAGCTTCTTGGCCATATTTGAGGTTCCAGAAATGTAAGCCAGACAATGTGGTCACTTTGGCTCAAGGAATATTATTTTTAATTGTACTCTTAATGAATGACTGGTGTGTGCATTATGAGTGTACAATAGCAAGTCAAGGAAGACAGTCCAGGACATCCCTAAGAATATTTTACCAGAAGGTAGGGTTTTAGGAACTGATTATGGAATGTGGACTGAAATTACAGAATCAAATTAGAGACCTCAGAATACCCCATGCGAGGACATAATGAGAAGACATTTATCTATGAATGAGAATATGGATGCTTACCAGACACTGAAGGTATTGACAATTAAACCTTGGACTCCAAATTAAAGAGCAATGAGGAATAAATTTCCATGGTTGATGAGCTACATATTGTACAATATTCTGCTATGTCCATCTGAAAGGACTGAGACTTAAGTCCTTATTGCACTCCTGATTTTCTCCAGCACCTATCATAAACTCATCACAACTCTGTGGTATTGGCTCTGATTTTGTGAGAGGCCCTTCGCTCCCTTAAACATAAATTGAAGTTTATAGCTGTTCCCATTGTATAGTTTCTCTGGAGATTTATTTTCTCTCCTTACTTCATAGTGTAAATTTCAAAAGTCATATGGGGATAATTTGATCAAGACATTTGAATCTTAATTCTAGAGCAAGCCAGAAAACCCATCCCATCAACTCTAACATGGTCACCAGACTTTGTTAAGGGTATCCATATTCCAAAGACTTAACACTGAATATAAATATATTCCATGCTTGAGTTTTCCTCAATATGAAGAGTAACAGAAAAAATTAAGGAAAACCACCATATTTTTTAGCTTGGAATGGAACAATAAAGAATACTGTGAATAAGTATGGGCTATATGTCTTTATATAGTTGTTATTGAAGTGGTGTTTAGATGTTTGGGAAGCACATATAGGATTCAAAGAGGACTTGGAGTTGACAGGTGTCAATACATCTTCACAGGCATCTGGCATTAGGTACAAGGCAGAAGTCTCAGCAGGAAATTATGTGGAATACCTTAGAAGAACAGGGCATAAGGATCAATGGAGAACTTGAGCTTTATGAAATAAAATAAGGTGGAAAACTGACAAAATAGAAGAAATATTTATTTTATGCCTTTTCTATGCTTTCCACTGTGCCACAAGAAACTGAGGTAGAACATATTTTTAAACCATTCTTTGGTACCCTTGAATACTAGTTTTACCATGAAAGTATCTTAGTTCTGATAATATTAGGCAAAGGGTTTGAACAGTCTCATACGTATGTATTACGTATTTCCTAGTGCTACCTTTAAAACTTTGGCATTTCTATCTCCCAAGGGAAATACTGTTATTGCTATCAATGTAAAGATACCAATTATTGATACTTTACCTCTCAATCATGTTGTAATTTTAATAATGTACCAAGTGACACACGAAACAGTATTTAAAATGTCTAACTCAATATTAAGGCGATGGTAAATACTGAAATCTGTGTGATTCCAAAGTTAATGCGCTTAATTTCTACATTTGACTGACTCCAAGCACAGTAGCAACTTTGTTAAACAGCGGGTCTAGGACTTAGTAAGACTCGAGTGATTTGACTTCATGATGGTACAATAGCAATAAGCATTCAGCAGGATGTGTTCTTCAGATTTGAATTCTCATCTTTTCCTAGACTGGCCACATACAAGACTGTACTTTCACAATGATAGGTAGTGGCGAATCCATAGCCCCTGTCAGCCACATAATTTCAAAGGCAAACAGCTGTACTCTGTTTCTAAGCTATGATGTTTGGTGGATTAGGTGGATTCAATGTATTTTTGACTTACAGTATTTTCAATAGATAATGGATTTAAAGAGACAAAATCTGATTCTAAACCAAGGATCACCTATACTTCTAAGGGTCATTCTGATGGAATTATCAATGGAAAATGACTTCTCTAAGAAAGGCCATCTGTATTTTCAAGAAAAATGCTTTCTTAAGTGGCTTTTAATAGCGATGGCGACATTGTACATCACCTGCTACCAATATAATCACAGAAAATGATGAACAGAGTATAAGAGGAAATATGCTGACCTCAGAAAACAAAGAGTTTTATAAAGATGGCCAAGTAAGTGAAAATTTGTGAATTTATCCCTCATAAAAAGTACAGAAAGCTGCAATAGCAATAAATGTCTGTTTTGTGTCAACATTTCCTTACAGCTTCTAGTTTTATAAGAAAATGATTTATATGTTTAAATATATGCTTAGCTAAATAATTAACCACAATCTTTCTGTTTCCAATCATCTCTGGCACTTGAACTGCTATGTACACAGAGATTTCATGATATACTTTCATTTGGTAGCGAACATTAAATGATCTTAATTTGCTTGAGTTATTTGCATTGATAACTAATATCCTCTTGTAAAATATCCTCATTTTCTATTTGATTCTACTTCAACCAGTATAAGGGAATGACCACAATAATTTAAGTATGAAAAAAGTATAAATTATAACTCTTCTATTCAATTAAAGTTTTTTGATGTCTACACCTACATTTTTCTATAGAAACTATCAGTAGTACAGTGTAATAAAACGGAGCACAACTTATGAGTAATATGCTTTACAAAAATCAAACACAACTATGGTACTTATGACAAAAATAAATATATGTAAGTAAGGACATTTTATATGTTCTGAACTGATAATCTCCAACATCTATTGTGTGACAAAATAGGGTCCCTTAGATAATAACACTATAATGTAGATTTAATGGATGTCATTTTTCAGACATTTGGATTTTTAATTGCTTTCTTTTCAGCTTCATTAGCACTATGGCAACTCTTTAGTCATTCTAATTTTAAGCAAAAAAAAAAATACTGCTATAACTTTTTTTGTTTTTAAGGAGATGTGCTATTAAATAAAGCCATCACATAAACTGAAACATTTATACTTAGTACCACATTTCAGAAGGGCTAAAATAGGTCTCTAGTGATATGCTTGTCTGATTCTTTGCCTGCAGTCTAATAAAACTAGCATTGTTTTACTATGAAAACTATATCTTAATGGTTCCTTCTCTTCAAAGTATCCTATCTGTCATGTACCTTGCCCAGCCTCCTACCCCTCTGTAAGTATGGCTGAGAAATGGCTTGGAATCCAAAAGTAGAAATCAAAGAAGCCACAGTGTTAGCCAATAAGCCTTAGAACATTCACAGAAAAATGGCAAGACCATGTAATTATTTATCAATTTATCAATAATAACCTTGAATGTAAATTCACTGGACTCTCCAATTAAAACATACAAACTGGCTGATCAATTAAAATACAAGATCCAACTATATACTGCCTTCAAGAAGCACAGCTCACCAACAAATATACACAGACTGAAAGTGAAAGGATGCAAAAACATACTCCACGTAAATGGAAATAAAAAAGCAATAGTACCTAAATTAAAATAAGACAAAATAGACTTAAAGACAAACTGTTAAAAGAGACAAAGAAGTTCATTATATAATGATCAGTTCAATAGGAAGTTGCAACTATAGTAAATGTACACACACTCAATACTGGAGGACCCAGTTATTTAAAACAAATGGTAATAGATCTAAAAGGAGAGATATCCTCCAATATATTATTAATGAAAGACTTTAACACCCCAGTTTTATCAATGGACAGATAACTAGACAAAAAATCAACAAATAAATAACAGAACTATTATACACTGTAGACCAAATGAATCTAATTGATATCTACAGAGAACAGATTATATGTTAGCCCATAAAACAAGTCGCAACAAATTGAAAAATACTGAAATCGTACCATGTGTCTTTTCTGATTGCAATGGAAGAAGCTGTAAAATAATAACATAAGAAACTCCAGAAAACAGACAAACATATGAAGACTAAACAACATGCTCCCAAATGAACAGCAGGTCCTACAAGAAATCAGAAGGGAAATCAAAAAATTCCTGAAATAAATGAAGATGACAACATTACACATCAAATTTGTGGGACACAGCAAAACAAAGTGGTAAGAGAATTTTACAGCAAACAGTGCCTATACAAAGACGTTGGAAATACATCAAATAAATGATCTAACAACGCATGTAGAAGAACCAGATCAAAGCCAAAACTAGTAGGAAGAAAAGAATAGTGAAAGAAGCGGCTGTGAGCCACCATAAAAGTAGCCTTAATAAAAAAAAAAAAATGGGGCTCCTGAGACAAACAGTTCCAGAGACAGCCTTGGGAAATGGGGAGTAAACCGGTTCACAGAGAAAGCAGTTAGCTACTAACCAGAGATACGGGAAACAGAACATCCTTCTATGTAGATAAGCCCCCTCCCCTGTGCTTGTTCAAGCTTAACAACAACAACAAAAAAAAACCACGAGGCATGTAGGGCACGTAGCCACCCCTTTCTGCTCTTCAATGACCCCCTCCCCTTATCCAAGCTTCCGTTTCTCCTCCTCCTCGACGACCTCCTCCCCTTGTAGTTGCCCAATAAACTTTCGCCACCCTATGGTATGTTAATTTTGTGGTTTTGCCCCTTAAAAGCTGTGTGAGATAGCTGCTCGGGGCTCCTCTCTCTTGCTCGCTGCTTGCAGCAGTAGAGGGCCCATTTGCGCAAATGAAATAAAATTACCTCCTGTTCTTTTGCATCGTCTGGTCTGGAGTCTGTGTTTCTGGGGTCGTCACAAAAGGACACCGCTTTTGGGGTCCTACAATAGAAATTCAAAAAGTTATTAAAAAAGCTGAAAAAACAAAAAACCACAATATGAAAGGTCAGTGAAATGAAGAGCTGTTTTTATGCAAAAATAGACAAATGTGATAAGCCATTGGTTCAAGTAACCAAACAAAAAGGATAGAGAAGACACAAATGAATAAAATCAGAGATGAAAAAGGTGATGTCACAGCTGGTGGCATTGAAGTAAGAGAATCATTAGGAATTATTACAAACAACTTTACTCCAACCAATGGAAAACCTAGATGAAATGGATAGTTTTCTGGACACATACAACTTATCAAAACTGAGTCATGGAGATACTGAAAACCTAAATAAACCAATAATCAAGATAGAGACTGAGTCAGTAATAAAGAACCTTGCAACAAAGAAAATGCAGGACCAGATGGATTTACTGCAGATTTCTACCAAACTGTTAAAGAAATAATTTCAATTCTTCTTAAAGTATTCAAAACAATTGAAAGGGAGGGAATCCTCCAAAACTTCTTCTATGAAGCCAGCATCACCTTAACTGCAAAACTAGAAAAAGACACAAAGATAGAGAACTATAGACCGATATCCCTGATGAAAATTGACGTGAAGATCCGCAACAAGATACCACCTAAGCAAATCCAACAACACACCAAAAAGATCATCCACCTGGACCAAGCAGGATTTATCCCAGGGAGGCAGGGCTGGTTCAACATATGCAAATCAATAAACATGATACATATTAACAAACCGATTAACCAAAACCACATTATTAGGGCAGACATTTTGGTGAAGCAAGTTTAGCCATCATCTACAGACCCAGCAACTCATACAGGCAACCAGTTCAAACCGTGGCTGCTCTACTTCTGATCCAGTCTCCTGCTAATGTGCCTGGAAAAGCAGAAGAAGATGGCCCAAGTCTTTGGCCTCTGCATGAATGCGGGAGATGCAAATGAAGCTCCTGTGTCCTGGCTTTGGCCTGGCCCAGCTGGACCACTTTGGGAAGTGAACCAACGGAGAGAAGATCTCTTTTGTCTCTCCCTCTCTCTGTGTAATTATTTCAAATAAATAAATGCATCTTTAAAAAAAAACTACACGATTATCTCAAGAGGTGCAGAGAAAGTATTTGATAAATACAATATCCTCAATACAATTGAGGCAATATATGACAAACTCACAGCAAACATCTTATTGAACTGGGAAAAGCTAAAAGCATTCCCACGAAGATCTGAAAGCAGAAAAGGATGCCTACTGTCATCACTGTATTAAAGACAGTTTTAGCCAGAGCCACTAGGCAAGAAAAAAGGAAACCAAAGGGATCCAAACTGGCAAGGAAGCAAATAAAATTATCCCTGGTTGCAGAGGACATAATTCTACATATAGGGGAAGCAAAATAGTTCGCTAAAAGAATACCAGAACTCCTAAGAGTGTTTGACAGGGCCAGTGTTGTGGGATAGTGGGTTAAGCTGTTGCCTGCAGAGCTGGCGTCTCATTGGGCACCAGTGCAAATCCTGCTTTGAGTCCCAGCTGCTCCTGCACCCAGGTGAGAGACCCTGTAGAAGCTCCTGGATCTGGCTTCGATCTGGTCAGCTCCAGCCATTGTGGCCATTTGTGGAGTGAAGCCACAGATGGAAGACCTCTCTCTCCCTGTAACTTTGTTTTTCAACTAAGTAAAGTGAATCTTTTAAAAAACAAGTAGAGGGACACAGTCAAACAGGATGCACTCATTCAACCAAAAGGATGTGGAGTTATGAAAGATTTTTTGGAAATAGGGCTATGATTAAGCTACTTGGTCCCTTACCTTTGTTACACATTATCCAGGTTAGTATGTGTACTTCCCAGTGATGCCAGTCATTGTATTCTCCATTTTTCCTAAACTAGAATGTGTTAGTCACTTTCTGTGGCTATCACTGAATACCATAAAGACAAGAGATACAACCAGCTCATTTTTCTGGAGGCTGGGAAAACTCAGGCAACAGCGCTAGTAGCATCTAATGATGGCCTTCCTGTTGGCCTTGGCATTCTGTCCCGTGGAGAGTTGCAGCAAGTCTTTCTCGTCTAAAGCCATGAAATCAATCACGGGGGTCCCTCATCTCGTCCAAATGACCTCCCCCAGGCCTCACCTCCAAATACCATTTACGTACAACTTGGAGGTTAAATTTCCAGCACATGCTTTCTGGGGGACCATTAAAACCAAAGCACAACTCAGGTTGTTTTTCAGAGAGAGATCCAAAAGAACCCTTCACGAACGCAACACCTCAGCCAAGGTTTCTGAGCTCAGACAGACTACACAGCAATAGCACCGCTGGTAGACAACCCCAAAATCACAGGTGGGATAGAAGCAGTCCTGCAGCTCATTACACACTCCAGGTTGACAAGTGAGAATTTAATAGACATTTCCTGGACTGTTTATGTTAATTCTGATGCTGTTGTCTGATTTTAACACATTGTTTGATCCTATTAAATTTATTGATTGACCAATTACTTCACTCAAATGCTTATAGGTGGGGCTGGCGCTATGGCACAGGGGGTTAACACCCCGGCCTGGTGTGCCGACATCCCATATGGGTTCAAGTCCCGGCTGCTCCACTTCCCATCCAGCTCTCTGCTATGGCCTGGGAAAGCAGAAGATGGCCCAAGTCCTTGGGCCCCTGCACCCGCGTGGGAGACCCAGAAGAAGCTCCTGGCTGCTGGCTTCGGATCGGTGCAGTTCTGGTCATTGCGGCCAACTGGGGAGTGAACCATAGGATGGAAGACCCCCCTCCCTCTCTCACTCTCTCTCTCTCAGTCTCTGACTCTGACTTTCAAGTAAAATAAATAAATCTTTAAAAAAACACAAAAGCTTATATATAATGAAAAAGCAGTTGTTATTGGTCTATGTTTTATAGATCATCTCTCCCAAGTGGATAAATAATTCTAGGATCCCAGAGGTTACAGATGGTAACAGTTAGCTCTCTGGTGACCACTGAATATTGATTTATCTGCTGTTGCCATACATCTCAACCTAGAAAGATGGGGTCCTAGAAGGGCAAAAGTGACTTTTCAGAATAGATGTTTCATTCCACATGGTAGGTATGAACCAAACTGGCATCTCTATGTGTGAAAACATGCCTTCTGTACCAAAGTAAATGAAAATTTAGGATGAAAGGCGCTTCGCAACCTGAAAAATACAGAAAACTCTCCAGGCACTACAGTGCCATTTCATTGCCATCACATCAATGACAAAGACTCCTTTTGAAAACAGGTCCTCTGATAGCACTTCACTCTGTCTGGTGAATTGCTAAAACAAATACTCAAATAAGTGGCAGCTGTTCCGCAGCAGTGAACCTATCCTCTTCAACGATGCTTCCATAGCTTTCGTTTCTACCAAAATGTCAGGTGAAGGGGGTTGAGATGCAACACCACCGTCTACATTCCAGAAGGCAGCTGATCTCAGCCATGGAACAGCTCATCATATCCAAGAATGTGATTCGTGCATTTCAGAGCACAACACGAACCAAGAGTTGATTCCTTTTTCCTTTCTCACCATTACTTTACTTACTACCACAGTCACAAAATATTTATGCATATCCTTACTGATTTATTATGTCTAATCTCAATTAACCTCTCACTGAAATATGAGCATCTAACCCACTAAATGCCGTACTCACATCTACATCCTGACTCATGTAAATATTACTTTTTAGATATTCTAGGAAATGTTTGATAGGGTGTTTTCCTCCAGACTGCATTTTTATCTGTGCTGTAAAGACAAATTAACATCAAAAGCTTTAATTCCCCCTGTTGACAATAAGGACAGAGTTCTCTTTCCTTTAAATTACAGAACTTAAGTCAGAAAATTCTTAATTGAAAATATTTTCTGCCTTCTTTGAAATATGTATCTATCTCCCCATGGAAATTAAATAAGCCTCTTATCAGTTATAACACCCAGGAATGTCTTTCTTAGGAGCCCTGGAGCCATCTTTTTGAGACATAAACATGAAGACACAGCATCCCTTTCACCTGGCTTTTGTGAGAGAATAGGAGCCTAATTTGATGGGTGCCTTATCCTAACTTGCAGAAACTACCTTCTATCATCAACACAACACAGATACGTTCTTCTTCTGGATGAAGCTAACAGTCAGCCAAATACCCAGTGCAGTCAGGATAAACCATGTGGGGCAAATGGTGCTCTCGAGTCCTCCTGAAAACACACATGTAACCAGTTGTCTCTGCTTGCCTAGAGGCGTTGGAACCTTTATGTTTGTTCAGTCCCTGAGTAGAGGGTCTGTCATGTGCAACCCAATGTACAATAAAACAAGTTTTCTATGTTTGCCATCGTTGTGGAGAAATTTTCTAAGTTGGATGACTGTTTTTAATTATATTTCCCCCAACATTGCACACATGTCCACAAGCCATGTTTCCCAATTTGCCTTGCATTTATTTCGCTTTATCAGTTACACTTCTGATATTGGCTACAGTCAGTACTTCGGTTTGTCCTGACACAGTTTGGAGGAACTCTTCTTGGCATCTCCCCATGTAGTATCTTTACATTATCTCCATGCAGATCCTACTTGGGAGCTGGGCATCTCATAACCTTATGGATTTGTTTCACATGTTGGTTTGTATTGCCGTTGGCTTCTCTATCATATAGTGGGTTTAGCAAAGCTTTCACCTTCTGCTCATGTCTTATCTTTCAAATGCCTCAAATAACTATCCTCTATCAAATAGCCTCTCCTGCAAGTCTATTTTTTAAATTCAAATACTTAAAACTTCTTGGGTTTGGGAAGTAGTGAATTCTTTATATTTTTAGTCATTTCCTTAGGTGGTAAGAGACAGATTTTTGTAATACTACCTTATTCAGGTATCTAGGTAATTCACTACACCAACAGCTATTTTATTAACTGTTTTTTTCTTTGGCATAACTGAGTTATCTCAATAGAAAGATTTCCACTCTGCAGGCTATGGAAGGTATATTGTTATACAACTCCCCTTCCCCAGATCTGGTTATTTCTCTTAAATGGGGCCATTTCCCCCCAAAAGAAAGCACCCACTGTGACATAAAGATCTCCTTATTCACTTAATGTATTTATAATAATGAAACATCATGTCCCTCAGCTACAACACTTACCATAGTTCCCTGTCTTTGCCTACACCAGCTCACCTCTACCAAATATAAATTTTCGCAGAATGTTTGCACTAACTATAAGCATGCCATTAACATGACTAAGATGAACCTTTATCAAAAAATAACAAAGCTTAATCATACCCAAAATTCTACCTGTCAGTATGTTTAAGGAACCACCACAAATAACTGAAAACTTTGACAGGATGTAATTAAAACAGACAATAGCTACAATGAAATTAACAATAACTACCACATAGTTTCTATGAGTCAAAAAGACAATAGTTGGCATAAACTTTCAGGTAGAGAAGGCTGTTTAATGTTAGCTGAAGAAGTGTCTCAAAAATTTCCATTCTTACTTTCTTTACTTCAAAGCTATTTTGCTCTGCAGATCCTTTACTGGGGCCAGGTTTGTGCTTTTCAAAGAACAGTATCAAAGGAATTAGCCCTTTGGAAAAAGTCAAGAGGGAGTCATGAGCCGGGAAGTGCTTTTCTGTGCCTTGGGCTGTTCCCAGGGAGCCTGAATGCCCAAGGACTGGTTTAGAAGTTATGTTTGTGCCTGAGTAGATATTTCTTTCAATCTACCACTCCATGTTACTATTGCTTTTTTATGGTGGGCTTAAAATTCAAGTCAAATCATGACCTTGGAAAGATGTAAATGTGAACAATCCATTGCCATTTCATGTTAATTTCTGTCATCAGCAACAGACGCAAGACAAAAACCTGGCTTTGCCACAATCAGAGCACCTTTGACCCTTGCGTGCTAATGCTCAGCATCTTCAAATTTCACTACAGTGGGTAAGGGGGGACACCAGGGCCTTAGTGTCTCTAATTCCCATGAAGTGTTTCTGCAAGGAATACCCTACTAAATACATTCATCTATTCACCCATTTAACAAGCACTAACTGTGTATTTAATCAGCTCCATATTGAATACACAAAGCTAAACTCAGCAAACACTGCTTATTGTTTAAAAGGGGAAACATCTTAGGCATAAGGAAACACATGAATATATTTTAAACTTTGTGTGTATCAGGTAAAGACTAAAAGTTTTAAAAAAAATTGACAGAAGTATGGGAAAAATAGATTAGATACTAGGTCAGGGCTAGTCTCCTTTAAGAGTGGGTAGCTGTGGCCGGCGCCGCGGCTCACTAGGCTAATCCTCCGCCTAGCGGCGCCGGCATACCGGGTTCTAGTCCCGGTCGGGGCGCCGGATTCTGTCCCGGTTGCCCCTCTTCCAGGCCAACCCTCTGCTGTGGCCAGGGAGTGCAGTGGAGGATGGCCCAGGTGCTTGGGCCCTGCACCCCATGGGAGACCAGGAGAAGTACCTGGCTCCTGGCTCCTGCCATCGGATCAGCGCGGTGCGCCGGCCGCAGCGCGCCGGCTGCGGCAACCATTGGAGGGTGAACCAACGGCAAAGGAAGACCTTTCTCTCTGTCTCTCTCTCTCACTGTCCACTCTGCCTGTCAAAAAAAAAAAAAAAAAAAAAAAAAAAGAGTGGGTAGCTGTGACTCAAACTGGGTAGACAAAGGAAAGAGAAGAGAGAGAAAAGAGGTTTAGTTGAAGTAGGCCACGTTCAGACACTGCCAGATACTGACTTCGATTATTTAATATAGTTTAACTTTCTGAGTTAAAAGTTTGCAAACTGTAGAGTCCTTTTCTCTTACTTTCTGCTGGCCTCAGAGTGTCTTTGGAAGCTCGGGATTCCTGAGCACTTTTCCAAAGTCTGTATTTGTTTTGTCTTCTCAAACCAGATCTATCTCACTTCTCCCTTGAGCTCTTGGCAAAAGCACATTCAATGAAATATATATATGTATATATATAATATTAAATGTATATATGATATATACATATACAATACATATTATATATGCATATATAATATACACATATTATTAATATATATTATTGTATATTAATTATATATTATATGTATATATAATATATACATATATTTTATATATCATATATACTATATATGTATGTTATATAATATATATACATATATATTTAAATATTTATTCACTTGAGAGGCAGAAAGGGGAAGAGAGAGAGAGAGAAATCTATCATTCCCTGGGTCACTGTATGCCAATAATTATACCCAAATATATCATCCAGCCCATTAAAAATTTCCATTTACTGATGCTTTTGAAAATGCTATCATCAAGGAAAATATAGAAAATGTACTATTTTCAACAAACTGCAAGGGGAAAAGAAGGTGATATTGTGGCTGACAGAAGTTGACCTTATCAAATTATAACAGTGGCTACCTTTTATCCTAAAATCTAAGTGTGTGACCAGTGACATTTCCAGCAAAGCACATGTAAAGCATAATATACTACCTAAACAACACTTTTTCTAGAAGCAGGGATCAAATACAGGTTTTAGATGTAGGGACTAGAAACAAATGTCTTTTAGATGTATTATTCTTCAAGTATTGATTCAGGTTATGTTAAAAAAAAAAGAGAGAAGAAAATAGAGTTTTGGGGGCTGGCACTGTGGCCTAGTGGGTAAAGACACCACCTGCAGTGCCAGCATCTCATATTGGTTCCAGTTTGAGTTCCAGTTGCTCCACTTCCAATCCAGCTCTCTGCTATGGCTTGGGAAAGCAGTAGAAGATGGCCCAAGTGCTTGGGCCCCTGAACCCATGTGAGAGACCCAGAAAAAGCTCCGAGCTTTGGATCTACCAGTTTTGACCACTTCAGCCAACTGGGGAGTGAACCAGTGAATAGAAGACCTCTCTCTTTGCCTCTCCTTCTCTCTCTGCCTCTCTTTCTCTGTGTAACTCTGAATTTCAAATAAATATTTTTAAAAAATAAATAAAACGGAATTTTAAAGTATTTTAAGTTTCTCATGTTACAGGATATAATTAAAAATGGAGAGAGGGGAAACAGAACACAAAATATCATTATTTGAAATTTACTGTGAGAAAACTTAGCACTGGAGGTCAAAATGGATTCAAATACTTACCAAGCCAAATCCCAAATCCTGTCCATCTTTTGTTGTGTAACTGAAAAGAGATTTTTCTTAAAATGTACTGTTCAATGTGCCTATTATTCTATCAGATGCACAGATAATTGAGATTGGCACACTTCAATTAGATTACTGTTCCTCATTCTCCACTCTATAGCTATATTTTGCCCAACATTGATCCTTGCCCTCTAAACTTTGTGTTTCTTCCAGTGTGTAGAACATTTTCCCTATACTACTGGATAGGGACTTCTGGCATGGATTGACCAGTCAAATATTAGTACCTGGGGGAAATAACAGATTTCAATCTTTTCCATAGTTTGGTTTGCCCTCTTGTCTTCTGAGATCCAGCTTCAGTGTAGCATATTCAGGCCAGGCACTGGTCAAGGACAAAGCAGGGAGGGGCTCCAGACAATGTAGTTTTACATTTGCACTGGATCTTAGCCAAAAGGCCAAGAAGCATTATGTCTTACATCTGAAAACTTAGAAAAATTTGCACTAGTTTGCCAAAGAGTGACAGTTGAAAAAATGAAAAGATAATTTTAAAATCAAACATACTGAAACTGCATATGAAGAATTTGATAGACACATACATTATGCATAAACTTCTATTTCATTACCATGCTTTAAGTAAATGCTTAGTGTATCATGTACATGAGGATGTTTTTCTATACAAATTTAGTGAAACTGTTTACTCCAAGATATTCTAATAACAACATCAATGTTAATTGTTGGGCTATACTGTTATGTGCCAGGTGCACTTCTGAGGATCTTACTTAACCTATACATCCTACCATTTTAGAGTTAAAAATAACTAAAGTTCAAGTTCTGTTATTTCTTAATAAATAGAATTTTTGAGCTATTTGACTCTAATCCCATGATCTTTCTCCAATTACTGGTTAGTACTCAAAACACTACTTAGTTTTCCAGACATATAAATTTCCATAGATTAATGGAAATGTTAAAGAATATTAATATGTTTAGAATAAAATAGAAATTAAATGATTACAAACCTATGGCTTGATGAGGTAATAAAGCTTTCAGGTAAAGAATTCCTTTTTTATTCTCAAACAAGTATATTTACACTCATACATTAGCATTCATAGGAGTTTGGTTCTATGACATCCTGTAGGTACCCAAACTCAAGGATGTTCTAGTCCTTTAGACTTCAAAAAGATTGTAGAAAATGAAATTAGTTTTATTTTGGTAGTAGCACACACTTTTTAAATCCATGCATAATTTTTTCTAACATACATTTTCCATAAAGTTTTTGAAGACCCTTTTATATAGCATTATCCAGAATATATCTGAACTGATACCGGTGTCCTATGTAATTCTGTTGTTTTGCCGTAAGACAAAAGGACTATTGGGTCCAGATATTCTTTCAGCTGGAACACGAAACTAACTAGTGCTAAATATTCCCTTAGATGGTATGATTGACATATTCATCATGATGTTTTCTTCTAATCTTGGACTCCCTTCAGAACTTCTTGTAAGGCTGGTCAGGTGGTGGTGAATTCTCTGTTTTTGTGTATCTGGGAAATAGCTTATTCCTCCTTCCATTCTAAAGGATAGCCTCGCTAGATGTAATATTCCTGTTTGAAAGTATTTTTAACACCTTAGTCATTCACACGACCCATCTAATCAATTAGCACACCATGCTGGCTCGCTGTTCAAAATATATCCACTGCCACTGCCACCATCCCGCTCTCAGAAGAGTCCAACATTTCCTGGATTACTAACGCTAATGGCCTAACCAGCAATTCTTATATACCACCTTTAAAATGCAAGGAGAATAGGAAATTTAAAATAACCTTTACTTGAAGTTAACATGAGCATTACAGGAAGCAAAAAATTTAAGAGGAGCAAAGGGCGAAGCAATCAATCAGATGTAAAGTGTCTTAGTTCCTGGGTGCACATATACACGAAATCCAATTGTATGTGCACATATACACAAAATCCAATTGTAATGTGTGCAATTTGAAAACCAAGAGTATACTACACCAACTCAGTCTGTTGGAAATATATAATCCTTGCATTCTTCAGACAAATTGTGTACAAGATAGAAAATTTTCTAGATAAAATTATTGCAGTTACAATTAAAAAGCTCTGCTCCCTTAATGCTCAACTTTACATAAGATCTGTATTTCTAAGAAAATTCATTATCAGACCTATACCATCAAAACATTAGCAAGAAATTATTTCCCACTGAATTGCCTAACAAAATGACAGCCAAAGGCGTTCTCTCTGATGCCCCTCATTTCTTGCCACATCACTTTCTCCCTTGCAGCCACATTGACCACTGACATCCTTGGCTGTTCTGATGTCAACCAAGCCTTCAGGTCCTCAGACTGGTTGCTCCTGCTGTCTCTTCCCCAGGAAGTTAACTCCCCCCCCTCTTTCACCCTTGGTCCCAACCACAAGAGGCACCTCTACTGGACTGAAGGCTAGCAGCTGAGAAAGCCACATCCCAGAAACCCAGACTGTGAAGACGCTGGGGTGCTCCCCCAACTCCTCACGCCTTCCCACCATGCCAGGAAGCGCCAGGTAACACCAGGGGACTGACATAAAGGATGCAAGGAAGATCTACAGACAGGGATGGAGCAGACATGCCCAGGACTCCGCTCTGGCCAGCCCTCTAGCACAAAACCCTAACAGGGGTGGGTGGTTGTTTTATTTTTCTTTTTTTTCTGCCAAGGGCCATTTGGATATTTGTAACAATATTCACACACCATACAAAATGACCAACATTAAGATGAGCTTGCTGTAGAATTATTGAATTTCAAGTCCCATCTGTGGATGCCTTGGCAGGGCAAGACTAAATGATTTTGCAGGCCGTAAACAGCCTGCAGTCTGGACATCCCCACACCTGCTACAAGAACCATCTCTTGGATAAACGCTTCTTTCATCCTTTCTCCCTCCAACAAAGGTCTTTTCCTATGCCCCGGGGACTTTCAGGCACCTGAGCCCTGTGTCCTAGGGGAAAGAAGTACAGAGTCTAGCCCAGGTTCAGCATTTCTCACGTCCCTCCACTCCAGGGTCGCTCACGAAGCAAAGCTTTGCGCAGTGTCTGGCTGTGCTCCTGATCTTTCTCCTCAACACCCAGTAGCAGCCATAGCCGGACAATCAGTGCAAATGCACTTTATCTGCTCCACCCAGGGGTTTTATTTTCTGGTATAAACCCACATCCAGCCTTTAGTAATTCATTAAAAAAACTGAGTGTTTTTATTTGATTCATTTGCATTACAGCCCCATCTTGCTTCTTGGTCTGCCACAGAGATGCCAGCATTAACTTTCTCTTTTTCCTTCAATTTCGGATGAGTGTACTCAACCAGTCTTTGAAGTGTTCAAGAAAAGTAATGACTCTGCAGACTGTATGCCCTTTTCTTGCTGTCAAAGTGAGAACAATGCTCTTCCCAGCTCTCTGTAAACTTGGATGGAACCAGAATTTCCCTTGACGTTTTGCTAAGAGGACGTTTTCTACGGAACAGTTCTTGATGCCTCTACCAAGACAAAATACGAGATTTTCCCTAGAGTTAAAGGGGTCTTTTTGCACTTTGTGTGAATTTATGAAAAGATAACATTCTGCTCGATGAGTCCACAACTCTGTTTTAGGTAATGTTGCTTTCATGTGTGTGAGATACAGGCCTTCTGCAGGCATTTTTTCTTTTTCTGTTTTCTGTAATATATTCTGAGTTTTCTCATGTTAGGCCAACCATTTCTTAATTGTATTCTGTTCCATTTGTTTTATTTTCTTTATCTGAAAGCATTTTGCCTCCGGCTTTATTCTGGAAGCACTTTGAGTTCCTTTCATGTTGAAACGGACACTGATTCCCATGCATCGTCCTACTGTGTCAGAGGATAACTAAACTCAGGTCCCTTTCTCATTTCTTGAAGTGCCTTTTTGAGGTATATTTGACATAAAAAAAACTGTACATGTTTAATGCTCGATGTGTTTGGAGTTAAGAGTAAACCAACGACACCATCTCTGCGAACATCATACTGTCATTGATTATCACCGATCTCAAATGAGATGGGAAAAGTTCTTATTATCACCCTTTTATCCTGAACATCATAGAGCTGTATTCTGGAGAACTAGTGACAGCCATGGCAACACTGATCTTTGAAAGGTAATCTCTCCAACGTGGCACACGATGAGATGTTAACTCAGTAAGTCTTGTTCTTTGAACTGGTAAATGAGCATGGCAAATGCAGTCCTTGCACATTTAATCTGGAAAGACTCAGATTATATCAGCCACCAAAGGTTTCTAACCAAGATAGATCAGCCCCTGAACAGCCCATAATTCTTTAACCCTACTTTGAAGAACTTCTGAACAACATCCCCCTGGGGAAACACAAAAACAAAACAAAAAACCAGGCAGACCTAGCAGTAACTCAGTGGGCAATGGATACACATGTTAAGTATTTTTTTCCTTTTTTTAATTTCAGAGGCAGACAGAGAGTGAGACAGTATGAGTGAGACTGGTTCACTCCAGACTGGTTCACTCCCCACATGCCTGCAATGGCCAACCCAAAGGCGGGAGCCAGGAACTCAGTCCAGTTCTCCCATGTCATTGGTAGCTTCTCCAGCACCTGAGTCTTACTGGTACCCCTCAGGGTCTGCATTAGCAGGAATCTGGAGTGAAGAGCCAGAGCTGGTTATTGAACCCAGGTACTCAGATGTAGAACTTGAGTATTTTAAAGGGTCTTAACATTTATGCTCAAGGTCTGCCCCCTTCTCCCCATTGCTAAAGTACAAGATATAGGAGAGTTGTAATGGCTTATTTTCCGGACCATATGCCTGAAATCTTAGCATTTTCTACAGGTTCTTTTATATTTAAGCAGGATCTTGGTACAAGAGAGAATTTTCCTGCACTTTTTTTTTTTCTAATAACTTCATTCCCATGCTCCCTGTGCAAACATAAACGATTAAAATGGCTTGGATTCCAAGTATTCCAATTATTTCTGTGGGATTTCCAAGGGTAATAAAGGCCAAAATTCTGAATTTCAGAAGACTAATATAATCATACATAGTTTTCTAATTTTAAGCATTGTTAAAAAAAAAATTTCCTATCCATACATTTCTGGTGAGTAATGCAAAACAGATCACTTTAGTACAAAAAGAAAAAAAAAAAACACAGTTCACCAAATCAGTATTACGTGTATGTAACAAGAATATCATTTAACCAAGGGTTCACCACGGTACAAAGTTGAATGCGGTTGTCAATTTCTGAAGACCGAGCTTTGCTGTGACGCTTGCATTAGTCTCCAAGGAAATGCTGCTGTGACAACGTAAAGCCTTACGCCATGATCCAGAAACCAGTGCCTCATCTTAACCTTGAATAAAGTGGCTGCAGACGCTCAGCGGCTGTGATGGGGAAAGGGGAGTGATTGCCCTTGTGTGATGTCAAAATGGAAGGTGGTAACGACAGCAGTCAGGGCTGTACGCATATAAGCTTACATGGGCAAAAAAAATAGTGTCTTCCACAGCCGTTCTCTTTAGTTCCCTTTACAGATTTATTGTGATTTTGGCATTGCCTAGGAAACTTATCTAGCATTTCCAACTTTCTATGTCTGCAGACTCTAAACCGTTCTACTAAATGTACAACATATAGCGTCTATGATATGTCTACAGCACACAATTTTACTCATTTATCTACATTTATCTTACAGGTCTGTCAAACCAATTTTGCAAAGCACTGTGTGCCAGAGATCTTTTCCAATACAAGGTACTGTCTGCATGTGTAGCCTTAGTAATAACTTTCATTGCCTTTTAAACTGGATTTATTCAAAGTCATCTTGCTATGCTATATTTTAAGTGAAGTTGAAGAAAGAAAGTAATGTAACATATTTAAGTACTTACTTCTTGAAGAAAATAATGTCCCCAGGACCACCTAGTAGACCATAATCATATATAACCATATATAACTTTAGAATAAGGGTCTGGCGCTGTGGCGTAGCAGGTAAAGCTGCCACCTGCAGTGCCAGCATCCTATACGGGCACTGGTTTGAGTCCTGGCTGCTCTACTTTCAATTTAGCTCTCTGCTAAGCCTTGGAAAGCAGTAGAAGATGGCCCAAGTCCTTGGGCTCTTGCATCTGTGTGGGAGACCCGGAGGAAGCTCCTGGCTTTACACTGGCACAGCTCCAGCCACTGTGGCCATTTGAGGAGTGAACCAGCGGACAGCAGAACTCCACCCAAGCTCTCTGTAACTCTGCCTTTCAAATAAATAATTTTTTAAAAAAGAACTTTAGAATACATTAAAATATCATAATCATAGCTTATACATGAGAAAAAACAGATACCATGCAATTTCAGAGATCTATAAAACCAAGATTTTGAAGAGAAAAACATCATGCTCCTGAAAAGGAGTATCTGAAGTTTGCAGATTATTATAGTTTTAAAATCCCACATTAAGTTCTACAACTCATCCATCACCGCGTTAGGTTCTAGGAATCCAACAGTTAATGTTTTGTTCTTGGCCTTCAAAGAGCACTTATTCTGTGGGGGAAAAGTTGACAGTAAAAACATAATTACAATTTCAAAAGCAGTACAGGAAAGGGTCACAACAAATGGGTTTACAAACTCCGATGAAGTCTTGAAAAATGTTATGGAAGAGGTAAAAGAGGATTTACGGGTCAGCAGTCAGAAAGAGTAGAATAGGTAATCCCCAAGAAGCACATGCAGGTCTCAATAGGAAGACTTGAATAATCAAAAACCTGGTAATTCATTTGACAAAAACATAAAGAAGTGGCTAAATGTATTAATACATTAATACCTCTGTAGCCTAAAATCACAGCAGTGAAACCGGGCATTCTTATTTATAACTCTAGAAAGTGAAGGTTTTTTATATTGCTCTGTTCTGTTACTTGATGTAGTTTTAGCAAGGTTCTGTTTACCAATTAAGAATATAGGTCTATTGGCAAATTTTTTAATGCCACTAAGAAATTTTATCTAATCCTGCTCTCCTGCTTACTCATCCATTGGGGATTATATTAATAGATGAACATATCTAAACATTGTTGATATAATCCCTATTAAATTTCCCCCAAGTTCAAACATTCATTCATAATTTACTATTATTTCAACACATAGTTTACTATATATGCAACTATTTATTTATGATTTTTCATTGATCTCAACTTTTTATTTTTCTATTTGTCTGATATAAAAGAAAGGGAAGAAATCAATCTGGATGCAGACCTTCCATACCCAGTTGCGCAGGCATATTGGATGGCAGTCAGAGAGGAGGTTGCCATAAATTCCTCACCAAATTCCCAACTCACAAACTCACAGGTTAACTATCACACGTGTTCAAAGTTATTAAGTCTAGAGATGTCTAATATAACAAGAGGTAGCTGAACACTAATTCTCTTCTCAAAAAGAGTATGTTTCTGAAAAATACAATGGGGACTTTGAGCAGGTTCACACTGCACTTCAGCACCAATCCATCACCTATCTCTCAATGCTGCTGTCATTGAAAATCATTGGGTTCTATTTTTATTGGGAGCTAGGAATGGTTTCACTGGAATATAAATTTCTTCTATTATTAGTTGCATCTCTTTGCAATTCTATCCTGAGTTAATGTTACTGAAATAAAATGCATAACTTCCATTAGTAATTTCAAATTAATTGGTAGAGAACATTATAAAGAAAAAATAAAAACAAAGTAGATATAACATGTTTCCTCTCTTCCTTAATGTTCATCACTCAATAAGAATCTCCTGTGTTTTTATGGCTAGACCCCAAGATTTTTTTTTGTTTGTTTATCTTGAGTGAAATGAAGGAGACAGACACAGTCCTACGGAAGCCAAAAGAACTGAACAGATTACTGTTCTGTGTATCACCTATCAATTAACCTGTGGATTGGTAATCTCTCTCATAAATGTATATATAACAATTAAAAGCAATATTAGAGAATGAATAAAATTTTAAGGGATACTTTACTATATATACTTACATATGGAAGTATCATTGAAAAATATTAAGAGTAACATCCAGTCCCAAAAACGGATTTCCCCCTTTTCTCCTGCCATTGTCATTTCAGGCGCCTCCGCTCCCGGCACAGTGGTGCCATGTCAGGCCTTGACATTACTGTCAAGACATCATTTGAGGACATCAAGAAGGACTCCGGCTTTTTCAAGAGTCAGATCATTTGCCTCTATAGCCGGTTCACCTGGACAAGGCGAGAGTGCAGCTCTCAGCGGGGAAGTTGTCCAGAGGATTCCGCAGCTGGCAGATGGGATCACCACCGCATCCTTCCCGGAGGGAAAGGACCAGGTCAACTTCTGTGGATTCAAGAGGTCCTTGACTTCTTCCAATCCAGAGAGAAAAATGCAAGGAGCAAAGCAGTGAATGGACCAGACCCACTCAACTGACTACGTAGTCTGGACAAACGTGACATGATTTCCCATGCTGAGCTGTGACAGGCGCATATGAAGCAGAGAGCAAACCACGCCAGGAACCACCCTGCAGAGCTCTTTACACTACAGCCAAGGTGCCTTCCCTCCAGCTAGGGGCCAGCAAGTTCCGTCATCCTTTATGTTTGTCCTTTGCATCCTTCTTCTCCCTTACGCCCAACCTGCTATCCACTTTTTCTGAATCCCCTCTGTTCTGCTGGGTCCCCAAGATACGCCTATTGATTCTATTCCTGACTTGGCAGGACAGTTTGGTGGTCTGGCAGGGCCTGTCGACCTTTACTTTTGGAAAGATCTCTAGGATGCTGTCTCTCCAGGAGTTTTCAGTGATCAACACTTCTTTCAGAAGAGTAAGACCATCTCTTGGTCCCCTGTACTTTATAACGCCATCAGAGGCTTTCTGGGTAGAGACGTCTTTCTTGCGAGGTGGCCTCAGTGTTTGGTGTGGAGCCAAGTTCTACGTTGCTTGCCCCAGTCACCCCTACCTTTGGCCTGTGGCCTCTGATTCTCTACTCCATGGCTTTCTTTGCTAGTGCACTGACAACTGTTCAGCAAGCAGCCATGTGCCTGCAGATCTGCTTGTTCTGAGGACAGTTACCCCCATGATGGCTGCTCTGAACAACATACTTGGAGACTTTTTCCATGGATTTTTGAGTAAGGATGCTGGATACCCTATAAAGCCTTATGCATTCACACCATGGTTTGTACCTCAGTGTTACTGCTCCAAGTTGTAAAATTAACATTTTGAACTGCCTAACTTTCCCCAATCCCAAATATTTAAAGAATGCCTTCAGAATCCTGCAATTTTGCACAAAATTCTTTGTGAACAATGTTTATACTGGGAAAATATTAACGCTGGCAGCCATTGTCACCTAATAGAGGTCTAAAGCATTGAATGCATTTTATCATTCATTGCCTGGTTTTATTGGCTTTCCTAGTTCCTCCTGTAGACCGCTGCTAATCCTTTAGAAGCAAGCACCCCTGGTATAGCCTAAGGTGGCAATACAAGTATTAAGCAAGTGAGAGCAACTTCTCTGCCAAAGTCAGCTTAACCTAAACTTTGTTTGATTAGCTGTTTCCATCTTCATGTCCTCCTGTATCAGTCTATTCACCTACGTAAGTATCTGCCCTCGACTGATTTGACTCACTGCTTGCTTGCATCCTTGCTTGTTTCCTTGTCTTGGAAGGCTGTCCAAGACGTGTGCACAATGCTTTAGGAAGGGGAAGAGTAGGCAGCAGAGGAGTGATCAAGCTGCATGATCCAAGTCTAAATGAATGCAGCATTCTTCGTGAAATAACCATCTGACTTTTTGATCAAGTGATAAAAGAAGTTACAAGGGAAGAACTGTCAGATGCTGATCTGTTAAAGAGGGACTTCAGAGGTCTTTGATTTGCATATTTAAAGTTCCTAAGATTACAGCTTTCGCCCTGCCTTTTGGGTGTGCAGCAAACTATTTTAATCCACAGTTGTGCCTTATTGTCCCATTAAAGTTATATTCTTCAATCCATCAATAAATACTTTTGGCTAATAAAATTTCCCTGAACAATCATTAGGATTTGAAAAAATACTTCTGTGCATTAACATACACATACATATGTAAATTTAACACATATTAGACAGCCATACAGGTCCCATTTTTTAAGAGATGACTGAACTCCACATTTAATCATTTTCTGTAATAAAGCAACAAAAATTAGCAAGAGAAATCAAGATATTCTGCCCAGTTTCTAAATAATACTCACACTGCTGTGATTTTTAAAAATGTGAGTATTTTTTCATTGTTCCTCAGATGGGATAATAGCATACTTAGTGCAGAGAAAAACTTATTTCTGAGGCACTAAGCATCTGGGGAAATAAATGACTAACATTTTATGTGACCAAATTTTTGTTGCCTTTTTTAAAAAAATTTAGTCTTGTGGAACTGCAGTCTTCCTACTTTTTACTTGTTGAATATTATGATGAGTAACAAGTTGACCGTGTGAATATAGAGTGGATTAAAATTATGTCTTGGCCAACACTGATGAAGACAGGGGCGGGAGGGAATGGGCACTGGGGGCAGCAGGGGAATGAGAGAAGTGTGGATGTCTTCTTGGAACAATACCCACGGGATCCATCAAATCTGCTCGCTTTATATTAATTTCTTTTAAATTTAGTTATATCCGTGGCAAGCAGTCAGGCTGATGGATTTTGTTTTGAAAGCCAGAGCACATAAAGGAACACTATTGATCATACCTGGAGACAGGATAAAAGGGAAGCTTTGTGTCGTCCTGTTCAGCCACTGAAGGCTACAATCATCATTAGTCTCTCCCTGGACAGGAAGCCAGGACAAATTAGATCAGAATTTTAAGCTCCAATTTGATCTAATCTGCTCGGGTAGATAAAACCTCATAGTTCCATTATGCAAAATGTATCATCTTAAGCAATTTGTTTCCTTGTCATCTTTCCTTTGACTTTTTATTCTGTGACAGACCAAGAAACAACACTGACTTCCCTCAGAGAGTTTATTTCACATCTGGTGTCTTTCAGAAAGCTTCCTATAGGAACAGCCTTCATGGTCACCATCATTCACTTTCTTTAAACATCACACGATTCACTTGCACACAAATCAAACTTCTGAAGGAATTTGTCAAAGTGACTTCCATACTGATATGGACCAAAGACCTGAAGAGAGAGCTAGCGCAACCCGAGACTAACTCTCCACTTCACGGACAGTGCAGCAAAGTGCATGGGATGCCCCTGGGAAGGGTACACAGCACCAGAGCTGAGGCCAACTTCTCACAAGGGACTCCTCACCCAGCAGGACTTCCTGAAACAATCTCCCCTGGGAGTGTGGCAAGACCGGATGCAGAGGCAGATTTTATTCATGCATTCTCCCTCTATCCCATTTATTCTCTACAGTACCTTCATGATAGCAGCAAAATGGACTTTGATTTCATTTTGTGTTTCTGACAAGTGCTCAACTTTAATGGGGAGATAGCAGGTTTTTTGCACAGTTCCCCCAAGTCCAGAAAACCTAAGTTAAGTTTCACTCAGAACAGCTTCTCCAAACATGATTCTGTATGTGTGCACCAGACATCGATCTGCAATTCAGCCAGCTAGTAGCAGAGGATTATGAGAGGGGTCTGGCTGCAGGCAGGACTTTTGAGAGCTCATGTCATTTGGCCTGGGTTGGAAAGGAAATGACCGCTTCTCCCTCCATTTGAAAACTTATCAGGTGGCTGACAACTCACTGTAACCCTTCCTCATATTTTTTGCAAAGTGGAGAACTTACTAGGTTTCTGACCCATGTCTAGTTGATAGCATGCACAGTTCTTTTGGCTCATTTTCTAAGACATTATAAAAAGGAAGCAGATACCTGTTTTGCTGGTGTGGATATTATATTTCAAGGATGGGGGATGAAATGGCTACGAGATTGGCTCACGTTTTAATCTTAATCTTGGATCCTACACATTCTGTGATACTGTGGGCAAGCTTCTCCATCTTCTTACACCTCATGATACTACACAAAATGTGAGAACAACCACACCTACTTTGTGTATTGGATTTGGAATGTGAAATGCCATACAGATTAGAGTTGTATGTAGCAAACACTAAATCCACAATAAATATTGGTAACAGAATTTGTAAGTGGATATTCTGCATAGTACTTGGCACTGTCGAAGCCAATAGACTACATATAAGAATTTAGGGTCATGTTTTTATGAGATTCACTAGGTGCAACAATTTTATGAGTTTACTGTATAACTCTAAGAGTAGCCGTCATGTTGTGAACTGCCACCACAAAATAGTATGGGAGAGACAGTGAGTCAATTCTGATCTGAAACAAAGAGATCAACAGTGACAGAAAATAATCCCTTCAGAATGCAGATTCCTCAAGGTGCTATGGGTAATAAATCTGAGCTCATTCTACACAGTATGGGAGGGCTTCAAAAAGTTCATGGAAAACAGAAGTAAAAGTTCATTTTGATGTTAAACTGGAAGTCCATGCAATGTTTTTTCATAAGTACATTCTGTGACTTTTAGATGATCCCTTGTATAAATGGATTTCAAAAATGTTGCAAAAAAATAATATTTTAATTCCAACTTGATGAACTATACAAAGTATCCCTCATTATAGAAACACTCATAAAACCCATTAAAAGTGTGCACCTTTCTGAAATCTATAAGCCCATATTAATGAAGTAAAAAAACAATAGTGAAAGTCTTAAATCATTCAAGTTGTTGTTTTAAAGAGCTCAATCAAGCAAAAATGAGGATATGAAAAAATACAAGAAATGAGGAAAAAAATTAGAAAGATCAAAAATAACAGAATTTTAACTGTACCTACAGAAGCACTTCTTAGTAAGATTTACTTCCTTGGGGCCAGCGCTATGGCTTAGTGGGTAAGGCCAACGCCTGCAGTGCCGGCATCCCATATGGGCGCCAGTTTGTGTCCTGGCTGCTCCACTTCCAATGCAGCTCTCTGCTATGGTCTGGGAAAGCATCAGAAGATGGCCCAGGTCCTTGGGCCACTACACCCATGTGGGAAGACCTGGAGGAAGCTCCTGGCTCCTGGCTTCAGATCAGCGCAGCTCAGGCTGTTGAGGCCAATTGGGGAGTGAACCAGCAGATAGAAGACTCATTCTCCCTCTCCCTCTCCCTCTGTGTAACTCTTTCAAATAAACAAATCTTTAAAAAAAAAAAAAAAGATTTACTTACTTGAAAACTATGAATTACACAAAATTAACCTCAAGAGAAGTGAGAACACTTACATAATTACCAGAAGAAAGAATGGGAATGTGACAAAGATTGAAGATTGAAAAGCCTAAGAACCAAGAGGTTCACAATCAATTTTTATCTGCCGTGTTTACATCAGCAGTGGTGTAAATATTTTAACTATTTAAATTTGTTTTAGGATGTCAGCATAATTTCTATATCCAAAATGAATTAAAAAGGAAAATGTCTATCTCACTTTGAACTCAATGATAAAAATTGTCAACAAGTATTTCTCCATAAAAGCAACAGTAGTAAGTATGAAGGAATTACTTGACATTACTACAGTTTATATTATAAATTAAAATTTCAGAAGAAAACTGATATACCACTTAAAAAGTTACAGAATCAAACTACTGAATTTTTTTTTTTTTTTTTGACAAGCAGAGTTAGAGAGAGACAGAGAGAAAGGTCTTCCTTCCGTTGGCTCATCCCCCAAATGGCTGCTACGGCCGGCACACTGCACCAATCCAAAGCCAGAAGCCAGGTGCTTCTTCCAGGCCTCCCACGCGGGTGCAGGGCCCAAGGACCTGGGTGATCCTCCACTGCCCTCCCAGGCCACATAGGGAACTGGACTGGAAGAGGAACAACTGGGACAGAACCGGCGCCCCGACCGGGACTAGAACCTGGGGTACTGGTGCCACTAGACAGAGGATCAGCCTAGTGAGCCGTGGCGCCAAACTACTGAATTTTTAAAAAAATGCTTAAAACATTATCCTACATGTCAAATAACTAAAATAACTTATTTTTTAATATTTAGTAATTTGTTATTATTGTTCACTATTGCCTTGACAAATTTATAAAACAGAATATAAAACAGTAACATACCACATATTTTCTTTGATAAAAATACGTGACCATCCTTTACTGTTGATATGCTTATGTATCTACATTACTGAAGACATTGTTGTGAGAAGTTCTAGATTTAAAGAAAACATTTTGGAAACAAAATGTAGAATATGAAAATTCAAGTTCAGTAACACTTCTTCAGTCTCTGAGAAACAAAGTTACACTGAAGTGAAATAAGTATCACGCACCAAATAGTACCAAAGTTCTAATTTGAAAATAAATATAGAGATATGTTGCTTCTGTGTGAAAAAATAAAAAGCTAACAAAGATCACTAACATTGTGTTCTTATCAGATGCCAGGTAACATTTTAAGCATTTATATCCAATTGCATTTCAAAATAACTTATGTGGAATTAGGCATTCTACTTTTCCTTGATTAAACTGCCCAGTAGACGTATACAATGTGAATGGGTACAATAAGTGGTAGGCAAGGGACTATGGCTTCAGGTCTATATAATCAGTTACTGTAATTCTACTAAATCTTAATGATGTAAATCAAAAAGATATGAAGATTAAAGCAAAGCAAAAATAAAAAACAGAAAGCAAAACCCAAACAAAAAACTACAAAACCCATCCCCCCAAAAAGATATGAAGCAATAGTAAAACATAGCATGGTTTGGAAGGGAAGACAATTCTAAAAATAAAAATTCTAAAAAAAAATAAGATAGGAATTTAATACACTTCTGATTAGTGTGGAATTAGAGAAATTCCACATTCCAAAGTATACTATAGTACTTAACAAAATAGTATGAACTTTGTAATGTCATGGATTTAAATTTCTATTTTCCCAAATATTAGCCAAATGACAAAATGAAAAGTACTCAAAGTCTCTGAGATTACCATTGGTTTTTTGAGGATTATATGCAATAGCATACAAAATTTTTCATAATTTGCTATACAAATCATTGTCAACTCAATAGTAGCTGTTGGGTGGGTACTGTGGAGCATCAGGTTAACCTCCCACTTGGGTTGTCCACACCCCTTTCCCAAGGGCCTGGGATGGAGTTTGACCTCTACTTCCAACTCAGCTTCTTGCTAGCACACATCTTGGAAGGCAGCCAGTGATGGCTCAATAGGTGGGTCTCTACCACCCACCTAGGGGGCCTGTATGGAATTGTTGGCTCCTGGCTTTGGCCTAACCCAACACTGACTGTTGCAGGTATTTTGGGGGAATGAAGGTATTTTGGAAAGTGTGTCAGTGAATGGAAGATAGTTATTCTTTTTGTCTTGCTCTCTCTTCCCTGCTTTCTGCGCCCGCTACTTCCAATTAGGTGCAAATGAACATTTAAAAACAGCACTAGCCATTATTTCTAGTAAACCTCTAGACAGTCAAAAGTCTGTTAGTCTATCTTAAATGCTTTAAAAGCAAGAAAGGCTATAAAAATTGCATATTACAACTATAATGAGTATTCTCAAAAGAGTTTTTGTCAGTTAGAAAAGCTCCACTTAAGAAAAAATAATTAGCTGCATATAATTTATAATTTTCCAATGGCCAGGTAATTTAAATAACCATCATAAAAAAATATATCCTGCTCTATTTATGACTTTTCTTCTTCAAAGATAATTTTAAAAATTTTTGAATTGGACATTGCAAACATCTGTAAGGGCAGAAGTAAAATTATATATTTTAATAAACATATCCAGTAATTAATCATCCTCAATTGATTTCTATTGACTGAGTTAAGAAAAATACATTCAGAAAAATAATTGACATTCACAGTGATAATCTGTGCTAAAAATTGGCACCCTACAATCAATCTTCAAGATGCTTAAATCAGGGAAAATCCATGCTGATTCTGACCAGGGGCAGATAGCAGGAGCAGCAGAGGCGCTGCATTCCCAGGGGAGGGGTGGAGCGAAGGCTGGGGTGCAAAGTCTACACAAAGCAGAGAAGCTGTGCAGCAGCAGGAACAGTCCAAATAAGCAACCGTGAATGGGGACACCGGTGACTTCCGTGGTCCAGAGGGGACGCCAGCCTCTGAGAGGGTGGAGGGAACAGACTGGTGGCCCCATCACTGCAGTTACTGCCCGAGAGAGAACCTTGCAGACCGCACCCACTGACTCGCCTGGGCCCTGGCAGGTCCCTGGGAAAGAAAAGCGTGTTTCTTTCTTCACATCCCACAAAGGGTGCCTGGAGACCAGCAGGGAGAAAGCTGCCGTCTTAGCATCAGCAGAGGCTATGGTGGCTGTCACACATGGATTTGGGGATTTTATCAGGGAAAATTCTGCATTCCTCACTGACTTGGAGTCTGGCCTGGAGGGTTGACAGGGGGCTGGGCAAATATTTAGGATGGTGGAGGACTCCCATCTCCCCACTTTACCCTTCCATGTGGGGCTCAGACTGCCCAGGCAGCACACTCACAGGCAATTGGCTCTGGGAAATCTTGTGCTTTCTCCAATGAATGGGGCTAGCATGTGGGGCTGAGAGTGGATCGCCTATACCCTGTGACTCTGGGAGCCTCGCATCAATGCTGCGACTGCAAAATAGGGGGTGGGGTGCAGCTGGGTCCCTGGGCAACTATTGTATCAAGCCTCAGAGCTCCCTGAATGCCTTGGCTGGGTCACTGCAGAGGGTTCGGAACTACACTCAGGACTGCACAGATCCTTTGTGCAGTTCAACTGCACCCAACAATCCATCGAAACATCATGCACCAGGACCCAGTGGCTTTTATCCCTGGTATGCAGGGATGGTTTACCACACAAAAATCAACAAATGTGATACATCACGTGAACAAACGGAGGAATAAAAACCATATGATTATCTCAATACATGCAGAGAAAGCATTTGATAAAACACAACATTCTTTCATGATTAATAAACCTTAACCAAATTGGGAATAGAAGGAATGTTAATATATATATATGTAAAATATATAACAAAATCACATCAAGATTCATAATGAATGGGGAAAAGTTGGAAACATTTCTACTAACATCCAGATTCTGACAAGGATGCACACTTTCACCACTGCTATTCAATGTAGATCTGCAAGTTTTAGCCAGAGCCATTAGGCAAGGAAAAGAAATCAAAGGGGTATTAATTTGTTTGCAGAAGACATGTTTCTATATAAGGGAACCAAAAGACTCTACTAAGACCACTGGAACTCCACAGGGCCGGTACTGTGGCTCACTTGGTTAATCCTCTGCCTGTGGTGACGGCATCCCATATGGGCGCTGGGTTCTAGTCCCGGTTGTTCCTCTTCCAGTCCAGCTCTCTGCTGTGGCCTGGGAGGGCAGTGGAGGATGGCCCAAGTGCTTGGGCCCCTGCACCTGCATGGGAGACCAGGAAGAAGCACCTGGCTCCTGGCTTCAGATCAGCGCAGAGCGTCGGTCATAGCAGCCATTTGGGGAGTGAACCAACAGAAGGAAGACCTTTCTCTCTGTCTCTCTGTCTATAACTCTACCTTTCAAATACAAAAAAAATTTTAAAAAGACTACTGGAATTCTTGAGAGAGTTTGGTAAAGATATAGAATATAAAATCAACACATTAAAAATTAACAGCCTTTTTTTTTTAATATACACACAAACAGTGCCATGGCTGACAAAGATATTTAAGATAGTCACTTCACAATAGCTATAAAAAATTTTTAGAAATTTGGAATGAATTTGTCCAAGGAGGTGAAAGATCACTACCATGAAAATCACAAAACATTAAATAAATTGAAGCCAAAAAATGAAAAAAAAAAATTTCCATGTTCATGGATTTTAAGAATCAACATCTTTAAAATGTCCGTACTACCAAAAGCAATTTACAGATTGATTTTGATCCCAATCAAAATACCAACAACATTCTTCTCAGATCTAGATACAAGTATGCTAAAATTCATATGGAAACACAAGGGACTCCAAATAGCTCTAACAATCTTAAACAACAAAAACAAAGCTGGAGGCATCACAATACCAAATTTCAAGACATACTACAGAGAAGTTATAATCAAAACAGCCTGGTACTGGAATAAAAATAGACATCTAGACGAAGATAACAGATTATAAACCCCAGAAATTAATACACGCATCTATAACCAACTAATCTTTGACAAAGGAGTTAAAATCAATTCTTGGAGCAAGGACAATCTCTTGGACAGTTGGATCTCCATGCGCAAAGCTGTGAAACAAGTCCCCTACCTTACACCTTGTACAAAAATCAAGCCCAAATAGAATAAGTATCTAAATCTATGACCTCATGCCATTAAATTACTAGAGAAGAACATCAGGGAACTCCTGCAAGGCATTTACACAGACCAAGACTTCTTGGAAAAGACTCCATAATCACAGGTAATAAAGACAGAAATAGACAAATAGGATTACATCAAGCTAAGAACTTTCTAGACTTCAAAGCAAGCACTAAGCAAAGTAAAGAGGTAACCAACAGATTTCACAAAAAAATCTGTGAAGTATGTAACTGATAGAGGATCAATACCCAGGATGTATAAATAGCTCAAGAAACTCAACCAAACAAATAATCCAGTGAGATAGGCCAAGGACAAGAAGGCCACTGCCTGCAATGCTGACGAACTATATGGGTGACAGTTCAAGTCCTGGATGCTCCACTTCTGATCCAGCTCTATGCTAGTGCACCTGAGAAAGCAGAAGATGGCACAAGTCCTGCACACCCATGGAAGACCTGGAAGAAGCTCCTGGCTCAGGGCTTCAGTCTGGCCCAGCCCTTGTCATCATGGCTATTTGAGGAGTAAACCAGCAGATTAAAGAGTTCCCTCTCTCTCCTTCCTCTCCCCACCCCCTCTCTTTAATTCTACCTCTCAAATAACAAAGTAAATCTTCAAAAAAGCTAAAATGCATGTTTATAGCAGCAGCGAGTTAGCAAGGGCTGGTCCTGCTTCTATCTATCTTCGTGTAGAGAATAAACAGTTCATTTACCTTAGAGTGTCATCCTTTATTCAAAGGTCACCTCTCATTTGCTATAATTAGAAAAGTATTGTGAATAATGACATCCCTAAGCACCAGTTATGTTTTATAAATTAGAATTATGTCATACGCTATGCCAGAAACAAACAGTCCAACAAATGTGTTCAGAAATCTTGAAAATGAAGACAAATTCCATTAATTCTAACATCTGTTTCAAAAAAACAGTCTATTATTTCGAGTCTAAAATGCCCAAAAGGCAAAGAATTCAACAAGAGATAGATCTCTGAACTTAAATGGAAATTAATTCAACATAGTAAGTTTCAAAGCACAGTAATTTGATGCATGTATTCTTTAAAGTTCTTAGTAAATCTCTGTTCTTTTTTCTCTCTCCTTATCACAGAAAATTGACCTCTTATCATCTCAACAATCATCTGCTCAAGCTCATTATTTTTAATTGGCGACGAACAAACTGAGTAAGGAAACTAAATAGCATAATCTATTTGATCACTTTAGCAAGAGTACACTTGGTCACTTTTAGTTAGATCTGAATTTTTTCCAATTTGATCTTAGAGAGGGAATATATTTTACATCTTGAAATAGTTAATTTAGCACAGGACAAGGACATATGGCCACATGTATGCTCACACTTTATTTTTGCTGATTTATTTGAAAGGCAGAGTTCCACAGAGAGAGGGACAGGATCCTCCCCCCCCACACCAGTGTACTCCCCAAATGGCCACGATGGTTGTGGCCATTTCTCTGTTACGTTCCCAGGCACATTCGCAGGGAGCTGGATTGGTGTAGAACAGCCAGGACTCAATACAAGGCCCACAGGCGATGTCAGTGTCACAGAAAGCAGCACAAACAGCTGCACCACAACAGCAGTCTACTTGATCGTTAGAAATCCTCACTTTAATCTAAGATTCAAGTCTCTAATAAAAATGGTATTCATAATGTAATCCATAATCCTGCCATGTACATTTATTGCTACTTCTCATCTAATATTTCCAGGAATGCAACTGTGTGACTGAAAGACATCACTAATGCTGTAAATGCAGTCTCTGGCTACAATAGGTTTATAGTCATTGGTATTTATGTTTCCTCGTAGGAGAGGCATTTTAGCACAGCATTAAGAACTTATAAATGAAGGAAGGAACAGAAGTGACTAATACAGTCTGCTGCTGTTTTGAGTCTCTTTGCCTTATGTAGAATTTAATAGTTTGCTTACTTTAACAGAAAGATAGCCAAGGAGGGACACTGCCCCATAAAACCATTACAAACTGGAAGAGCATACATGTGCTCCCGTGTATTCACCTGGCACTGGCTGTGGTCAGGTAGTTGATTACATGCTTGGTCTAGCGTCTCATCACTTCCTTTACTATGTTGAGCTTTCTGTATGGCAAAGCTTTAATACCAAACACTGATTGCATATTAGTATCATTGTATCCTAACATGTAGCTAAGTAGACGTTTTTTAAAAAGATTTATTTGAAAGTCAGAGATACTGAGAGAAGAGGAGGAAGGGAGGGAGGGAGAGCAAGCGAGCTAGCCCATCTGCTGGTTCACCCCCCAAAGGGCCACAACGGCCAGGGCTGGGTCAGGCAGAAGCCAAGAGCTTCATCCTGGTCTCCTGCTTGTGTGCAGGGGCCCAAGCAACTCAGTCACGTTAGGCTGCTTTCTCCTGGAATATTAGCACAAAACTGGATCAGAAGCGGTACAGCCTGGACTCAAACCAACACCCATATGCTATGCCAGCACTGCAGGTGGTGGCCTAATCCACTGTGGCACTGTGCCAGCCCCTAGGGGCATATTTTAACCTATTCTGAGAATGGACCTTAAAAATAATTAAATGGCCACTACTAAGTGCAATGCTTTTAAATGCAATGCTTTTCTTGTAATAGAACCTCCAAATGCCAATTAATGAAATGCAAATCCAATTTGTATAAGAGAGGATGAGCACCTGAACAGCAAAACGATTCTCAAGTGATAGTGAAAAGCAGACTTAGGCAAAACTGAAGATTAATACGAGTATGTATTAAAGTTTTTGCCAAAGAAAATGTAAGTATTTCTACCGCAGGTAACAAGTGTGTATTACCTAAAGCATCATCATATATATATAGTATGTTTCTTTTATCCAAAAGCATTTCATTCACAAAATCATTAGATATATGCATCTGACTTAGTAGTGCTTTATGCCTATTTGTGAACGCCAAATAATTGATCACACATTGTAATAAAGAAGGTGAATAGTATGTATATCAACAGTTCAATATCTTACAGAAAAGAAAGGGTTTAAAAACCCAATTATTATACTTTTTTTTAAACTTTTATTTAATGAATATAAATTTCCAAAGTACAGCTTATGGGTTACAATGGCTTCCCCCCCATAACGTTCCTCCCACCCGCAACCCTCCCCTTATCCGCTCCCTCTCCCCTTCCATTCACATCAAGATTCATTTTCGATTCTCTTTATATACAGAAGATCAGTTTAGCATACATTAAGTAAAGATTTCAACTGTTTACACCCACACAGAAACATAAAGTGAAAAATACTGTTTGAGTACTAGTTATAGCATTAAATCTCAATGTACAGCACACTAAGGACAGAGATCCTACATGAGGAGTAAGTGCACAGTGACTCCTGTTGTTGACTTAACAAATTGACACTCTTGTTTATGGCATCAGGAATCACCCTAGGCTCTTGTCATGAGCTGTCAAGGCTATGGAAGCCCCCTGAGTTCACCGACTCTGATCATATTTAGTCAAGGCCATGGTCAAAGTGGAAGTTCTCTCCTCCTTTCAGAGAAAGGTACCTCCTTCTTTGATGACCCGTTCTTTCCACTGGGATCTCACTCACAGAGATCTTTCATTTAGGTTTCTTTCTTTTTTTTTTCCCCAGAGTGTCTCGGCTTTCCATTCCTGAAATACTCTCATGGGCTTTTCAGCCGGATCCGCATGCCTTAAAGGCTGATTCTGAGGCCAGAGTGCTGTTTAGGACATCTGGCATTCTATGGGTCTGCTGTGTATCTCACTTCCCATGTTGGATCATTCTCTCCCTTTTTGATTCTATCAGCTAGTATTTGCAGACACTATTCTTGTTTATGTGATCCCTTTGGTTCTTAGTCCTATCATTATGATCAATTGTGAACAGAAATTGATCACTGGGCCTAGTGAGATGGCATTGGTACATGCCACCTTGATGGGATTGAATTTGAATCCCCTGGTATGTTTCTAACTCTACCGTTTGAGGTAAGTCAGCTTGAGCATGTCCCGAATTGCACATCTCTTCCCTCTCTTATTCCCACTCTTACATTTAACAGCAATCACTTTTCAGTTAAGTTTCAGCACTTAAGAAGAATTGTGTATTGATTACAGTATTCAACCAAAAGCATTAAGTAGAACAAACAAAAAAATACTAAGAGGGATAACATATTAAGTTACTCATCAACAGGGCTGATCAAGTCACCGTTTCTCATAGTGTTCATTTCACTTTAACAGGTTTCCTTTTTGGTGCTCAGTTAGTTGTCACCTATCAGGGAGAACAAGTGATATTTGTCCCTTTGGGATTGGCTTATTTCACTCAGCATAATGTTTTCCAAATTCCTAACAGGGATCACTTTTCAGTCAAAATTTAAACACCTAAGAATAATTGTGTGTTAATTACAATTATTATACTTAAAAAGTTTATCTTTCCCTAAAGAAAAAATTCCTTGGTATCCTTTTTAACATGTTGCTGAGATTATAAAACTTAATTTATTGAAATTCTTCTATCATTACAATCTCATAATTAATAGAAAACAAACATTACTACTGAGTACATCAGTCCCGTAGCCTGTTAACCAGTTCTAGCAAACCCCATTGCTGCTACTGTTGACAACTGCCTGAAGGGTTTCCCCTCCACAGAACTGACGTGCTACAGGAAGTTACGGTCGGTAGCTTATGAAGGAGCAGGGCAGTATAGTGGGCTTCTGAGCCGTGAAGAAATGATTCCGATTAGGAAAACGTTTCCCTGGTCTCCTAACCAACAGCAGTGCCATAGGCTACTGCAGGAGAACTGTGCAGTAATCTCAACATCCCAGAAATTAAAACCAATCCCAAGTAACAGTCACTTCAGCCATCCACATTTGAAATCTAACATCACATATACAATCCTCAAGAGGAGGCAACACGATTCTGCGGAAAACATCAAAACGAAGAAAAGATACAAATAATGCGATGTATCTTAGTGGTTGGTGATGAAGTGAGAATGACTGCCAAGAAACCAGGTGCTGTGGGGCAGTTAAGTCCCTACCAGGAAGCCCACACCCTGTATCAGAGTGCTTGGGTTGGGGTAGCACCTCTGCTTCCAGTCCAGCTTCCTGACAGTGTGCATCCGGGAGGCAGAAGATAATCGGTCAAGTACTTGGGTACCTGCCACTCACGTGGGAGACCCCCCATTGAGCTCTTGGCTCCTGGCTTCAGCTGGCACAGCTCTGGAAGTTGCAGGTCTGTCTCTGACTCTCACTCTCTACTGCTCTGCCTTTTGGTGGTACTATCTATCCAGTTGTCTTTCAGCCTTCATATCCTGGTCCATACTGCACAACTTAAACTAGATTTTCTTCTGTAAATTTCTTGGTACCTCCATTGCTGTTTTCCAAGCACAATTTTTCTCTGCTTGGGTACTGGGCAGTGTGGAGAGCTATCCAATTTCCTTCAGCAGGGTACAGAAGGCTTGTGTGTTCCTGTGACAGGGAACCACAGGTCAGTGGATGCTTTCATATCCATCACTTAGGCAACTGCAGGCTGTGGGGTCCCTCCATTAACTAGATCTGACCTGCTATTCTCAATGACAAGTCTACAGGGAACTGTAAAGAGCGAGCATGAAACACATAAATACCCCGCTGTTGGTGAAACACAGTGTCAGAAGAATGGAACACTTTGCCATTTAAAAAATGTAGAGGGGGCAACTATTTGGCCTGGTGATTTTGTTCTAAGCAGAACAAAGGCTGAGAAGGATTCTCAAGTCTGAACCAGGTGTGAAGATCATTTAACCAGAAGGCAAGGGAGTAGAATGAGCATGTGGCACTGGTTGTTGAACTTGTGGTAGGCAGTGAGGGACAGGTCATCAGAGCAGGGTGCTACAGTTGAGGGGAAAGGTGCAGCAACAGTGATGGGAAATTGGTATACTCAAAGGTGTTATTCAAATAAACATTAGAAGTAACAAAAGTAGGGGCTGGCCCTGTGGTGTAGAAGGTTAAGCCTCCCCCTGTGGTGCTGGCATCCCATATGGGCGCCAGTTCATGTTGCAGCTGTTGTTCTTCCAATCCAGCTCTCGGCTCGTGTTCTAGGATAGTAATGGAAGGTGGCCCAAGCGCTTGAGCCCCTGCACCCATTGGGGAAGAAGCTCCTGGCTTTGAATGGGCCTAGCTCCAGCCATTGTGGCCATTTGGAGAGTGAACTAAAGATGGAAGACCTTTCTCTTTCTCTGTCTGTCTGGAACTCTACCCCTCAAATAAAATCTTTAAACAGAAAAACACTGATAGGTTTCTCAGTACAAAACATAGCATGGTTTTTCAGTGTTGGTGTGTACTTGATGACCATCAAAAAGATTACTGCATAAATCATTTTACATGTGTATGCATATAAGCACATTTACTTACATGCACACATAGCTTTTCAAGTTCTATCCACTGAAAATGCTTTGGAGCAGAACGTTCCAAAAATAAGGGTTAAATCTAGCACCCCAATATAAGGTTCTAAGTATCATTTTCCATAAATATAACCAGAAAGAACTTAAGCATTGAGTTGACACTGGATACCAAATTTTTTCATTAAAATAACAAAATTCTGTATTTTTCCAATAATGACCATATTATTGTTTTTCTTCAAAAAATCTTCAAAATAAATTTTTTTAATTTGCCTAGTTTTACTGAAGAACTAAGCACATACTTGAATTGCATACTGGCTACTTCACTTCTCAGATCTAGGTGAACCCTGTTCAGCTTGGATAAATCACCAATTTTCCTGAGCTGATCTGAAGTTTCCACTTCATTTGTATGTATTATCCTACACAAGGAAGGGAGGCCACAGCAGGGCTGCACATCTATGACCACAGGGATGATCAGAGTCAGCAACATGGCTGCAACAAAAAGTTCCACGATGAATAAAATGTAGATGAATAAAACCTAGGTTCCCCTAGCTGGATGGCATGTTCTTCATGATGGTGATTGATATAGAGATGAAGTTAGTCACATGCAAACAATGATACCACTTAGGACCAGTGTGACAGATGAGAGAGAAGATTGTGAATATAAAGAAATGCCAGCTCTGCAGATCAGAGCATTCCTTCCCAGTAGGAGCATGGCTAGTGTCCATGTGTGGGTGTGTGAATAGCTTAACTGGTTCTACCAGGAGCCATTCCAATACAGGCGGAAGCAAGAAGCCTGGATGACAAATCAGCACATTCTCCCCGTTACTATTACGGATCAGCTGAACAGTTCAGAACAGTAGCTACAGTGTCACTGAGTGGTTTTCCCCATCTCTCTGGCCACTCAGGAGCTCTGAGCACCCTCAAGCAAGTCTTATGATGATGACGATGAAGACGACGATGATGAGGATGACAAAAGTCGTAACTGCAACAACTACGAGAAAGCTAAGTAATGAGTAACAGCACTGAACTCTCCATGTGGTTTACTTAAAGCAGTGCTAAAAACAAACAATATCCACACAATTATCATCCTCTTTCGAAGATGGATAAACTAAGACCCAGCAAAGTTAAAATGCCCACAGTCACAGAGCTAATGACTGGAGGTTTAACATTAACTTTGTGGGGAGCAACTCGGACTATACTGTTACTGGAATTAAGACTTATTCTGTGCATCTGCTCTCCCACAATATGGCGCTGGGAGAGAAGAAAACAGCTTCTACACAGCTGCCTCCAGTTCAGCCAATAAACTGTAGGACTTGCTCCTGATTGGAGGAGAGCAGCGTACTCGGCGTGTGGGTAGCAGAGTTGGGATTGGTGGAAGAGGACTATAAAGGAGGAGAGAGACGGCATGCACCGGGAACATCTAAGGGGAACATCTGAGGGAACACCTGTGCAGCCCCCGAGAGAGACGGCCGGCGGTGTGCCGCTCCCCTGCGGAAGTGGGGAATGTGGCAGGGGGAACCGCCCTTCCACGGAGGTGGAAGGGACAGTAGCCAACCCGGGAAGAACCAGCAGCAAACCCGGGGAGGGCCGAGCAGACGAAAGAACAGCGCAGGGTCCTGTGTCGTTCCTCCACGAAGAGGGGGAGCGACAAACTTTAGTCAAACTGTCTATTTTGGACATGTAAGTTAGCAACTATAGAATCGCTCTGTACTTTAAAGTTCCTCAAAAATGCCCATCTTCAGCCAGCTTTCTTTTCTATCTTGCTGGTTTTGGCTAAATAGAATCTGAAGTCATTGCAGCAGATAATAAGGGAAGAAAAGCAAACAGGTTTTCTCCATAGGCCCCAGCAAATATTGTGCTTGGATTTCTTCAATGTAATCTGCCAAGTCTGAATCCAAAGCTTGGGATGCTCTCATATTCACACATACCAAGCTGTGCCTTCACAACTGATACAGTCTCCAGCTTGCCAGAGCTGCCCAGGGTGGAAAAAGCTGTGGACTCCATCGGATTTTGTCTGTTCCTGTTTTGTGAGCGCCCATCAACAAACACTCACTAGCCCATCTGTTTGGTTTATCATTTACTACTCCCAGGAAGTGAACAGCTTGGAAAGCTGACCAATCTAAGCTTAGAGTCACGTGTGGAGTCACAACAGAGCCAGATTGAGCTTCACCCTCAGAACAAGATCAGTAAGGGGGAGGGAAAGATTCTGTTGATGAACACCAGTATACATGGGAGCTTTCCTCAGTGTGTTAGAGAAACAAATTATCACCACAGGATGGCCAATGTCTTCAAACCCTGCTCCTCAGAATCTGTTCAAACTGCGCATAGCTCTGGTCTTGTGCTAGAGAATTACAGAGTTGGAGTCAATCATTTCAGGACTGCCTCTGGGCACTGTTTGGAAGTGTCCCAAACAGTTCAGTCACGCAGGGATTCAACTGAAAAACAAAGCCAAATGCCCAATTTTCTCGTCTAACTTATGTTTTCCTTCTCAGTTTCCAGTTACAGTAACTAGAGAATTGGTCGAGTATGAAGATTAAAACATGCCAAAAAGTACTTCAAAACTTATTTAAATACACATCTCCTCTGCATTGTTGATTTCTTCATTCAGAGAACTCCTTCAATCAGGATATTTGAATCACTGATTCTTCTATCGCTGGGAGACAAGATATTTTTTAATGATTAATGTAAAAACAGTTGTCTTTATGACATTAGAGGCCAATATTCACTTTTTTATTTATTTATTTATTTATTTATTTCAGGCAGAGTGCACAGTGAGAGAGAGAGACAGAGAGAAAGGTCTTCCTTTTGCCATTGGTTCACCCTCCAATGGCCGCAGCGGCCGGCGCACCGCGCTGATCCGATGGCAGGAGCCACGTACTTATCCTGGTCTCCCACGGGGTGCAGGGCCCAAGCACTTGGGCCATCCTCCACTGCACTCCTTGGCCACAGCAGAGAGCTGGCCTGGAAGAGGGGCAACCGGGACAGAATCCGGTGCCCGACCAGGACCAGAACCCGGTGTGCCGGCGCCGCTAGGTGGAGGATTAGCCTATTGAGTCACGGCACCGGCCCAATATTCACTTTGATTTTCCCTTAAATTCTTGAGATTAGATTAACATCTCGAGTCGCTGTATCATTCACCCTATAACTAAAACTACAGCAGGGATCTCAAAGACTTCTGTTTTACAGCATACTGGACCAAAGAAAAGCCACAGGGAACCAAAAAAGTAGCTTGCCAAGAAGCAGAGTTTAATAAAAACATAAGTAGCGGGGCCGGTGCCATGGTGCAGTGGGTTAACGGCCTGGCCTGAAGCACCAGCATCCCACATGGGCGCTGGTTCTAGTCCCGGCTGCTCCATTTCCAATCCAGCTCTCTGCTGTGGCCCCAGAAAGCAGTAGAAGATGGCCCAAGTCCTTGGGCCTCTGCACCCACGTGGGAGACCCGGAGGAAGCTCCTGGCTCCTGGCTCCTGGCTTCAGATTGGCACTGTTCTGGCCATTGCAGCCATCTGGGGAGTAAACCATCAGATGGAAGACCTCTCTCTCTCTGCTTCTCCTCTCTTTCAAATAAATAAATAAAATAAATATTAAAAAAAACATAAGTAGCATAAGTAAACTGAGGCCAACCTATATTACCAAAAAAGAGAATATTCTTTCAGCAAAAAATCTTTCACTTAATCAATAATTATAACATAAAAGGCTAAACAAGAATATTTCCAAAAAAATGGAAAATGGAATTTAAAAATAGGGTGCAAAAAGCATTCAAAACCCATGCATTTCTGTGAACTTTTTTAGATCCCTTCATTCACATGGATGAATAAAAAAAATAAAAACCCCTACAACTATAACATTATTGAAAAAAGCATAGGTGATTCCTTTAAAAAACACTACTTCCTCAGATTTAAGAAAATCTACTTTTCAGCAATTAAAATGCAAACAAGGCTTATAAGAGAAACAGTTACAAAACACATATTTGAAATAGTGTTTATGTCTAGAACATATTTTTAAACTCTTATAATATGAACACAAGTAAAGATGGACAAAAGATTAGAACACAAACATTACCAAAAGACATAGCAGTCACGGACACCTATATTGAAGATGTTCAACACTAGACATTCGTGAATGCAGATTAAACCACCATGAGATACGATGATACACCTTTAACATGGCTGTATTAAGAGAGCAACTCCAGTGTTGGCAGGTTTACAACAGCAGAAACTCACAAGCCTGCCTACTGGGAACATCAAATGCTACCACTTTATTCTGAAAAAAAAAAAAAATACCAGTAATTTCCAAAATTTTTGCATCAAAGTAAATTTTTTCAAAGATTTATTTATTTGAAAGGCAGAGTTACAGAGAGGCAGAGGCAAAGGCAGAGAGAGAGAGAGTGGTCTTCCATCTGCGGGCGAAGTCCCCAATTGGCTGCAACGGCCGGAGATGCGCGGATCCAAAGCCAGGAGCCAAGAGCTTCCTCTATGTCTCCCAAGCGGGTGCAGGAGCCCAAGGACTTGGGCCATCCTCCATTGCCTCCCAGGCCATAGCAGAGAGCTGGATCAGAAGTGGAGCAACCAGGTCTGGAACCGGCGCCCTAATGGGATGCCGGCACTGCAGGCGTCAGCCTTACCCACTGTGCCACAGCGCCGGTGGCGTAGTGATGGCATAGTGATACACAAAAAATAAATCTTTTTATTCCAGCTTTTTTTTACAACCTGTTTAAGTCTCATAATATATCTTGCATGTAACTCAGATGCTCTATACGTAAGAATATACCTAAGAAAAATAAAAGCCCATCTTCATACAAAGATTTGTACATGAGTGTTCATAATGTCATATTTCTATAGACAAAAACTGGAAACAATGCAAATTGTACACAAACAGGTGAGTTAACAAATGACTGTTAGTGTAGACATAAAATACTACTCAGTTACAAACAGAATGAATAACATATGCAGTGACATGAATGACTGTCAACATATTAATTCTGGAGATACACAGACCTAACAAGGTACATGATACAGGATCCTCTCAGATAAAATTATGAAAACAACTATATATATTAGTGAAATCTGATCAGTGATTGTCTTGGGCATACCAAGTGGGGTAAAGGATTACAATGAAGCCCAAGGCAACATCTTGATTACAGTGATGTTGCCAAGACTGTATAACCATGTCAACCTTTAACAGTTTGTCATGTCAATCGTACTCCAGTCAAACTGTAAAATAAAACACTAATAAAGGCAAGAGATATGTTTCTATACTTTTTACTTACATTCCAGTGGCCAGAATGCACTAATCTGACATTTCGGTCTACTACATAAATGCAAGTGCAACTTACTAATACTTCCCACTTGTTCATCTGCTATCAAAGGTCACATGACATAAGAAATGCTGACTTCCACTGTATTGGACCAAGTAAATTTTCAAGTAAGAAGTGTAATTACATTGCAATAGCCAACCGAGGTTACTAGAAGTAATAACCACCTCAAGGCCTGTGTCCCAATCTTTTGTTAGTTTCCTCTTCCTTCAATGCAAAAATGAAAGAACTTGACATAAAACCTTCCATCCCTAAAATACACAAATTCCAATTTTAAAAAGTCAGCCGCTGAAAAATACTGCAGAGCACATCCATAAACCCAACAGCTAGAATGCATGCAACGCTGCATGGAACATCTCTTCTGTAACAATCTTGTATCTGAAAACATACAGGAGCTGCATAATGAAATTCTCTCGCTTCCTAAGTATCATGGGTTAATCTTTCTTCATTATGGAAAACAAAGTGCACTTTCTGAGTAGTTCTATAAAGGGCAAGCTAGTGTACTGGGCAGGTAAACGGAAGCTATCGTCGTTATCTAACCGTGTATTTTCTAAGGCTATCATAGCTGCCATAAAATAAATGAGTTCCCCATGAAGCTATTTATTTCAAACAATGAGATTCACATTTTCAAAAGTGCGAGTGTTGTTTTACATTATCAACACTTAAAAACTACAGATACTGTGCTTTAGTCAAGAAACACACACCTCCCTCAGGCAGCAGAGGTCAGAAATACAGATAGTTACTGACAGCCTATTCTCTTTTTTATTGGCTCAATTTATTTTCCGAGTCAGTCATCCCTTGAAATAACAAAGCCAAGATCACTTTATAAAGTGAGCACAGCGTTACGGGAGACGGGACGTGAAGCTAGGGCACTGTGTCCTGTCCTTTTTCCGCATCACATCAAGTGTAAGATAGTACTAATAAGGCACGCTGTGGGAGGTCAGAGAGATTATGGCTGGAGGGACGTCCATCAATTCCAGCCTCCTCAGACCCTACCCAACGACGTGAATGGCTACAGGGATCAGCTTCTCAGACATATCCATCACTCATTTGTGCACACCCACCATGCGCTCTACACCGAGAAACCCTGACGCTAGTTTTATGTTCATATGCCACAGGGAAGATTGGTTTGTAAAGCAATACTGATCTTTTCTAAGAGCAACCCTGCATTTTAGGAAAGTTGGTTTGTTGTCTCAGGGATTCTCCAGAATCTGATGCCTACGATAGCATTTTTTCCCCCTCAGAACTCACTTTTTTTTTTTTTTTTTTTTTTTTTTTTTTTTTACCAAGAATTGTATTCCTGGAATTGCACTACATGTAAAAAATTTAAATGCACATTTTTATTGTAAATGTACATTTTCCTATTACATGTATTTTACAAGAGACATTAATACTTTGTTACCAAGGTCAAGGTCTTTAATATTCAGCACAGAGCCATTTCATCCTTCTTAAGGTGTTTTACGTCAAACTAGATAGCACAACATTAATGCCAGGAAATAACCAGTGTGCTTTAAAAATTTTTGAAAAAAAAAATTGAATTAGAAAATAAGCTTATTTTGGTGCAAGAATAATTTAAAGCCATAGGATTTTTTGGAAACGCACGTCTTCCATTACCTCTATAGGGGCCCCACCTACATGTATGTACCCACGTGATTCCTCTTATTTTTAGTATTAGGAATTAAATAGGTCTGCTGCTTTGTGAAGCCAACATTATTAACTAGCAATTTATCATTTTGCCTCAAACGATCTAAGAAATATGTATGTTCAACAATGTTTTTCCAGAATACAGGACATCAGCAAACCCATGGCCATCTGGAGTAAAAAGGGCAATTCCTGCGATTATTGCAGCCGACTGCCTGGTGAGCAGATCTTGATTATAATACCAGGAAAAGGAACCCAGGCCTAGTGCGATCATCTTCCTCATTTAAGCAGGTGTATCTGCAAGTCTGGAAGGGCTGGGGTGGCCAGGACTCGCTAGGTAGAAGATTAAAAAGATACAGCTGCCAAGAAACCTACAGAGGGTTTCCACATGTACAAGAAAAAGCTCTGTAACAGCTAGGGAAAAAAGCACCTGCAAACAGTGAGGGTCTAATCCCCCCATCAGCAGGGAAAGCTTCTTAATTGAGAAGGTATCAAGTAGAGAACTCAGAACCAGGATAGAGTTAGCCAGAGAATATCAAACTTTTCCCCTGGTCCTACATAAGTAAACAAAGCCAAGACCTGACTCATCAAAATGTTCCCAAGTAACATAACTGCATCACACAACAAAGTCTAAATGCATTTATAGAACCACAAACATATCCAGCACTCAAGAGGGCAATAGCTACAAAGCTCAGCACCCAACAAAAAAGTTACCAGCCAAGGAAAATAACAGGAAAATACAACACCTAATCAAAGGGTCAAAATCAGCACCATTGGTAAGTTAAATTTCATCAAGACTAAGAACCCATGTACAAAAAATACTCCAAGAGGGCCAAACAAAATACAGTCTAGGAAAATCATTCACAAGTAAAATGTGTCTTACTATCTAAAATAAGAAAACATCTACATATGTAACACACACTTACCAACCAGGTAACAAATCACAAGTTTCCATACAAAATATCCTCAACACCACTAGCAGTTAGAGAAATGGGAATTAAACAGCTACCATGCAACATGCCCATACCTATGAATGAGAATAGCATTTAAAAAGTTTGACACCATGCATATGGATGTTAAGGAACTAAAACTCTTAAATACTGCACAAAGATTATGTCACATATTTTGGAAGCTTGTTAAAAAGTGAAATATACACCCAACATACGAACCCACTGTTGCACTTCAGGAAGACATGAAGCATCCAACCACACAGACTCATACACGAATGTTTAAGCAACTATTTCTAAGTGCCAAAGATACGAAATATCCAAATGCCCATTATCAGGTAAGTGCACAGATTATCATGTAACCATACAATGAACTGCTCATTCCACATGAAAACAGGAATTGACTATTGTGCAAACAATAGACACAAATTCTAAAGTTGTAATATGAAGCAAAGTAGCTAAACAAGCCCCCCAAAAGCACTTATTTTTTTTTTGACAGGCAGACTGGACAGTGAGAGAGAGAGACAGAGAGAAAGGTCTTCCTTTGCCGTTGGTTCACCCTCCAGTGGCCACTGCGGTTGTGGCCAGCGCACCACACTGATCTGAAGCCAGGAGCCAGGTGCTTCTCCTGGTCTCCCATGGGGTACAGGGCCCAAGCACTTGGGCCATCCTCTACTGCCTTCCCGGGCCACAGCAGAGAGCTGGACTAGAAGAGGGGCAACCGGGACAGAATCCGGCTCCCCAACCGGGACTACAACCCGGGGTGCCACTGGCGCTGCAGGCGAAGGATTAGTCTATTGAGCCGCGGCGCCGGCCCAGAAGCCCTTACTTTATAATTATGATTCATTTACATGAAATTCTGGAAAATGCTAAGTAGTCCATGGTGATAGCAGGTTAATAGTTACCTGGGCCCAGGGAAGTGCACACATAGATTAGAGAGATTATAAAAAGGCACAGCATAGGTTTTGGGCATGAGATACATTCATTATTTAGATTTCAGTGATAGTACGTAAGTGTCAAATTTACTAAAATTCACTCTATATGTGTCAAACTTTGATAACCACTAAGATTTTTTTTAAATTCATAAACATTTAAGTTTTGAATATTAGCAGTTTATTTAAATAAAAATCTGACTACATTCACCAACTCCTTTCCAGGGCCAAGGGGAGATTTGACCAGTGAACTCTGTAAAAGAACACAGCAACCATGGGTCAGTTCCTTCCAGACTCCCCTTCAGACCCGCTCCCCTGGAGGATCTGTCTCGGTCTTTCTTCCGCTGTGCAGCCAAAGACCTGGACTCTGCCAAAACCCCCCTCGCCTTTACAGGACACGAATAACCCACAGTATCTGTAATAGGACTTGTCCTCACTTATTTAATGTATCTGAGCACTTACTGTGCACCAGGCATTGCTCCAAGCTCTGGGAAAGCTCAGTCAAGAAGGGATACTTGTTTTTAACTCTGTGAATCCAACATGATAGCTGCAATGGGGGTTGTTGAATGTGGGTACCCACTAGCTCATAACTCGCTGTCTCCTTGCTCTTGCCCCTTTTCTCTCATCTATAAAATGGAATAAAATACTAAGCGTCTTGTGGAGCACTGCTTCTCAGCCCTTCCCACCAGAACCTCCGTGTATACTCTCGCACCGGCTCATGCCAGCGTTACGTGAGACAGCCTCCAATTTTAGTGTTAAACCAGTGCACCTGAAGGTCTGGTTAAACCACACCTACGGGGACCCAGATGGAACAAATGCTGCTGCTGATGGAATTACACCTCGGAACCACTGTGTTAGAAGCTGGTGCTAAGAGCAATTTAACGAGGTGCCAAGCCTCATGGAAGAAAGATTTAGGGTGCTGCTAGGACTGCGTCTACTCATCCAGACTGTCCCGTTGGAGCACATATTTTTAAAATACCATGACATCTCATGAGCTTCGTTTTCCTAAAGGGAATTTGTTTCTATCAACATCCACAGCCAGTCTACTACCTATAAGGCTCATTCCTGCCGAGTCCAACAGTTTTTTCAGCACTTCTCTGGACTCCTTTCAGCTCGGTGCATTTTTACCCTCTCCTCTTGGTCGTTGTGAACCAAGGGTTATGACTTTGCCATCTACAAGGAGAAAGATCTGGTGGGTATAGACAACAGTGAGATAACATAGAGCCAGACTGAGTTGTAAAGATCTTCACAGTGCTCACAGGAGCAAGGGATGTTTGGGCAGACCTAAACAATGAAAATAATTAACAGTATGAGCTCTAAGTCTACATACTAGAAGCAAATCACCCTATCTTGGGTACTGTTTCTATCCATAAATAAGATTTTTACTTTGGGATCTGATATCCCAGAGGACTATGGCTAAGATTAAGGGAAAACAAGGGCCAACACCTGGGAAGAGTTCAGCAGGTATACTCAGATTCAAGAGGGGCCTTGCAGCCCTTGAATTAGCCTCATCCAAACCCCCAGACTGATCAGCCTAGAAGAGAGGCTGAAGCCCCAGACTGGGGCAGCTGTGGTGTGGGTCAGGCCTCCTCTCGGACTCAATCCTGCAAGTCTGCATGTAAGCCTCTCAACCACAGAGTAATTAACCTGCCCCTCCTCTCATGCAGAGAGGTTGGCTTTGCAATTCAGCTGCTGGCCAGCACTGGCCACTCTTCTCAGTGTTCTGAAGTCTGTCTGCACATTGCATTTTTTTTTTTTTTTGACAGGCAAAGTGGACAGTGAGAGAGAGAGACAGACAGAAAGGTCTTCCTTTGCCGTTGGTTCACCCTCCAATGGCCGCCGCGGCCAGTGCGCTGCGGCCGGCGCACCACGCTGATCCGATGGCAGGAGCCAGGTGCTTATCCTGGTCTCCCATGGGGTGCAGGCCCAAGTACTTGGGCCATCCTCCACTGCACTCCCAGGCCACAGCAGAGAGCTGGCCTGGAAGAGGGGCAACCGGGACAGAACCCCGTGCCCCGACCGGGACTAGAACCCAGTGTGCTGGCGCTGCAAGGCAGAGGATTAGCCTAGTGAGCCGCGGCACCGGCTGCACATTGCTTTTTTTTTTTTTTTTTTTTTTTGACAGGCAGAGTGGACAGTGAGAGAGAGACAGAGAGAGAAAGGTCTTCCTTTGCCGCTGGTTCACCCTCCAATGGCCGCCGCTGCAGCCGGCGCACCGCGCTGATCCTGGCAGGAGCCAGGAGCCAGGTGCTTTTCCTGGTCTCCCATGGGGTGCAGGGCCCAAGCACCTGGGCCATCCTCCACTGCACTCCCTGGCCATAGCAGAGAGCTGGCCTGGAAGAGGGGCAACCGGGACAGAATCCGGCGCCCCAACCGGGACTAGAACCCGGTGTGCCGGCGCCGCAAGGTGGAGGATTAGCCTATTGAGCCACGGCGCCGGCTCACATTGCATTTTGATTTTTACTTCAGGCCTCATCTAGGTTTCTCCTGGATTGCATCTCTTGTTTCTGATTATCCACTCTTGTCTGCAAAGGAGACGAAATGCAGCAACCATGGTAATGACAAACGCATTCGCCAGTGAAGCCCTGGCTGGCTGGCATACTGCAGCAGACTTCATCAGTGATCCACAAGGGATTTTATCACAGCTTCCTACATGAATTGAGACGACAACACTGTTGTTATCATAATTATATGAAGCAACCAGCCTTTTGAATATACACTAAGTGTTAATATTTGGATTCTTGCTTTTTTCTTTGACAATATGGTGATACTAAACATTCAAAAGAATACACTGTTACTAACGTCTATATATTTGTGTGTGTTGTGTATATATATAAATGAACACTTTTGTTTGAGGAAGAAAGAAATGAAAACAAAAATGAGAATGACTACTCCAAAGTAAGCAATATGGAAAAGTAAAAAATTTATACTAAATATATATAAGTAAATATAAATACATTAAATATATATAAATAAAAATACATGCATACATGCACAAAATAATAAGTTTTCTTTTCCTTTGGAGATGGGCATTGGGCTAGCAGTGAAGACACCTGTAGATCACATTGATTGCTTATTTAAACTCCTGACTCTGGCTCCCTGCCAAGGTGGACTATGAAAGGCAGCCAGTGATGGCCCAAGTACTTATGTCCCTGCACCTACATGGGAAACCCGTATTGAGCTCTTCGCCATTGTGGACATTTGGATATTGAAATAGAGGATGGCAGTTTCTCTCTCTCTCCTTTACAAATTAATTATTTAAAATTAACCTCTCCTATCTGGGCTAATGAGGGCTTTGTTAAAAGGGGAGAGGGCGGCACTGTGGCACAGCAGGTTACGCCACTGTCTACAACACAGGAATCCCATATGTGCACCAGCTCAAGTCCCGGCTGCTCCATTTCTGATTCCTCTCGCCACTAATGCACCTGGGAAAGCAGCATAAGATGGCCCAAGTCCTAAGGACCCAGCACCCACGTGGGAGACCCAGATGAAACTCCTGTCTCCAAGCTTCCACCTGACCCAGCCCTGGCCATTGCAGCAATTTGGGGAGTGAACCAGCAGGAGGAAAATCGTTCTCTCTTTCTCTGTGTCTTTTTTTCTCTAACTCTGATTTTCAAATAATAAATAAATAAACCTTTTCTTAAAAAGGGGGGAGGTAGGAAAGAGGTATTTGGAACAGTGGTTAAGCCCCGCCTTGAAATGCCTGTGTTCCGTATCAGAAAGCTTGAGTTCAGTCCAGTCTCTGCTCCCATTTTCTGCTTGCTGCTAATGTGCACCCTAAAGGCGGTAATAATGGCTCAAGAATCCGGGTCCCTGCCACCCATGTGGGAGTGCCAGATTGAGTTCTGGACTCCAGGTTTTGGTCTGGCCCCATCCTGGCAATTGTGTGCATTTGGTAGAGTGAACCAGCAATGGAAGAACTCTTTCTCTGTCTCTCTCTCCTTGTATCACTGCCTATCAAATAAAATAAAAAGGAAGCTTATAAAAATTACTTACATGGAGTGAGAGTCTAGTTATCTAATTTCTCAACACCAAACAATGAAACTAAAAATCATCAGATTAATGGAAAGCATCTAGAAAAAAAAATATTTACCTAAAGGACATTGAGTAAAAGTTATTCTGATAAAAATACAAATTTAAAAAATTCACAGAAACTAATTAGTACTAGAGACTTTCCAAAGAATGTTCCAAAGAAATAAGTAAATTAGCTAAGAAGTAAAATGTGAGTGTAAGAAAAAGTAGTGGACAAAGAATTTACTGTGAAAATATATTAATACAAATATTAACAGCATAAGAAAATTAAAATGATTAATACTGGGTATAAAATACAGAATAAAATTGCAGATAAATATAATTTCTACATAATATGTAGAAAAATGCAAAGTAAGCAAAACAAAAAAGGGAAAATAGTAGAAAATAATCCATTGGATAATAAAAATAAATTAGATAAATAATGAGCTCAAAGCATGGTACACTGAAAAGAGTGGTAGATAAAAAAATTTCACATTTGATTAAGAAAGAAAAATTTCTCCAAATAAAATTCATTACAGTTTTCTCAATTAGAAAAATCGAATTGGTATTAAACTGTGGTGGTGATGAAATAGTAGTCTAGTGCATGAATAATTGGCATTTTTATATTAAACCCTTCCTCTAAATGTAAAATATCAGCTTCCATTCATTAAAAATATTGCCTTTTGGTAATGAATTTTAAATATTTCCTCATACAGGTCTTATTCATTCTTCTTAAGTAAACATGTAGTTATCATTTCTTTATCTTCATTTTTTTCCTCCTGTGGAGAAAGACCTTGAAATGTTCATTTTGTTCATAGTAAATTTATTGAACAGTTCTTGTTTTCTCATGATTGATTTTAATTGTCTCTCTGGGATCTTCCAAGTAGATAATTATATGGTCAACAAATAATAACATTTTCCCTTCTCAGTCCTCATGCTTATATTTTTATGACACTGTAATACTTAGCACCAATAGAGGTTGTGAGTCTTTGTGATTTTCCTGATGTTAGTCAGTGCATGTTAGATTTTCTTTGTTTTTCCTCAGAAATCTTTTATTTAAGGTATACAAACTTCATGCATTTCATGAATATAACTTTAGGAAGATGGTGATTCTTCCCACCCTGCCCACCCTCCCACCTGCACTCCCACCCTTGTTTCTCCTCCCTCTCCTATTCCCATTCTTATTTTTCACTAGGATCTATTTTCAATTAACTTTATACACAGAATATTAAGTCTATACTAAGTAAAGAATTCAACAAATAATATGAAAAAAAAAAAAACTTCCTCAACAATCCAGACAAAGGTTGTTCAAAATCATCGATTAATTTTTAAGTGCTCTATTAGTTACCACAGATCAGGAGGGAGAACATATGGTATTTGGCCTTCTGAAACTAACTTTTTTCACTAAGTATGTTTTCCAGTTTCATCCATTTTGTTGCAAACAACAGGATATAATTTTTTTTTTTACCACTGTGTTGTATTCCATGGTGTACATATCCCATAATTTTTTATCCAATCTTCAGTTGATGGACATCTGGGTTGATTCCATGTCTTAGCTATTGTGAACTAAGCTGTAATAAACATAGGAGTGCAGATAACTCTTTCATATGCTGATTTCATTTCCCTTGGGTCAGTTCCCAGGAGTGGGAAGGCTGGGTCATATGGTAGCTCTATATTCAGATTCCTGAGGCACCTGCATACTGTCTTCCACAGTGGCTGTGCCAGTTTACATTCCCCTAGATTTTCATCATTTAGCAAGTTTCTGCCTTTCGGGTGAGGATACATCTTTTCCATGGTGATCAGCAAGTATATACGCACTCTTATTTAGTTTAAATTATTTACCAGAAATAAATTTGGAATTTTACCAAATTCTGTTCAAAATTTATAAATTTTTCCAAATTCTTTCACATTCCCTTTCTCACCCTTGTATCATAAAAATAACATTCAAATATTTTCTGAGTTCAATTCCTTTCTTACTGAAGTACACATTCCACAAATTTTAGTAAAAGGTAAGTCACCGTTCATCAGAATATGTTCTTAATTCCACTTTTCTGCTTCACTGGTATTTTAGCTGGGTTAGAATTATAAATCGATAAATATTTTCTCTCATTACTTAGAAGACAGTCCCTTATCTTTTTGCATTTATCTTTGCTAATTTGAAGTTTTCTGTCAACCTAATGAAGCTTTAATAAATTGTCTTTCTCCCTTGCTTTTAAATTATCTTCTATTTAATATCCTACATTTTGTGTGTCAATCATTTTTCACAATGTTTTGAATGCATAAATATATTAAGTTGACAAAGATTACATATTTTATGAAGATTTCATATATTCAAAGGATCTTTGATGATTTGATATACATGTGCATTTTATTATGATGATCAAAATCAAATTAATGAATACATCCATCATCACTCATGATGTACAAAAACATCCAGAACTTGTTCCTCTAGTAATTAAGCATTTGTGTCAACATCTTCCCATGTCCCTCACCCTCTGGGGACTTGGGTATCCGTGTGTGTAGGTGTATGTGTTGCAATTTTGAGGGTTCCCTTAGCTCTTAGCTTATAGTTTAATATTTTTTCTATGTCTGACCTAATGGATGATTTAACACTAAGTGCTAATTTTTACAAACTACAATTCTATTTTAATAAATTATGTTTTGGTTATTCATAAGTGCTTATCATTTCTCTTCCTTAATTTGGTTATTTTATTGTATTTGGTCAATTTCATACCTGCTCTTTAACTTCATCATTTTAAATTTTCTAATGTTGGGCTCTGGAGTCATCCTTCACCCACAGCTGCTAAGATACTTGGTCCCCATCTGTAGGCATTCCCTGACCTTGTCCTCCGGATTGTGAAGCTGTCCCCCAAAGTGTATATAGATTTGCTCATTCCCTGCTGATGGCAATTGCACTGGAAGCATTTTATATTTTATTTCATCATGAAGGTAATGTAAACTCACATCTCATATTCAAGCATGAGTTGGCCTTGGTTTTGTAAGTTTTGGAAGTGAAATTCCAAAAAGTGGCTTGGTTACAGGCACCCGGGTGGGCATTGTAGCACAGTGGGATAAGCTACAGCCCAGGATAATCGCATCCCTGTTTAAGTCTCAGGTATTCTGCTTCTGATCCACTTCCTGCTGACGCAACCTGGAAGGCAGCAGGTGGTTCAAGTGCTTGGGCTCCTGACGCCCCTGTGTCTCTTAGCCTCAGCCTGGCCCAGCCAACGCCCATGTGGGAATAAGCCAGGAGAATGGAAGACCTGGGCTGCCATAGCAGATTTCTATAAACAGTTGCTTTGGCCAAAGAACTTGATTCTTTCACGATCCTGGTAGCTAGAAGTCTACAACCAAGGCATGCCAGGTGCTCGGCAGAAACTTCTCGTGTTTCTTCCCCACTCCTGGTAGCGGCCATCAACTCAAGGCATTTCTTGGTTTGTCGCCACGTCGCCCCATTCCTCGCCGCTGTTGTCACATCGCTTTCTCTCTGTGTGTCTCTGTCTCCTCTTAGAAGTCAGATGGCATGAAGGGTCCACCATACTCCAGGGTGACTCGATCTGAATTAGCATTCTGCTTAGGGTGATCTATGCATTCTCAAGATGATAGAATCTTCTATGCATCTACCTCCCATCTCTCCGTGTCTTGTGGGACTCAATGCTCACATCTGTATTTCTACCTGCCATCTCTTCAGGACAATTTGTGTTTCTATCATCAGGCTCCTCAAATACTTCCAAGACAGTGCCCATTCAACTCTACTTCCCATACTTACCTATCCATTACAGCGGTGCTCCCCTTTCCAGTACCAAGATTGTAGTGTGTTGTTACTGCTGACACTTCCATCTGAAACTTCATCTCCAGACATGCAAAATAATACATTCTGCTATTCTGGAGACTAGAAGTTTCAATTAAAGTGTCAGCAGGGGGAGCGGCCCTGTGGCACACTGGATTAAAACACTGTCTGCAGTGCTGGCATCCCACATGGGCACTGGTTTGAGTTCCGGCTTCTCTATTTCCAATCCAGCTCCCAATATACCTGGGAAAGCAGCAGAGGATGGCTCAAGTGCTTGGGACCCTGTACCCACACGGGAGACCTGGAAGAAGCTCTTGATTCCTGGCTTTGGATCAGCTCAGCTCCAGCCATTGTAATCTTCTGGGGAGTGAACTAGCGAATGGAAGGCCTCTCTTTCTGTCTCTGTCTCTACCTCTCTCTGTAACTCTTTCAAAATAAATAAAATAAATCTTTAAATCAAAAAAAAAGTGTCAGCAGGACCACACTCCCTCTGAAACTCCAGAGAAAATCACTACTCATCTCCTCCTGTGGCAGCCACAGTCCGTGGTGTTCTTAGCCCGCAGCTGCATCGCGATGTGCTCTGCCTCCTTCATCACTTTGCATTTTCCATGCATGTTTCCGTGCCCACATTTCTCACTACTTCCTAGGACACCAGTTCAACACATCATAACATGACTTTATTTTTTTAAAAAAGATTTTATTTATTTATTTGGGAGGTAGAGTTATGGACAGTGAGAAAGAGAGCAAGACAGCCTTCCATCAGCTGGTTGACTCCCCAAATGGTCGCAATGGCCAGAGCTGCACCCATCTAAAGCCAGGAGTTTCTGCCAGGTTTCCCATGCAGGTGCAGGGGCCCAAGCACTGGGGCCATTTTCTACTGCTTTCCCAGGCTATAAGCAGAGAGCTGGATTGGGAGAGGAGCAGCGGGACAAGAATCAACACCCCTATGAGATGCCAGTACCACAGGCAGAGAGGCTTAATGTACTGTGCCAGTGCAGGCCCCTTAACTTTATTAGGACACTAGTCTGAATTAAGATTCATGCTGCCTAACCTAACTCGTCTTAACTTTATGATATCTTAAAATGCCCTATTTCCAAATATGGTCACATTTACTGGTACTGGGAGTTACAATCTCAACATATATTTGGAGATGCCATTTAGCTGGTAACAGAGATGATGCCAACTCAGACTCTCAAGTGATCCCGGTGTTCCATCAATGTCACTAGCAGACGAGTGATTTTGTTATCCAGTATTGTCTGTCTTTTTCTTTTTTTTCACATTCACTAAGGATTTATGGAACCTATAACTTAGGAGATTTGCTTCCTTGCTTGAAACTCAATTACTGGGTCATATTCTTTTCCCTTAAGGACTTCGATATCACTTTCATCTGCAGCTGAAGAATTACCAGCTCAGCTTTCTCGCCAGCATTTCTGTTTATGTATTCATTATTCAGTGCTTCTGGGTCGGAAGTGTGCCCTTGCAGCCTTCAGATTTAGGCAGATCTATTTTTTTATTTTATTTTATTTTATTTTATTTTTTTAAGGGAAAGAGTTTATTGGGGGAAACCTGACAAACCGGAGGGAAGGGCAAAGAAGGAAAAAGAGGGAGAAGGAGAGTGTAAAAGAGAGAGACAGAGACAGAGATCTGGAGACAGAGAGAGAGAAAGAAAGAGAGAGGGAGATAGATAGATAGATAGATAGATAGATAGATAGATAGATAGAGCGAGCGAGCCAAGAGTTCAGGAACAGGTCCATTTAAAACTCTGCTGGGAAGAGGGAGTGGGAAAGGGGAGGGTTGCGGGTGGGAGGGACGTTATGGGGGGGAAGCCATTGTAATCCATAAGCCATACTTTGGAAATTTATATTCATTAAATAAAAGTTAAAAAAAAAAAAAAAAAACAAAAACAAAAACCTTTGCCGGGGATGGGCAGGGAAGTAGGAGCAGCGAATCCCATTAGGATGGGGGTGGGGCTGACACTGATGGTTGGGCCATGTGGCTACCTGGCCTCCAGCAATGGCGGTGGGGGCTAGAGCCTAGGATGGTGTCAGGGTTAGATCACACCACAGATAAGACTGCACCATGTTACTAACATTCTCCCCTTTTGTTTTTTATAAAGCAGGAGTTGTATGGGATTACATTAGCCCCAAAAGTCCAGGAGGGGTAAAGGGACGATGGTCTGTCTTTAGAGCTGCTTCCTGCTGCCATGGGGTGATAAGGTACTCTGCTGCCATGGGGTGATGTCTCAAGCCGCTGTCTCCTGGGTGGGGAGCCGAGTACATCCCTGTAGCAGCATTTGGATGACCGCTTGGTTGCTGAGGGCCTTGGTTCATTCCATTAACAACTCCTACAAAGAGTTAAGCAGACACGGTAGTATAAAAGACAGGTGAGAAGAGCAACCAAGATCCTAAGAGTGGCATTAACCAGGTAATGAGAAGATTTCATGGGGGGCAGGGGGCAGTCTCTGGACCCTTGTGAAGACTGTTTGATGGACGTGGTTTAAAGCTGATCCCAAACAAGACTGGGATAAAGGCCACTCAACTTTTACAGGTAGAGGGGTTTGTCTGTAGAGAAATTCTGAACGATCATACAACATTAAGTGGGGGAGAGAGAGGACCATCAGTACCCACAGGTCAGGAGAAGATCCATTGCTGTTAGAGTAGGGCCCCAGATGGGCTAGATAGGGTCTAGAACAAAAGACAGAGTCATTATTGGGGAACCTAAGAGCTGCTGTCTAAATCACGACTAAGTTCTCTGATTGAGAGGCAAATAGAAACTGGCAGAAGGGCTTGATAATCAGGTGAGCTTTAAGCCTTGTAAGTGGTGAGTCCCAGACTTTTCTATCTTTTCACATGGGGTGTGAACCTCCATTACCGAGCTGGCCTGGGAGGAGAGCTGACCAGGTAAAGGCAGGTGGCATGTTCTAGGCAGATTTAAACATGTGAACACAATAATGTGTATACATCTTTAAACAATCTACCTATAGCTACTGATAGATTTAAATTGTTTTCCTGTTTGTTTATTTTTTTGCTTTCTTTATTAGGGTGATTATAGCAACATTGGATTACCTTGAACTTCTACAGCTGCAACTTTCTTTTAAATTGTTTAACCGCTTGTTTCCATTCAGTTTTGCTATATTCTCTTTGACCTGCCTTTGATATTGGTATTGCTATACTTGCTGGTTTGGGCTGAGTCCACCGTGGTTTTATATTCTGCAGAGGGTTTATTTTCTCCTCCATGAAACTTTTAAGGGATACCAGCTCACTTTTCTTCTGTTTATGTTATTGCACCATTCTTTGATTCCTTCCACTTCTTGGCTCTTTCTTCCCACAGAAAGGATATATAGTTTTTCAGTTTTCTCAGTACTGTGGTCATGTTTGCTGAAAAATTTCTGGTTCTGTAGTAAAATCTGTCTGCTGCCTGATCATCAGCTGTCTTTATTGCATTCCTCCGCTCCTCTCTCCAAGGTTCTTAAACTTTCTTGGGTAGATTCTAGGTTGAATATCTTTTTCTCGATAACCTTTGAAAGAGTGCTGCCCTTGCTGTACCAGATGTTTGCTAAAGAAAAATAGGAACTGGTTAAGAAACAACTTCATCATGCTCTCACCACGTCTCTGGTTCACTGTGGCATAAAGGAGGCTCTAATTATAGGAACAAAGATGTGCCTGTGCACACACTGTAACTGACAGGTAATTTAGATAGATAGATAGATGATAGATACACACACACACACACACACACACAAATATATAGAGAATGTTGTTTATACAAAGGGAACAAATTTCATGTATTTCATACATACAGTTTTAATAACATAGTGATACTTCTCACACGACCCTCCTTCCCTTGCTCCCACACTCCATGCTCCTGCCTGTTTTATTTTTCTTTTAATTCCTCAGTGACAAACTTTCAACTTACTTTACACTCACAAGTTTAATCCTCCACTAAATAAAGAATTCAGCAAGTACTAAGTAGAAAACACTTTTTCCTCAGGAGTATAGGCAATAAACAAATCTCAAAATGTCAATTTCACTCATACATTACATTTTTTGTAGTCTGTATATTTGTTACCACATATCAGAAAAAACATATTATATTTGTCTTTTTGGGACTGACTTATTTCACTAAGCATAAAGATCTCCAGTTGCAACCATTTTGTTGTGCAAGACAATATTTCATTCTTTCTTATGGCTGAGTGAAATTCCATCATAATTCACACACACACACACACACACACACACATCACATTTTCTTTATCCAGTTGTTGGTTGATAGATATCTGGGTTGAGTCCACATCTTAGCTATTGTGAGTTGAGCTGCTATGAACATGGGAGTACAGATAACTTTCATGTGCTGATTTCATTTCTTTTGGGTAAATTCCCAAGAGTGGAATGGCCAGGTCATATGGTAAATCTATTTTCAGGTTTCTGAGGAATGTCTGTACTGTCTTCCATAATGGTTGAATGAGTTTACATTCCTACTAGCAGTGTGTTAAGGCACCTTTTTCCCCACATCACCATCAGCATTTGTTATTTTTTGATTGTTGCATGATAGCCAGACAGTTAATTTCCACAGTACTTTTGTATTATGTCAAATTTACCAGAATAAAAAGCTTCGGATTTGACTGCTGCACAATATCTTTCATTTGTTCCTTTGTGCAAAATGACTTGTTGGTGAAATTTCCCCTGAATTCTGATTCTTCCACCCCATACTGTTCAATGAGATCCGAGAATACTATCCCAGCCACCTCATGTTCTACATGCCAAGGTTATAGGAAAATGATTCTTAATTTAGCCTCTCAGCCTGTGCCCATAATTTTGGAGAAATTCATGTTGACTAATAAGGCCTGATCAGATAGCAACAAAATCAGTTCTGTTGATTGAATACAGCAGGGAAGCTTAGTAAACATTTATCCACATCAGGATTTCTTGGACAGGCTGAAACATGATGTAATTAATAATTAACTAGCATTAAACAACAACAAAAATAAAACTAAACTCTGAATGGAAAACCTATTTGTAAAAGCATATGTGTAAATTATAGATCATATCTATAAACAGGACCTGATTAGAAAATAATTCAATCAACTGATCAGTTATGTTTTACGTGATCTGGGTTTTCTTATAAGTAGATAAATGAGCGTTAGCATAAATGAGTATTATTGTTCATGTTGCTTTACCTAAGAAGATGCCTTCCAGGCTGGCGCCGCGGCTCACTAGGCTAATCCTCCACTTTGTGGCGCCGGCACCCCGGGTTCTAGTCCTGGTCGGGGCACCAGATTCTGTCCCAGTTGCCCCTCTTCCAGGCCAGCTCTCTGCTGTGGCCCGGGAGTGCAGTGGAGGATGGCCCAAGTGCTTGGGCCCTGCACCCACATAGGAGACCAGGAGAAGCACCTGCCTCCCGGCTTCGGATCAGTGCGGTGTGCCAGCCGCAGTGCACCAGCCGCAGCAGCCATTGGACAGTGAACCAACGGTAAAGGAAGACCTTTCTCTCTGTCTCTGTCTCTCTCTGTCCACTCTGCCTGTCAAAAATTAAAAAAAAGAAGATGCCTTCCATTCAAAAGTGAAATTTTAAACTACCATTATCATCATATGCAGGGGGATGGCAAAGAGACGGGTATATATTAGATTTTGTGGATGACAAAGGTAATAAGACTGGACTTTATAAAGCACAGTGTAAAAACAAATAAATGTAATACATCAGCCTAACCCTAGAACAGCAGCAATTTAATTGAAAAGAGGTTTTTAAAACTAAGTGGAAATTATGAATGTTTAACAAACTTATAGAATAATTTTAATACAGATAGAATCAATCCACACATTCCTAAAACTGTAATAAAACCAACAGTTGCAAAATAGTTTCCCCTGGAATTGTGAAATCAATTTTCTGATACATACATAAAATAAAAACTTTTCGAAATTGAATACAAACTTCTTTGAACTGACATCTTGTTTCTGGGAAATGCTGTGGCTGTCTCACGTATTTGTCACAAAAGCAATTACCATGAGTGCATTTTCAAGTACAAATATAATAAAGCATAAAGTCACTACATTGTATGAATGTTCATTCAAACAAAATTACAACAGCAATAGTAACAAGCAAAACAATCCAGAAGATTAAATGAAATTAAGGCCAGTCGGGGGAAGATGCTTACTGCAGAAAAAGGACAGCACAAACGGAGTACTTAAAATAAATAAATAAGTAAATAAACCCACCTCCAACACATGGAGGACTATTGCCTGAAAAGAATTGAGCTGAACATAGAAAAGAAAAGGGATGAGCGAATAGAGGGTGGATGAAGAAAGGACATTTTCAAAACCATGTATTACCAAGGCTAATACATACATAACACCAGATGTACCACTGGTTATCATCACATCACTGGTAGGAAATTTCCCAAGTAGAATTCCTAATCATTTTTATGGGAAAATTTGCTGATATCAGCCTATAAACTTAACTGCAATCCACTACTACAGTACAAAAAAAGGGAGAATTTAAAATACTGGAAGTACATAGAGAATTCCAAGAATTCATGAGGCCAAGAAATACTGTTATCTTTAAAAGGTGTTGAAATTCCAATGTTTAAAAGACCAAAACCTTTTGTCACTCTTGTAAGTTCCACTTTCCTGCATTTGCATTTCAATTCTATATATTTTCAGTGAGGTCTGAATTTTCTGAAACAGTGAAACTGAGCACACAGTGAATATATTACTAGACATCACTATGCCATGTCCTTTGTGAAGGAAGGAAAAACGTGGATATCAAGACCTGAATGTTGTTAACTGACACCTATTACAGTTTTTCCTTCCATGAAATGAGAAACCTCTGATGCATTCTAACCTACAAATTAGGTATTTTAACAGAAAAGGGGTAATCTGAAGATGAAACAAATGATTTGCTTTTCCTGGATCCCAATCGTGACATCTTATTACTGGGGGTTTAGATTCAGTCATAAAGGTAAGAACATCCAGGGAAGGTGGATGATTTTTGGCGAATAGTGTTTTGAATTTTTGAAACAATTTTATTTATTTATTTGAGAGGTAGAGTTACAGACAGTGAAATAGAAAGACAGAGAGAAAGGTCTTCCATCACTGGTTCACTCCCCAAATAGCCACAATGGCTAGAGATGAGCTAATCTGGAGCCAGGAGCCAGGAGCTTCTGAGTCTCCGATGCAGGTGCAGGGCCCAAGCACTTGGGCCATCCCTACTGCTTTCCCAGGCCCTAGCAGAGGGCTGAATCAGAAGAAGAGCAGCTGGGACTAGAATTGGCGCCCATATGTGATGCTGGCACCGCAGGCAGAGGATTAACCTACTGTGCCACAGCACCAGCCCCTAGTGTTCTGAATATGTAAGGAGGAGTTGCAGGATTTTCCTTTTAAATAGTTTTCACTCTACTAATCACTCTTCAGCAATCATTTGAAGCCTCAAAAATGTCAGAAAATATACTTAATTTAGCCTACCAATTTATGTACAACTGAGAAACAACTCACTGCATATAGTATCAGTTGAGGTTAAGTCAAGAATAGTCTCAAAAGGCAACTTCATTCATGAACTGTACACTGCACTTGCTTGGAGGACTGTTAACGTTGGCTTACTTCAGCGATGTTGAATTTCTCTAAGCTAAATAATTTGGAAATAAACTTTTACTGTGAGTATAGTGGTCTCCTAAACTACAAAGGAAATATTGTCTGTCAACCACTATCTTGATGGATGCATCACCCACACTAACAAAATCCACTTACTGTAGTTGTTGGATGAGATGCCCTATTACTATCAATTAGAACAAGTCAATTAATACGAGTAAAGCCTTTTCTATTCTTACAGATTTTCTATTTCACAGTCAGGAGGAGAGAACTGTTGCTCTCATCAACCACAGTCATGGATGTGTCTATTTCTTTTTACAATTTTGTATTTCTTTGCCACATATATATTGAAGTTCAGTTTTTTTTTTTTTTTTAATTTTTTGACAGGCAGAGTGGACAGTGAGAGAGAGAGACAGAGAGAAAGGTCTTCCTTTTGCCGTTGCTTCACCCTCCAATGGCCACTGCAGCCAGCGCGCTGCAGCCGGCGCACCACACTGATCCGATGGCAGGAGCCAGGTGCTTTTCCTGGTCTCCCATGGGGTGCAGGGCCTAAGGACTTGGGCCATCCTCCACTGCACTCCCTGGCCACAGCAGAGAGCTGGCCTGGAAGAGGGGCAACCGGGACAGAATCCGGCGCCCCGACTGGGACTAGAACCCGGTGTGCCGGCGCCGCTAGGCGGAGGATTAGCCTAGTGAGCCGTGGCGCCGGCCGAAGTTCAGTTTTTAAGTGAACACATACTATGATAAATCTTCCTTATGAACTGAATCCTTGGTCATTATGAAATACTTCTCTTTATTTTTGATAATATTATTTGTCCTGAACATATTATTAGAGTGTGCTTATACTGTTTTCCCATCCTTTTAGACAAACTTGAATATTTAAGTGTGCATCTTGTAAGCATTATAGTCATCAAAGGACTCAACCATTTAAAACAAAGAGAGCCTAAAAATTACCAGAGAAAACTTTGGGGTTTACTTTTAGAAAAACGAACACCATGTAATTTTTCACTGACTTTGGAGAATAGCTCTGAATGCAGTAGTCAACCTATTCCTCAATGCAAAACACTCAAATTTAACCCTTCTATTAGAAGCAAAATATCCACAAGATCTAATTCAATTCAAAAGGAGAACTAAAATCTCACCTTCCCCTTTTCTGCTTCCTTCAAATGTTCCAGATCGAAGCATTTTCTTAAAATAGATCTTCAGACAAGGAAATGACACACAGGGAGAGTAAGTGATATAATTGAGTTATTTAGCTGGACTCCAGTGTGAACATCGGGCTGCTGGTCCTTAGTTGAGGGCACTTCATTCCTACCTTTCTTTTCTACCCCACCCACCAAAATTTCAGAGTCCTTTTTATTGAAACATCCTTTTGTTCCTCTCCAAACTTGCAGCACGCTCACACACACACACACACACATTATTAGTTACTAATCAAGAAAAGTGTAATTATCTAAGGAATTCCATACATCCTCATCACCCTTGCTAACAGTCATCTCTAAACTTGGCATTAGTCACATATATTTGAGGAATTAAGAGAAAGCCATCTTTCAATCTCCCTAATAGTTTAACAACTGAAAGTTGGGCTGGCGCTGTGGCACAGCAGGTTAAGCCATGGCCTGCAGCAACAGCTTCCCATATGGATACTAGTTCAAGTCCTGGCTATGCCACTTCTGATCCAGCTCCCTTCTAATGCACCTGGGAAAGCACTGGAAGGTGGCCCAAGTCCTTGGAGAAAGAAAACAAAGTTGATGCTCAGAACTCCTATCTCGATTAGACAAATGTATGTATGTGTGTGTGTGTGGCATGTAAATATATTCTTAAAGTGAAACATATAGTTTGTGATCATTGTTGGACAGGTGGCACTCTATGTATTAATCTTAAAGACAGAGTATTAGCAATAGATTATTTCCAAGAACAGAAAATTCAGTACTGACAATGGGGTTAAGCAACTATATCCTTAACTATAACTCAAAAGCCCAAGAAAAATTCTTCCATAGATTAGTGTAAAACCAAAGGAAAACAATACCAAGAGCATGAGGAATAGTATCATGAAGGGTGTTCACTGGATGCATTTTTCTGTACAGTCATCTGCACAGAAGAGAAGAGAGACTGTTGACCTCACTTTGTATATGAGGGTGCCAGAGCTCGGAGAAACCAGTTGCTTAGGCTACATCCACCCAGCTAAAGGGTGATGAAATCATATTCCTAACTTGAGTCATCAAAACTCAAATGAAGAGGACACCCAATTCTGCTCTAGCACACTACCTTCTATTCTGAGCCAGCTAACTGACTACATCATTTAAAAAATATCCACTGTGGCCGGCGCTGTGGTGTAGTAGGTTAAGCATCCGCCTGTGATGCTTAACCATATGGGTGCTAGTTCAAGTCCAGGCTGTTCCACTTCTGATCCAGCTCCCTTTTGTTGGTCTGGGAAAGCAGTGGAAGATGGCCCAAGTGCTTGATCCTCTGCACCCACATGGGAAACCCAGAAGAGGCTCCTGGCTCTTAGATTTGGATCAGCTCAGCTCTGGCCATGGCAGCCATCTGTAGAGTGAACCAGCAGATGAAAGACCTCTCTCAGTCTCTATCTCTCTCTCTGTCTGTAACTCTGTCTCTCAAATAAATAAATCTTTAAAAAATACATTGGTGACAGTATCCTCTGGAGAAAAAAGGTTATTTTTATTATATTGATGTCATGTAAATTATCAAGTCCATTTAAGCTATAACAGGACCAAATAATTTTATATATTTCCATTGGTAAATTATGCAGAAAGCAAGCAAATAGGAATTGGACCTGCCCCAAGGAAACTATGAAACCCTGTCCCTAGGTAATTTATGACTCCAAAAATTACATGCAAATATATCATTTTTCAAAGACTGGAGGTAGATAAATCACAGCCAGTGGGGAAGGAATCCAATAGTTCACAAAAGGCCGTGTGATTTCCCCCTTTTCTCCTTTTAACTTAGTGCTTTGGGGGAGTTCTTCATTCCAGTTGTAATAAGAACTTGGGCAGCTGCTTCATTTCTCATCATATGCGGGTGATTATGGGAGAGAATGACTGTCTGTCAAAAGGAGAAGATTGCCCATGGAACGTCTGAAAATATAAAATTGCTTGTTGCAAAGTGATTGCTTGAGTTTATCTGCCACGCACAGCCTGCCTGGGCTACAGTCACTAAAATTCGAATGAGACCGTCAGAAACAGTTGTGTTGAAGTATAGCACTAAAAACAAACTTTTCATCATGAATTAACTGATTTATTTAATTCTTCAAATTAAGCACTTGAAAAATTAATCACTGATGATATATTACTGCTTATTCTTCAATGTTATTCCATTACCAGTAAATAAAGCACTTACTCATTTTACTCTAGTTTTAACTATCACAATAATGCAATTGTGGTTGATTGTGGTATTTTTAAGTCCTAAGATAATACTTCATTTCACTATTTACTTATGCACACATATATTATTAACCTTCATAAAATATTTAGTATATGAGATTATCAATGTTCTGGTAAAATTATGTATATTCATAAAATTTGAGAAATAATCAAATGTAGATTTTACACTTGTACAGGAACATGAATGAATGTGATAAATATATCATATGACTAAAATCCATTAAGAATTTATGAGAATATCAAAATTTTGTGTGTGATTAAAATAGTTTATGAAATGAATAGACAAGTATAAAGTAATTAGTAATGAAATGAGTTTTAGAGAGACTAATAAATACAAATGACTGATTGAAAATAATACATATACACTGTTTTTATTCCTCACTCTTTTTATAGGTATCAAATTTTATTAGAGAAATTCACTCTTTTAGGGAAATTTTCATGGAAAAGCCAATTTTTTTTCACTGCTACCAATATTAGCAATTAAAATTGAATATGTGGAGCTATTGAGGTTATTCCCTTGACAAGATGAGTTTTTAATGCCTGAATTGTCCCTTCATCTACTAGTCTACTAAAATGACTGAGAATGCTAGTGAAGAATGGTGTAAAATTCTGCATAAATAATGTATTAATCACCTCAAGTGTTCAACTGCTGAAAAGATTCATAGGTCGAAGAGACAATGTACTCACGGAATAATAAGTACACCGATGGCAAGAGAAGAACATACGATGAAAGAGACCCAAGGTCATGAGTTGATCCCTGTCCTCTCACATCTGGGACTTACAGGACCTATAAAGTCCTGTGGCACAAGGAAGTCCTAAATATTATTATTAGTGGATACTGAGTTCTTTTATAAGGAGCTGGTCCGGGACACAATGTGAGGCACATTCCACCTATGTGACCATCTGTGGAATGTTTTACAACATCAACAACCGATTCTCCAACTTTATTTGGGTGTCCAACAATTCAATCCAATTCTGCAGCTTTCAGAATTAGTGAAAAGCTCATGGGTGAAGGGTACAATCCTGACTTTAAATATCAACTATAAACAGGGTATCCATTTTACCCACACTCTTCCCAGCTGACTACAAATTTGGGAGTAACCACGACTCCAATCAGTTTGAATAACTGCCTGGAGTGACTCAGAAAACCTCCAAAGGTTCTATACAGTTACTATTAAAGATTTATTATAAAAATTTAACTAAGGAACAGACAAATAGGTGAGACGTGCAGTACAATATATGGGAGTTGGGTGCAGAACTTCCATGTGGTTTTCCCAGGCTTCCAATGTGTCAATATGTTCAGCTGGAAGCTCTCAGAATCTCTTTGTTCATAGTCCAGGCTCCAACCCTTCTCCCTTCTATGGAGGCTGGGATGGGGCTGAAAGTTCCAATCCTCAAGCCACGTGGTTTACTACCCCGCTATTCAGCCCCTATTCTAAAGCTATCTTGGGGGCCTCAAGCAAGAGTCATCTCATTACCATGTAAGTCATTCTTATAACTCAGGAAACTCCAAGACTTTTAGAAGTTCCAGACCAGAAACCCAGGGCAAAGACAATGTATACATATATTTTTCTTATGATAAAGCACCATCCATAATCATTGAAACCCCCAGAGTTGGGTAGGGCATTTAGCCTAGTGGTTAAGGCACCCATTAAGACCTCTACACCCTGTATTAGGTACACGGGCTCAATATCTGGTTCTAGTTCCTCACTCCAGCTTCCTGCTAATGTGGATCATGGGAGCTATCAGGGATGGTTCAAGCATTTGAGTCTCTGCTATCCACATGGGAAAATTGGATTGAGTTTCTCTATCTGGCTTCAGCCTAGCCTAGCCCAGCTCAGCCCAGCCACAGCCCATTGCAGGCATTTAGAGAGTAAGCAAGCAAGTTGGAGCATTCTCTCTCTCTCGCTCGCTCTCTCTCTCTCAACTTATTTTAAAAAATACATATAATATGACGTGTCTGCATCTCAAATAATTTTTTTTAGAAAAAGAAACCCCTAGACCCCATGAAAAGCACGTACAAATTGTAAATCTAATTATTAATCCCAAATAATGCTGACAGGTCAATATGTTCTGCCTCTAACCCAAATATGTAACATTATTTGTGTTTAGCTAATTTATTTATTACATTGGCCAAGTTTCCCTATCACGATCTAGGTAATTTTGAGAATAAGAATGTGATCAATCCAGATGGGCTAGGATTAATCTAAATTATACAAGACAATCTGTAATGAGAAGGCTGCAAAGAAAGCTTCATTCATTCAGAATATATAGACTGCATGTCTTCAGATAGCAGAAAATCGTTTCCTGCTTCTACTGGAAGGTATAATCTTTATTAACAGATCAAAACAAAAAATACAATCCCCAATCGATGTCTGACAACGAACAACAGTCTGATTAGAATATATACTTTTCCTGACCTGTCAGTCAGTAGAGCAAAGAAGCACTGGAATACCCTCTGAGACGAGAGATGGCAACAAATGCTGCGCTTAGTTCCCGTGTAAACTGAGCAGAAATGTGCCCACATAGACAAAGGACTCAGTCTGGATTGACTGTCACTAACTGACAAATGGAAGAAAAAGGAACATTTATGTATGCATTCTTTAGCCACGCATGTATACATGTGTCCACATATTTTAGCAACAGATGTATGCATGTATTCTTTAGTTAATGTCTATATTACAGAGTTTTTATTATATTACTTAGATCAACATCTTAATTTTACTTTCCAAAATCTCAACAAGAGAGAAGTTTAGTATATCTTGCTCCAGAAACAAACTTCCAAAATGGCAAACCTTGATTATAAGACTACATCATAACACACTTTTTAAAATCCTTATATTAACCACGAGATTCTCATAAATACATTGCCACAGGACACAACAAGTCAGAGGTCTATACTGACCCTTATACTTCATCTTGGGACGGGAATGGATATAGAAACCCGTGTAACACTAGCTGAGCTGGGATGCCTTCCCATGGAGCTGGCTGGTGGGAGCAATGTCTCAGTGTAGATTAGACATCCAAGGACAGGGGAATACTCATGTCCCAGTACAAATGCACAGATGAGTCCCAGGATGGAAGAATTTCAGTCCTCTTCACAGCTACGATCTTTCCATCCAACCAGTGCTGCTGGTGAAAGGCACCATAACCACAGTCTGGTCCATCGAGGGCACTCTCTGCCTCCAGGGTGACCTGCAGAACCTTCTGAACTGGCTCACACTTGGCTTATCAGGTGCGTCCTTGTGGATAACCATCCGGCAACATTCCTCGTCCTGCTCAGACTCCTGAAATGTGGCTTTCAACTGAGAACTTGCTGGAGATGACCTCACTACCCTCACCTCTAATTTCTGTGATACATTCTCTGGAAAAGATTCAAAAGTTAACTCGTCAAGTGATTTGGGCTGGCTGGATTTGATCTTTGATGGGAACAGAGATGGTGGCTGGCCTTGAGCCTGGAATCCCTCTCCAGCAGGGCTTTGCTTCATGAGTTTTAATCTTTTCCTTTCCTTCTGGATTTCCTGTGCTTTTCAACATGGAGAGTTACTCCTTTTGCCTGGCTTAGGTTCTACATGAACTCTCACTGAATGTGATAGTTCACCAGAGCTCAGCATCTCCTCTGTGTCTTGTGACTGAGTTAATTCATTAGAATTTTCTTTTTTTTTTTTGCATTTTTTTCTTCTTCTCCTGACTCTCTAGGCTCTGTATGAAATCATCATGTGAATGTTTTACAGTCACACTTTATATCCAATTTATTTATTAATGCAAAGTCACTCACTATATATATACATATTACATGCATTCTTTAATTGTGGATGCATTATGCATTCTTTGTAATGGATATATGCATACATTTGTTTCACCGTGTGTGTATGTCTGCATTATTTAGTCATGGATTATGTGTTTCTAGTCATACATATATTCATGCATTCTTTAGTCATGGATATATGCATTCTACAGTCATGTATGTTTGTATGCATTCTTCAGTCATGGCTTTGCAAATATGCATATGTGTGTATGTATACACATATAAGTGAGCATACTCACATATACAAGTGTATATGTATGAAAATGTATGCATAGATATATAGATGCATGCACACAAATAGCACACAATGTTGATTTAATATCTGCATTTCTCTTAGACAGTAAACTACAAGATGACAGACCACAGACTATTTGTCCATCTTGCACCTAGCATGGGAGCTTGGAGCTCAACCATGAAGAAGGAGTCCAGTTTTCAAAAATATGCAATTGGGGGATTCATATTCAGGAAAGTAAGCAGATAAATACAGCTAGGCCTAAAATGTCTAGACTAGTACAATGGTGCTTATCTACAGGGCTAGTCCATGTTAATTCTATGGCATAGACAAACAATGTTTAAAACATTTCCATACTACCTTGTAGAAATATTCCTTAGCCTTCAGTTGTGTTTAGATTTATAACTCATTAAATTTTCACAAGCAGAATAGAACAAGTACTGTTTATATTATATGGAAATTTTGTTTATTCATTAAATTTGTTATGATAATGTTGTAATTACATGCATTATGATTAAATACTTTCTGTGGGTTGAATAAAATGATTGATTCCTATAGATTATTTTCAAAGTGGCTATGGGAAATAAGCACAGTATAATAGAAATAGCATAGCACAGACTCTCAGAGCTGCATTCAAAACCCAGATGATCCAATAATTACCAGTTACCTATTTGGGAGAAGATTATCTTAGTTTTGCAAATGTTCCTTCATGTATAAAATGATAATGCATTTTCGTATGACAGGACATTGTTATGGGATTTATAAAAGGAGGTAGGTGATAAATTTCTTAGGTTCCAGCTCAGTGTCTAGAGCTTTGATTCTGCAGATGATCAAAAGCTAGTGATACCACTTTATTATATTTTGTAATCTACTTTGTTAATGAAAAGCCCAATGTACTCAATGTTTCTAAAACAGAGCAGAACTAAAAGTATTGACTTCAAAGTCATTTGTGTGGACAAGAGATTTGAGCTAGGAGGGAAAAGTCAAGGAAACAAGGTGGCGAACTCAGCAGCTTATGGATATGTTTTCAGAGGACTCTATTGATCCATTTGTTGAAAAAATATTACCATCCACACTTATTACAGACTATGAATACAACAATAGGTTGCCCAAGTATATACTCTGCTATTATTACTTTTTATTATACTACCATGAACATGAAACAAAGTTTTGCTCCATTGTCTGTGGTCCAGTAAGTCACACAGATGCTAAGTCATGCTCCCATATATTGGAAAGTTTAACTCCCAAAGAATAATGCCATAACTCAACTATACACTGTAATGATTGTTATGATGTTCTGAAAAGTTGAGGTTAAAAGATCTGAAGTGACCTGCAAAGACTTTGTTCTGCACTGAAGGGCCTTAGGAAGTGGTCTCATCTGTTTGCAGTCCTCATTCTATCACTGAAATTAAGCAGCGAAGATTTACCTGTTAACATTTCTAATTATCCCTTAAAAAACAGCATTAAGATGATCAGTAAAAGTAATGTAGAAGTATGAAACTTAAATGCATGCATTTTCTTGGCAATTCTCTCTCTGCATACCTCATTATTCATGGGCCACCCTGTTACTATCAAGTGGATTGGGACAAAAGAAGAATAAAACAAACACACCCCCTCTTTACATAGCTCCCAGTTCAACCACGGAACCTTCCCTCCCGAGCTCAAAAGCTGCGAAAATTATCTTAATTTGTCAAGCCCTGTATCAACCAGGTTAAGAAAAAGTTATGCCCATCCCATTTCCCATATCGCAGTGATGCTACTGAGAAAAACTAATCCTTAAATATCTCAGGCATTTGTGTGGACAAGTCATCTGAGCTAGGAGGGAAAAGTCAAGGAAACAAGATGGAGAACCCAGCGGTTTACGGCTAACTTACTTTCAGATATGATCCCTTTATTGAAAAAAATATTACCTTCCACACTATGACAGACTATGAATACAATTGTATGCCCAAGTATATATTCTGCAACTATTTATCTTTTTTTTTTCTCCTTTGTAAAGATTTAGAGAAAATTGGGAAAGCAGAGAGAGGGAGGGAGGATGAGAGAGAGGGAAGGGGGAGGAAATAAGGGTGAAGGAAACACTATTATATTGGGATTATATCTATGAACTATAATGAACCTGTTAAAAACTAAAAATTTTGGGGGCCAGTGCTGTGGCGTAGAGGATAAAGCCACCGCCTACAATTCTGGCATCTCATATGGGCACAGGTTTGAGTCCCAGCTGCTCCTCTTCCGATCCAGCGCTCTGCTCTGGCCTGGGAAAGCAGTAAAAGATGGCTCAAGTCCTTAGGCCCTGCACCCACACGGGAGACCCAAAAGATGCCTCTAGCTCCTGGCTTCAGATTGGCTCAGCTCCTGTGGTTGCTTCCATCTGGGGGAGTGAATCAGCAGATGGAAGACCTCCCTTTCTCTCTCTCTTTGTCTCTCTTTCTGTCTCTGCCTCTCTGTAACTCTGCCTTTCAAATAAATAAACAAATAAATATTTTAAAGCAATTAAAAATTTTAAGAAGTCTCAGGTAAATCCTATTAACCACAAACGGAAATCAATGTGTTTTCTCTTGTTCTGTTGCAATACATTATTCTTTGGAGATGTTTCCTGCCTCTATATGAAGTTTTTCTGTCCACTTATAAAATAACTGAAAGTTTGAACCCTTATAAAGTAATCCATTTGGGTAGGTATTGTGTCACAGTGGGCTAAGCCACTGCTTGAGAGGCCCACATCCCATATCAGAGTGCAGGTTTGAGTTCCAGCTACTCCACTTCTGATTCAGCTTCCTGCTAACATACTTGTGAAGTACCTGGGTTCCCATCATCAATGTGGGAAATTATGGATGGAGTTCCGGACTCCTGACTTTAGCCAGACCCAGCCCCAGGGCCAACCCAAGTGTTACAGACATGAGGAGAGTGAACCAGCATGAGTAAGATACCTCTCCCCTCCCTCTTCTCTTCTCCAGCTATCACTTAGCCTGTTTAAATCAGCCAGTCTTTATAAAAATCTAATTCATGTAATAAATTTTAATGTTTATGTAATAGAAACATGCAAACATATATAAAAACAAAAGAGATGAAAATACACTTAATGATATTTAAGCTAAGTATTTTAGGCAAATCTTATCATGTATAGATTTAAGTCCATATTCTGAGTACCCAGGTGGGGTGTCATAATTTTACACACAACTTTAATATGCAACTGAAACCAGTTACTACAAACAAATAAAAAACCAAAATGAATAAACTGTTTATTGCTTCTCCTAACCCAATACTATTTACTCTTTAATGTCTGCCCTTTCTGAAATATAGCTTTAATTCTGGAGTACCACCTCCCACCTCCAAATTTCTCTCCTGCCCCCTTTCTGTTTCTCTTGCTCTCACTCTCTTTCCCAGTTAAGCACATTATTCAAATTGTGATTCTTTGGTGGAGAGCGATAGTAGAACATTGGAAATATGAGGGGCTTCAGAAAGTTTGTGGGAAATGAAATTTAAGAAAGCATTTATTTTGTTGCAAAAACAATTGAAATCCATACGAAGATTTTTCATACTATACATTTTTCCACAAACTTTTTGAAGTATCTTCATACACAAGTAGAAAGAAACCACAAGAAAGATAATAACTAAGTGATATTAGGTGCAGACGTATACAACAATATTCTGCCCTTCCTCTTCAAAAACGTTTCACGCAGTCACACAGTCCTCCTTTAAGCAGATCACGTTCAAAACCCAATTGGATGTAAGCAGGAGTTAGCCACAGCTCACCAAACACTTCATCACATTATCTGATTGAATTTAAATTGTTTTTAGGTAATTCAAGGAACAGGGTGTTTGCAGGGGTTCTGGAAATAACAACACTTTCCCACCATAGCAAGTCAGGTTACCCTGCTCATCTGTTTTTAAAGTTAAATCCCTTTCATCCCCAGTGTGAAATTTTTCAACAAAGTCGGATTTGCTATTAAAGATTATGCATAATGATACTTAATGCCACCCAGCAAGCAAACCAGGAACCAGACATGAATGGTAATCTCAATTCTACCTCCAAAGTTCTATTTCCGGGCGTACATGTGTGAATTTCAGATATCAAAGCTGGTTTCATAGGTTCCCTCCTGTCGTGTTTTAAAACAGTCTTTCAAAATTATGGAATTCTAACCATTTATTATGTGTTTGGCCCCAAGGCTGGATGACTCCAGTAAAGCAAATTAGAAAATATCCCAGGCATATTATTACTCCTATTTCCTGAACTGTGCAAGAGGTGCATATCAAGTCACCAGCAGTAAAGCCCTTATAAAAACCTAGCTGAAATTTATCTTTGCTGTTCATTAAATGCCCTTAGGTTGATTGTAACACCGACCAGTGTGGAGCACCATTTTTCACTAACCTCCATAAGATACAAAATCAGCTTAAAGTAATAGATTCCATAAGAAAAGCAGACATGACATGGTTAGGTAAATTTGGGACATAATGGCAAAGTAGAATTAAATGGAGCTTAACTGTCTGTCTTGCAAGACTTTTCAAGCATGCAGTTATATTGATTTAAATCACAAACTACCCGGAATGAGAGGAGACTTGCACAGTTTCTCAAAGTAGTTGTGCACAAGGCTACAGTGTGTCCACGGCAAACACAAGCACAGAGCTTGCTGCTCTATGTGAACACAGATCTCACGGCTCTACACGTTCCAGTAAGGAAAACCCACCTTCCTTTCCCTGCCTGCCTGTGACGCAGTGGATGAGGGAGGGGCAGTCTGGAGGGGCAGGCTCAGCATGCTCACATTCCAGGACTGTGCTTGCCTGCTCTGAGGTCTTAAACTACCGCAATCTCTCTGGATCCTGGAAAAAAAGATAATCACTATAATGTGTACTCCAAGACTTGCAAGGACTAAGTTACTTGCATTCTTAAAGTGCTCAATAGAACAAGTACCCACTAAACATCATTTTCTTTCCCTCTAGTTCAAATCACACCCAAAACTCAGAACCCCTGTGCCACCACCTGGCAACTTTGATTATTTATTTTTAATGTTTTTCTCTGACCCGAGACAAGAACACAACCACAATATTCTACCTTGTCATTCAATTTGTGTTTTCCATTTTACTTTGTCAACAACTGGCATTTAGATAACTTAACCTTTCCAGTGTGCTATGAACTCTGCATATCCATCCCTCCAAGTGCACAGGCTATTAAGAAGGCCCTTAAAGAGCAGTGCTCATGTTAAAAAAAAAGAAACTCAAATGCCACACAACCCAACAGAGTAAGCTACTGTGTTTTGTGAGGCTAACCTTGCCCTTCTCTGCGTCTAATGTTGTGCTTCCTTCTCAGAACAGGAAAATTATACATAACTAGTCCCAGAGTATTGGGATGAAAATAAGATGTGTGGGTCCTGTTTTGAGCCTTCAACTTCAGGTTTCAGCCCCTATCTCTATCAAAAAGAAAAGGTAAACCAAGGCCTTTCCAGCTGTCAAATTTAATAACTAGTCCATGTAGAGTTCAGAGTGAAATATGAGAATTCTATTATTAATAATATAAAAATGTAGATAATATACAAATAAACTATATCACATCCATGTTAAATCTGCACAAGTCTAGCTTCTACAACACCTACTCTGTCTTCACCCCGGTTATTACCATGCTCCTTCCCAAATCAAACACTCGTGAATCAGCTTTTGTCATTCTTGACCTTCCCACAACTTGGGAAGTTGACTCTTGACTTGCGCCATTTTCTTCTCCTGTAATACGCATGGGATGTGACTGTTCTAATTTCTCTTTTATCCCTCAAGTCACTCTCTCAGTCCCCTACATTGCCCTCGAGTGTTCTGACTGCCTACACTTTGGAATTCTAGTGCTTATCTCTATGCCTGTCACAGAGTTGCTCGAAGATCTTTTGTCTATACCCAGGATTTTAACCACCTCTAGAACTTCCCATTGGTTCATTCATTCACCAAACATTGTTTCAATGTCTGTTTGCTCAGAGACCCATGACGAGAACAGAAAGCACTGGTGAAGTCACAGAACATGCACACAGAGCCACATACACACATGTATTCACATGTACACATACAAGTAGTAGTAAATCCATGAAATAAATGGAACTGATGCTAGGCTAGGAACGAAGTGACTAGAGAGGCTAAGGAAGAAAGAATAGGAAAGTCAGAAATAATCATATATTAAGTATCTTAATCATAAAACAAGTCTAAACACATTCTTTATATAAAAATACACAGAGCATATACTCATATCATAGTGGAATTCAATTATAGGTCAATAACAAAACTGATGCAAAATCTCTATGTGCAACTTAAATAGCAATCTATTACTAAATAATTAATTCCTGAAGGAGGAAATTATAACAGAAATTATGAAATATTTAACTGGTATTAAAAATATGATACATTGAAATTTGCCAACTATAGCTAAAGCTAGACTTAAAAGGAAAAATATGCAGCTATGTTGCATATCAGAAAACAAGAAATGCATTTCAATCAATAATTTAAGAAGAAAATAATCAGCAAAGTAAATACAAGATAATGTAAGAAAGATAATTAGGTTGAGAAAAGAAACAAACAATTCAGAGGACAAAGAAAAAAAGTTGTTTCTTTGAAAAGTATTACATAGCTGAAAAACCCTTAGCTTATTAAGAAGTCTGACTCTGAGAAGGGGGAGAGAGTTACAGAGACAGAGACCCAATCAAGAAATGAACATCAAGAGCTAAAAAGATTTGGCACATTCTACTGTTATTAAAAGGATGACGGTGTGGGCATTGTATCACTGCGGATTAGGCTGAACTTGGGACTCATGCAATCCATAGCAGTGAGTGCAAGTTCTGGCCTTCCACTTATGGTTCAGCCCCTGCTGATGCACCTGGGAGTCCGCAGACGGTATCCCAAATTCTTGGGTTCCTTCACCCACATGGGAGACCTCGACAGAGTTCCTGGCTCCTGGCCTTACCCTGGCTGAGCCCTGCCTGTTGCAGGAATTTGGAAAAGTGAACTAGCATGCAAAACAATCTCTGTCTTCCTCTCATTCTCTCCATTACTTTGCCTTTCAAATAAATAAACAAATGCTTTTAAAAATGTTATATTATGACTAGCTTAATGAGACAAAGTTGAAATTAGAAGTAAAATGGAAAAATTCCCAGAAAATCAGACACTCTTCAAAATGGAATAAGACAAAAAATTGAATAGCTATTTTTTTAAGATTTATTTTTATTTATTTGATAGGCAGAGTGACAGAGAGAAAGAGAGAGAGAGAGCAAGATGTTTCATTTACTGGTTCACTTCCCAAATGGCCACAACAGCCAAGTCTGGGCAGCATGAAGCTAGGAGCTTTACCCAAGCCTTCCACATGGGTGGCAGTGGCCCAAGAACTTGGGTCATCTTCCTCGGCGTATTAGCAGAGAGCTGGTTGTGAAGCAGAGCAGCCGGGACTCAAACTGGCATTCACATGGGATGCCCATGTCACAGGCAGCAACTTAATCCACTGCACCACCGCATCGGTCTCCTTATTAACTACTTAAAATGATGAAATCCATAACTTACCAAAGTCCCATCCCACTTACATACACATTTACACATATATAATACAAAAAAATGGTACAAGATTACGTGACTTCACTGGTAAATTCTTCCCAATATTTAATTATATACAGCATCTTTCAGAATGAAAATAAAGGACAATTCCTAAAATATTTAATGAGGGGGCCAGCACTGTGGCGGAGGAGGTAGGGTCACTGCCTGCAGTGCTGGCATCCCATGTCGGCACCAGTTCATGTTCCGGCCGCTCCACTTCTGATCCAGCTCTCTGCTATGACCTGGGAAAGACGTAGAATATGGCTCAGGTCCTTGGGCACCTGCACCCACATGGGAGACCTAGAGGAGGCTCCTGGCTCCTGGCTCCTGGCTGTGGATCAGCGCAGCTCCTGCTGTTGCGGCCAACTGGGGAGTAAACCAGCGGATGGAAGGCCTCTCTGTCTCTCCCTCTCCTTCTCTCTCTGTGGAACTTTGACTTTCAAATAAATAAATAAATTTTGGATGAAAAAAATGTTTAATGAGGCCAGAATATAAAACCTTAAGATATCAGAAAAAAGCCAGCGCCGCGGCTCACTCCTCCGCCTGCGGCGCCGGCACACCGGGTTCTAGTCCCGGTCGGGGCACCGGATTCTGTCCCGGTTGCCCCTCTTCCAGGCCAGCTCTCTGCTGCGGCCCGGGAGTGCAGTGGAGGTTGGCCCAAGTGCTTGGGCCCTGCACCTGCATGGGAGACCAGGAGAAGCACCTGGCTCCTGGCTTCCGATCGGCACTGCGTGCCAGCCGTAGCAGTCATTTTGGGGTTGAACCAATGGAAGGAAGATCTTTCTCTCAGTCTCTCAGTCTCTCTCTCTCTCTGTCTAACTCTGCCTGTCAAAAAAAAAAAAAAAAAAGATATCAGAAGAAAAGAAAATTAAAATTACAGCATAATTCTACTCTTTAACACAAGTGTGAATTTTACAAAGTATTAGTAAACCAAACACAGTGACACAAAAAATGATACAACATGACCTAGTTTTTCTTATTGAGGAATGAAAAGCTGATTTTATGTTTTTAAAGGTAATTGATAGATTTGCCACATTAACAGAAAAATCTTCTTAATAGTTAATGGGAAAGTATTTTACAAAATTTGATATCCAGTAATCACAAAAGCTGTTAACAAAGTAGAAATAAAGGGGAAAACACTAACATCAATCTGATAGATTGCTGCTAAAAGTCTAGAGTGACCATGTTTAAGATTTCTTCAGATTCTGGCTATATGACAAAGATAGCCAATGTCACTGTACAAGTCTCCCTAGCCAGCGTTATAATGTGAAAACAAAAGCCTGTTTATAATTTAAATGAAAAGAAGTAAAATTATCATTATTTGAAGATCACATGTAGAATATCCAAATTCTAGCCATTTAAGAATTAGAGAATCAGGAAGTTTTATAATCGTTCTGGATAAAAGGTCAATAAAAATATCAGTTCTATTCTTTGTACTGGCAAATTAAAACTACATCTTTAAAATAATATCACTTATCATAACATTAAAAAACATAAAATACCAAAGAACAGATCAAACATTACATGTGCAAAATATTTGCAACAGAAAAATATAAAACTTTGCCAGGAGAAGGTAAAGATTATCTGAATAAAGAAGGGGAAATATCACATTTGTGGACTGTAAGAGTTTCCAAATTAGTGCACAGCTTCAATGCTATGCTAACAGAATCCTTAAAAAGTATTTGGTGAGGTAGGAATTAATAAGATGATCCTAAAACTAAAAGATATACAAAAGACCAAAAATGGACAAGAATAAAGCAGGAATTCAATATAACAAGAATTATTGTTATACTGCAATAATTATGGAAGTGTGATACTGGTACAAGCAGAGACAAAAAGGCCGACTCAACTGGATAGATAGTCCACATCTAGAATCCCATGAAACGGACACTTGCTTTAGATTAACTCGCACTATAAAGTAGAGGTGAAAGGGAGCCTTTCTGTCAACCACACCAGGACAAGGGAAACCTAAAAGGTTAAAAAAAAAAAAAAAGAAAGAAAAGAAAAGAAAAGCATGCTCTCCACTCCACAATATACACAAATAAATTGGAATGGATGCTATATATGTGAAAGGTCAAGATAACATTATCTTTTTGACCTTGTGGCATGGAAATCACAAACAGGAAATACAATGCTCTGACACAAAGAAGATGGGTAAACCAGACTACATTGATGTTAATCATTTCTTTCATCAAAGATATAGAAAATGAAAAAAAAAATATGAATCTTAAATTTACAATAAATACAATTGATAAAATTCCCATATTAACTGCATAATAAAGATCGCTGATTAATTGAGAAGGAAAGGAAGACAAGGATTTTTTTTAAATGGGCAAGAAATTTAAACAGTTACTTTACTGATGAAAAGAGCCAATCAATCAATGAGCATCTTAAAGATGGCTCAAGGTTGTTGCTGATCAAAGAATTAAAAAATTAAAAATTAAAACTTCAATTGAATACTACTACATAATTTAAATATAAACACACACACCCCACCCAGGCACCCTGACAATATTATATGGTGAAGAATTAGAATCTTATGCACTACTAATGAAAATATCAATGCAAATTGACATAATGACTTTTGGAAACTCTTTGGCAAGACACAGTGAATTTGAAAATGATCCAACAATTCCACTCTTAGATTTGTAACAAACAGAAATACATTTCCATGACCCACAGTCAAGTAATTTTCATAGCAGCATTATTTGTAACACTACCAGACTGGAAAATGCTAATGTCTGCCAGCAATTGGAAGGCTTAATCAGTTGTGGATTGTGGTGAAATGTCACTATGGGATGGAGTACTAGGAAGAAAATTAACAAGCATCAGCTGCCACAGCGAAAGATTGAATCTCGCACACACACACACACACACACACAAAAGGTCTGCAAGAATCACACACACACAAATGGATAAGGAATGATTCCGTTTGTAAAATGCCTTAGAAAGCAGGCGATTTTTAACATTTGAAGTCAGAATGGGGGTTACCTTTGGAGAGAAGAGCAAGTTGGTAACTGAAAGAGCTTCTGGAATGTAAGTATTAGCTGAATTTCTTGGTCTGAGTAGTGTTCACTTTAGGCTATTTATTGAGCTGTAATTTTAGTGTATGTGCACTTTTCTGTACGTGAGTTATGTTTCAATAATCAAGATGTCATATTGAGAAATTTCAATATCATTATCTCTTTGCTTGGCATAAAACCAATGGCTCCAGAGTGCCATTAGGACAAAGTCTAGAATTCATGAGAACATTTACCTTGTCTTTTTACCCTCATTTTCTACCCTTGCCATAGAGATATTCTTTCTTCTAAACACACAAAACTGCTTTTAATTATGGCATGGGATTTGGAATTTATGAAATATTCCTATCCATTTAGCTAATTCCACTCACTCAGAGAGCTGTTTAAGAACGGCCAGCTTGGGCTTAAATATTCCCCTTTGTGTTATTTTCACACCCTGTTGCACCTCAGTAACAACTCTTAAAAATACTGTGTTATCAGTCTACACATCTATGATTTCATAGAAATCACAGGTATTTTCTTAATTCCTAGCATCAAGCACAATGTTTGGCACCCAACCAACACTTGACAAATATTATTGAACTAGATCATCTTCCCTTCAACTGGTTGAAAATCATAGTGTCAGCTGTAAACAAAAACAAAAAAATAGCATGCTCAAGCATCTTCATCAGCTCTGTTTTGCAGGTGCCATTGAGAAGCATGTGTATTTTGCACCTGTGTGTAGGATGGTGCGTGGACATCTGTTGGGTCCACCTGATCCAGGGTGAAATTTAACTCCATTGTTTATTGGTTGATTTTCTGCTGGAAGATCTACCCATTTCTCAGAGTGTGCTACTGAAATCCCCACTTTTACTACAATGGAATATCTTCCTCTCTCTTCCTTTATGTCTATTAATATTTGCTTTATGTATTCAGGTGTTCTGATATTAGGCGCATTTATACTTACAAATTTTATTTCCTCTGGCCAGATTGAACATTTTGTTACATAACAAAAAGACATGCTACTGCTTTTGATTTAAGAAATATTTTATCTAATAGAAACATAGCTATTCCTGCTCTCTTTTAAATTCTACTTGCATGGAATATCTTATTATGTTCTTTTACTTTCAGTTGACTTGTGTTCTTAGAGATGAAATAACTTTCTTATAAACAGTATATATTTACTATCATTTTAAATGGTATACACTTGATTTCTTATTTTAAATCCATTAAGTCACTTGTTTTTTAGTAGGAAAAGTTGATCCATTTAAACTGAAGTAATTATTGACAGGTAATTTCTTATTACTGTAATTTTGACTTTTTTGCAGAATTTTTTTGCAGTTCATTACTGTTTCTTCTTCTCTCTGAAAATCTTCCTTTGTGCTCTGTGATGCTTCTCTAGTATTCTGCTTTCATTCTTTGCTTATTATTTTTAGAACACCAATTATAGACTATTTCCTTTCTGATTACCTTGAAGCTTACAAAAATCTTTTTGAGTTACATCAGCTATTTTGAAATCAATGGAGCTTAACATCAATTATAAAGAAAAGAAACAAAAAAATGAGATAATAAATACTAATAAAGAACTCCACACTTGCACTCCATTTCTCTCCTCATTTTGAATTTTTGAGATTCTAGATTACCTCTTTCTATATTGCCTCTCTTAATATTTTGATAGTTATTTTGTTTTTACTTCTAGTTTTCACAATAAAGACATGCATGTTTTATGCTTCATGTCTAAAATATTGCAGAATCTTTAATTTGTTTATATACTTATTCTTATAAGTGAGTTTTCTACCTTCTGAGAGTTTCTTCCTACTCATTTGCAGTTTGAAGAACTCCCTTTAGCATTTCTCTAGTGGTGATAAACTCTTCCAGCTCCTGTTTTGGAATGTCTTTATCTCTCTTTGATATTTGAGGGATAGCTTTGCCAGTACAGCATTCTTAGCTGGTACTATTCTTCTCCAGTACTAGGAAAGTATCATTCAGCTTCCTCCTGGCCTGGAAGGTTACTGTTAGGAAGTGTATTATCAGTAAACTGCAGCCATTTTATGGTTTCTTTCTTTTCTTTTGCAGCTTTGAAAATCCTCTTTTATCTTTCACCATGGAGAATTTGTTTAGACGTCTTCAGTAGACTTCATTGGATTGAATATGGCTGGTGGCCTTTGCCCTTTCTTTTCCTGGTAGTTAAATTGTTGGTTTAGATGTTTTCTATTTTTATCTCTTGAATGCACTTTCTACCCCATTTGCATTCTCAAACCACTCATGAACACCAGAAACTCAAGCATTTCATACTGTCCCAAAGTTTCCCTAGGCTTTCTTCATCCCTCTGGAATATTTTATCTTTTTTTCTTCTCAACTGTGTATTTTCAAATACCCTATCTTACAGCTCACTGATTTTTCTGTGTGATCTGGTCTCCTAACCATGTTTTTAATAGTGGTTGGTGTACTTTTTGACTTAAGGGGTTCTGTTTGATTTATTTTAGTTATTTTTATCTCTCTGTCTAGTCTCTCTGTTAAAGAATTAAATAATTTCTCTGTTCTCTTGAAGTTTGTTGAGTTTCCTTAAAACACCTATCTTGAAATTTTCATCTAAACATTTCAAAATTTTAATTCTTATATGGTCTCAATTTCAATTCTTATTTTCTTCCTTAATCAAAGCCATGGCTCAATGGATGTGTCCCATGCTTAGTGTAAGATGTTTCAGCACATTGAAGGAATTACTTGTAGTAATCTGCCTTTGTTTGTAGTTGTCCTTCCAGAAATTCTAAGCAGCATGTTTATTTTCTATGATCCTGCAGACATTTCTGTTGTATTAGCGCTAGATGATGCATGAACTCAAGGTTTTTAAGAGGTTGAGTACTGGTGTGTTTTCACCATTTGAGTCCTATAATACTCTTCAAGCTCAGATTTGTCCACACCCACTCTCAGTGTACTGTTACAGATGGTCTTGGCAAACTTCTAAAAGAGGTGCAGTATGCCTCTACAAGCCCCTGTGGTGACCAACATCCTGATGCTAGATCACACTGACAGCCTACAGCTCTTCTGGGTATTAGGAAGTCTATTCTACTATGTTCTCTCTGCTGCTGGTGTAGACTCACTGACCACTGCTGCTCCAGGTAGCCTCTGGTGATTATGCTTAGAGCACAGGACTGATCAAGTGGGGCCACAGAACTTCACTTGGCACAAAGCAGGCCCAGAGCTCCATCTGTAAGCATTGGACTATAGACAGGAACTGTTAGGATGTACTCAGTGTTAGTACCAGCTTGACATGGAATCCGAAAGTCAGAGTTACACAGAGAGAGAAGAGGCAGAGAGAGAGAGAGAGAGAGAGAGGTCTTCTATCCATTGGTTCACTCCCCAGTTAGCTGCAATGGCTGGAGCTGCAGCAATCAGAAGCTAGGAGCCAGGAGCTTCTTCAGGGTCTCCCACATGGGAGCAGGGGCCCAAGGGCTTGGGCCATCTTCCACTGCTTTCCCAGGCCATAGCAGAGAGCTAGATCAGAAGAGGAGCAGCCGGGACTAGAACTGGTACCCACATTGGATGCTGGCGCTTCAGGCCAGGGCGTTAACCCACTGCGCCACAGCACCGGCCCTGACACTGAATCCCAAAACAACCCTTTGATTCTTTGCTGTATGCCCAAGATGGGAGTATGAATGATAGAGGTAGCCCCTCTGCAAGCCAGGCAAATGCAATATGGATTTCACAGTCATCAGGCTCTAGGACACACCAGGCCCACATGAAGCTGAGGGTAATACATGCCAAAACATGTCCATCCCAGCAGAACACAGATTTCCTCCTGATACTGAGCATGTCTACGGACTCCATCCACTGGCACTGGCTTAGGGACACAGACTGTAAGAACTGCCCAATGTCAGGCTTCACCAGCCTAGCTCTGAGTCACAAGACAGAGTCCTGTGGTTCCTTGCTCTCTGCCCAAATTTGAAGGAAAAATGCTAAAGGTAGACTCTTGGCTGCCCAGACTAGTACCAGATTGGATCACACTTGGGTGTCACAGGCCTTGGGCCCTTTGAAGTCTCAGAGGTGAACATCAGGGCCATGTGAAGCGGGCAGTGATACACACCGAAATTAGCCTGTCCTTTGTAGCTTGGGTCCTGTCAGGCTGAGTCTAGAGACACTGTCCGCAAGCACTGATCTGGGGGTAGAAGAAAGTTCCCTTGGGCTTTGTCAACTATTGAGTCATATGGAGCAGCCCAGCTCTAAACTCCAAGCCGTGCCCTAAACTCCCTCCCATGCCACATCCCACAGTTGCTGGAGTCTTGTTCCTCTTTCTGCTGGAGTTTGGAAGATATTTAGTGGAGGTGATCTGCTAGCCTGATAGCTAAGGAGTGTCCAAATATTCTGTCTACAGTTATAGATGTGGGGCCAGAGGCCATAGTGCCCTATTCAACTCTGACTTTTCTTACAGTTGGTATGAATGAGATCCAGCTCGAAGAGCTGGATGTGGGGCTGCCGCTATGGTGTAGCAGGTAAAGCCATTCATTACCTGCAGCGCTGGTATCCCATCTGGGCGCCGATTCAAGATCCAGCTGCTCCACTTCCAATCCAGCTTTATGCTGTGGCCTGGAAAGGCAGTAGAAGATGGCCCAAGCTCTTGGGCCCCTGCACCTGCATGGGAGACCTGAAAGAAGTTCCTGGCTCCTGGCTTCAGATAGGTGCAGCTCCGTCCATTGCAGCCAACTGGGAAGTGAACCAATGGATGGAAGACCTCTCTGTCTCTCCTTCTCTCTCTGTGTAACTCTGACTTTGAAATAAATAAATAAATCTTAAAAAAAAAAAAAACAAAACTGGATGTAATTCCCTCTCCCTCCCCCAAGTGGATGCATCTCTTTGCAGTGCATTATGGGAGTAGTGATGTTGGCAACTCTTTTCCTCACTGTCTTCAGCATGACTGCTGTTACTATCAAATACCAAAGCTAGGCATGGTGGTATGTCATTTGGCTTCCAAAGCTTTTGTGAAGGTGACTTGGTGTGTGAGTAGCTGTTCTAATTGGTGTCTGTGGGGAAACTGTCCCTGAAGTGTCTTACTCAGCTACCATCTTGAAATATTATATATGTAAATATATATATATATATACACTTTAAAAATTGTACCGAAGTAAGATTATGATTTAATTTCATTTTATCATGAACTTTTTGAAGTGCCCTCAAATATTCAATGACATTGACAATTTGGTAATGTTTACAGAGATACTTCTACAATGTTGAGTTCTTTCAACTGCCAATATTTAAACAGTATACATAATATGATCCATTATCATTACTGCTTACTTTGTACACTTTGCAAAAGGTAAATAGGAACTCAAATGATAGACAGATGGGGGGTGGGGGGAAAAATTATTAGATGGATGGATAGGTTAAAGGGTAGACGTTCACAGATCTTCCGTGTGGTTTGCCTTAGTTAAAGGAAGGCAGTGTAGCAATATTTTAGTTATTAAACAATTGGAAATAAATATATGTAGAAGAATTTATCTCAAGGATATTTAACACATAATCTCTAACACAAAGGGTAGAGTTAATTAAGAAATGTTCCTTGACATAGCAGACTGCTCTAAACTGCTTGTCACTATTATTTTTGAGATGATTTTGGGTTTCTTTTTTTTTTTTTTGACTCCTAGTAAAGAACTAAATTTATGATTGTGTTTATTTTTAATTAATTTAAATCCAAGCTGACACTCTGGCTATTTAAACAATTGTAATATTGAATAGCACAAGAACAGAGACCTTACCATGTCTAGAAAGATATGCAGGTCTGGCCTCTTGCCTCCTCTACGATGTTAAACCTCTTATTTAATCTGTTAGTTTTTTCTCTTGGTATTACTCCTTAATGAAAAACAATGAATTATATTCACAAATTTATAGCAGCTTAAATGAAAAAGAGAAGTTATTTAAAACATGTGACCCTGTTTCCTGAAATGGTTTCTAACCTTTACATTCAGAGAATGAGCTAAGTGACATTTCCAAAGATTCTCTAGTGTGTTATTAACTTTAACTATTTAAGATGTGCTCTGTGTAGTATTTAATAAAAAGTGACTTTTCTCCTGGAGCACAGAAAAATTGTCTTAATTGCAGTATACATCGTAAAATAGGTCTCATGTCTGTGCCCTGTGGTTTCACCTCCTCAAACAATAAGCTCTTCTCTTAGTCCCTCCCCTGAGTCTGTCTCCCAGCCTACCTTACACGACACTGAGTGGGAGAACCAGCCCACATGGCCTCTATTTCTCACTTATCACTGGGCTAGCAGAACAATTCAACAGCTGCTGCCAGAGAAGATAAAGAGAAGAATATTTCTCTGAAGTCTGATTTCCTGTCACCGCACCCTCCTTGCTCTCACCTTGTCCCGTTTTCTGGCCCACAGAGTCACCAGAAAACTCATACGGGGTGGGAGAAGGACAGAGGTTCTCAAACAGTAAATGAGCAAGGTGAAGCTCATGGACAGCTCTGCACCCTCTAGTCACCTGGCATTTGGTATAAGGACAGCAATGTACAGGGGCAATGGTTCATTCCACAGGCTGTCGAGTCAGACAGAAGTGGCTGTGGATCTCAGCTTAGCTATTTACTATGACCTTCAGCCAACTGTTTAACTTTGACATGTCTAAGTATCCCCACCTGTAAAGTGAGTGTATTAAAATGCCTCAAAGTGTGGTTATTTGGAAAAATTAAATAATACATGTAACAATTTAAACTAGTTTTTGGCATAGAGTCAATCCTCAAATGACAGTTATAACAATTTCAAAAGGACAAAATTAATCAGTGTTGGTCCAACTTAATAACAATGGCCTTAGGAAATATTGATTATTCAGTTAATTTTCTTCCTTAACTCCTATGTTGAATTATGCTCTTTATTCAAATTTTAAGACACTTGGGGTAGCTTTTAATATGTCAGTTATTTAATCTTAAAAAAATAAATATTATAGTTGCAAAACCATTTGGTCAAAAATTTGTATTACATTATGCTTCACACAAATTGTACTTAAAATGTTTTTACCAACTACATCAAGAACATGAAAGATGATATGAACTCCACAGGTGATATCTAATTTTCATATATTTTGTTTACAAGTAGGAACAGAATATATTTAAAGTGTGCACTTCAATGCTTTGATGCATAATATGTGTTTGTGACAGCATCATCATAATCAAGGTTGTTAAGAGTTAAATAACTTAGGTACCACATCTAAGTGAGGTCATGTAATCTTTGTCTTTCTTTTTTTTTAAGAATGTAAGCAAGTTTTTATTTTTTTTTAAACTTTTATTTAATGAATATAAATTTCCAAAGTACAGCTTATGGATTACAATGGCTTTCCCCGATAATGTCCCTCCCACCCGCAACCCTCCCCTTTCCCACTCCCTCTCCCCTTCCATTCACATCAAGATTCATTTTCTATTCTCTTTATATACAGAAGATCAGTTGAGCATACATTAAGTAAAGATTTCAACAGTTTGCTCCTACACAGAAACATAAAGTGAAAAATACTGTTTGAGTACTAGTTATAGCATTAAATCTCAATGTATAGCACACTAAGGACAAAGATCCTACAGGAGGAGTAAGTGCACAGTGACTCCTGTTGTTGACTTAACAAATTGACACTCTTGTTTATGGCATCAGTAATCACCCTAGGCTCTTGTCATGAGCTGCCAAGGCTATGGAAGCCCCCTGAGTTCAGCGACTCTGATCATATTTAGACAAGGCCATGGTCAAAGTGGAAGTTCTCTCCTCCCATCAGAGAAAGGTACCTCCTTCTTCTTTTTTTTTTTATTTTTTTTATTTTTTATTTATTTATTTATTTTTTTTTTTTGACAGGCAGAGTGGACAGTGAGAGAGAGAGAGACAGAGAGAAAGGTCTTCCTTTGCCGTTGGTTCACCCTCCAATGGCCGCCGCGGCCAGCGCGCTGCGGCCGGCGCACCGCGCTGATCCGATGGCAGGAGCCAGGAGCCAGGTGCTTTTCCTGGTCTCCCATGGGGTGCAGGGCCCAAGCACCTGGGCCATCCTCCACTGCACTCCCTGGCCACAGCAGAGAGCTGGCCTGGAAGAGGGGCAACCGGGACAGAATCCGGCGCCCCGACCGGGACTAGAACCCGGTGTGCCGGCGCCGCTAGGCGGAGGATTAGCCTAGTGAGCCGCGGCGCCGGCGGTACCTCCTTCTTTGATGACCCATTCTTTCCACTGGGATCTCACTCGTGGAGATCTTTCATTTAGGTTTTTTTTTTTTTTTTTTTCCCCAGAGTGTCTTGGCTTTCCATGCCTGAAATAGTCTCATGGGCTTTTCAGCCGGATCCGCATGCCTTAAGGGCTGATTCTGAGGCCAGAGTGCTGTTTAGGACATCTGCCATTCTATGGGTCTGCTGTGTATCTCACTTCCCATGTTGGATTGTTCTCTCCCTTTTTGATTCTATCAGCTGGTATTTGCAGACACTATTCTTGTTTATTTGATCCCTTTGGTTCTTAGTCCTATCATTATGATCAATTGTGAACAGAAATTGATCACTGGGACTAGTGAGATGGCATTGGTACATGCCACCTTGATGGGATTGAATTTACTTAGCATAATGACCTCAAAGTTCATCTGTGTTGTTGCAAATGGTAGGATTTTATTCTTTTTCAAGGCTGAAAAAATATTCTATTGTATTTTTCTTCAAAATTTTCATGGAAAATGTGCATTATCTTTTAATTCCATTATTCCATGAACATTTTAAAGTAAGCACACATACACAATATATATACACATGCATGTCATAACATCTTTATGCAATCATCCATCAGTGGGCATTTGGATTGTTTTTGTATCTGGGCCCTTGTGAGTAATGCTGCAATTAACATGGATGGGAGTACAGACTTCCCTTTGAGATATAGATCCCTTTCCTTTGGACATAAACTGAGAAGAGTGACTGCTGGATCATGTGGTACCTCTATGTCTAATTTTAGAGGGAGTCTACACACTGTTTTCCATAAAACTGCACCAATTATATTCCCCTCAATAATTTACAAAAATCTCTCTTCTCCACATCAGCCAGCAATTGCTACATTTAGACTTTTTGATGATAATCATGATACAGATACACAAGATGAACGAGTTCTGGAAATCTTAAGTTCATAATGCTGACTGCAGTTAATAATATTGTATCGTATCCATGAAATTTGCTAAGAAGAAAAATCTTAAGTGTTGTTAGTGTACGTGAAAGAGAGAGAAGGAAGAGGGAAAGAAGGAGGTGGAGGAAGGTAGCTGAGATGATGAATATGTTAGAAGACAGTAGACTGTTGCTTTCTGGAAGTGAGGAAGAGGGTGAAAGGGGGAAGACGCTGGCCAGTGGATATAAAGTTTCCGTTATGCAAGGTGTAAGCCACGCTTAAAAAATGAAAATACGGTTTATTTATTTGAAAGATACAGTAACAGAGACAGAAGGAAAGAAAGAGAGTTCATTTGGATTCACTCCCCAGATGTCTACAAGAACTAGGGGTGGACCAGGCCGCAGCCAGGTACCTGGAACTCTGAGTCTCCCATGTGGGTGGCAGGGATCCCAGCATTTGGGTCACCATCTGCTGCTTCCCAGCGTGCACTAACAGCAAGAAGCTGGATGAGAAACATACACTGGACTGGGTCTCAGGGTCTCCCATAAGGAGTGCCTAACTGTTACTCCATAAGGCCCACCACATAGAACCTGTTTGTAAAGCACAAATGGATGAATGGACAGTTGTGGTGGAGTGGACAAAATCTATCCATCCTCTACTCAAGGCTTGTAAACTGCTGTATGTGAAGAACAGGAAGGACTGGCAGCACCAGACAGGTGCATGGGGAGCTTCGGCAGATGTCAAGACGTGCACAGTCTGCACGTTCCTCTGTGCATTGTCAGCTTTGGCGATAGAGACAGCTCAGGTCATTCGCCACTATTTCCTGCAGCACCTACATTTCCTGGCTCACTGTATTCAACCTTTATTTTCTCTTTATTTCCAATAACATAAATAATTTCCCATTTCCTTGCAGTGTTTCTTTCTTCTTGCGATACCTACTGCACACTGTTTCCCTAACTTAATCCTAACTGAAGCAGCACAGCAGGCTTAGTGTCACCACAAATGCACTCATTGTTTTTCCATCAAACGTGCCGTTACTTACAGGGTTTTCTATATCGATGAAGCAATGAAGCAGTGATGAGTGATGGTGGAATATGCTAACTGGCTCTGTTTTAATGTGTGTTTTTTTTTTATAGCATACACAATTCTTTTGTTTGGAAATCATATAAAGGCTACCATGCGCCAAAAATAATCAGATGCATTGTTCCTCTATTTCCTTAATTAACTACACTACACTTTTACTTTGTCTTTTCCTGTAAATTAAAAGTGAGTCACAGTTTGAAAAATAATTCTAAAAGAAAACAACTCTTCCAGCATAGCAATAGTAAATATTAGGGCTGGCATTGTGGCCTAGCAGGTAAAGCCACCACCTGCCGTGCCAGCATCCCATATGGGTGCTGGTTCGAGACCTGGCCACTCCATTTCCAATTCAGCTCTCTGATACGGCCTGGGAAATCAGTGGAAAATGGCGCAAGTCCTTGCATACCTGCACCAATGTGGGAGACCTGGAAGAAAGCTCCAGGCTCCTGGCTTCAGATTGCTGCAACTCCAGCCATTGCGGCCACCTGGGGAGTGAACCAGTGGATGGAAGACCTCTCTCTCTCTCTCTTTCTCTGCCTCGGCCTCTTTGTAACTTTGCCTTTCAAATAAATAAAAAAATAAATCTTAAAAAATAGTAAATATTAACCTTGGTGTACAACCAGATGTCAGTCAATTCTCATCACAATTTTTTCCATTCTTCCATAATAATGTTACTTTAGCCAATAAAAAGTTCATTTTTTAACACATTATTTGCATATTTGCTGTTTTTTTTAAAAACTAAGCAATTTTTTTCAAGCTATAAATGTGCATATATATAACAAGATATGTAATTAAGGTCACAGGAAAAAGAGTCGTCGCAGTGAAAAAAACAGTGTGTCTCACATTTCTGTATAGTATATTAATCTTAATGAATACACGTATCTTTTGACAGCTAAAGTGATGAAGATGTGAAGATAGTAACCCATCAAATTTGGGTTACATAAATAATCTAAAAGCAAGAGGTTTCCACTGCTACCTAATTTAGCCATATATCTCAAGCTGAGTGTAATTTCTTGAGTGTTGCATGAAAGAGAAACTGAGCTCATAGGAGTCATAACTGAGGTCATAGGAGTCATTACCAACCAAGGAGAACACAGACACACATCAATGTTAAAAAACCAAAAGTGAAATTCTCTAAATTCCTGTTCTCTAGATGAAACTCCAATTCTTTTTATAAAACTTTTAAATAAAGTTTTCACTAATTTCTTTTTGGCAACATATAGACTTGGCTAACATTTTTACATTTGCAACAAACTATTAGAGTTTCCTCAAGTTTTAAATAAATCTTAACTAACAGGAGTATTTTAAAAATACTAGGCATCAGTGCCTTGCTTGTGTTGATACAGGGTCATCTTAAATGTCCAATCTATTTAAGTGCTCTGTACAACAATCTTGAATAATTACAGTGGCAGCACTCCAATTTGTATTTTGTTTCTTCTGCTCTCATATGGCTAATTGCTCTCCAAAGTATCCTATTCTATCCACCATTAATTAACTATAATAATTATCTGCAGGACTTTTCTGTACAATTAGAAAGTTTCAGGTATCACAGATAAAATCCGCTTCATCTTTTGATGTATATAGTTATATTCAGTAAACATACACTCTTCCACTCTGTGAAGATTATCTCCCCGGGACAGCGGTGTGGCATAGCAGGTAAAGCTTTAAATGCCTCCTGCGATGCCCTCATCCTGGATGGGTGCTCCTTTGAGTCCTGACTGCTCCACTTCAAATGCAGATTCCCTGCAGATGCACCTGGGAAAGCAGAAGAGGATGGCCCAAGTGTTTGGTCCCCTGCACCCACAAGGGAGACCTGGAAGAAGCTCTGGGCTCCTGGCTTCAGCCTGATCCATCTCCAACCACTACGGCTATATGGGGAGTGAACTAGTAGATGGAAGATATTCTGTCTCTCTCTTCCTCCCCGCACCCCTCATAACTCTGCCTTGCAAAAAAAAAAGATTATTTTCTGGGGCTATGGGAGTAAATCACGAATCCTTTCTGGAACAATTTACTTGAACATTTCTGTGTGGCAATAGTCACATATATTGCATTTTTGTTCTTTTGAAGGCAGTGTGCCTGTATAAATAACACCGTATACTCAAGATGAAACAGACTAGACTGGAACAGTCACTAGAGGCAGAGTTCAGCTGGTTCCTTGTCATCTCAAAGGAACGCAAGAAGAAATCAGTGCACATGAAGCAAAGTCCCACCAGCGACTGTAGCACACCATCCTCCCCAACACACACAGCACATAAAAGGTCATTTCCTAAGGTGAGATACCATCCCCTTCCAAATGTGGGTTACATAAATCATGCAAAATCAAGAGTTTCCCATTACTACCTAATCTTAGACAAGGATCTCCGGCTCTGTGTCATTTGCTGAGGATACAGGAAAGAGAAAGCTTCAGGAAAGATGGCTGAGGTCACAGGGGTTATCAAAAGGGAAGTAGTTTGGCCGGCGCCGCGGCTCACTAGGCTAATCCTCCACCTTGCGGCGCCGGCACACCAGGTTCTAGTCCCGGTTGGGGCACTGGATTCTGTCCCGGTTGCCCCTCTTCCAGGCCAGCTCTCTGCTGTGGCCCAGGAGTGCAGTGGAGGATGGCCCAAGTGCTTGGGCCCTGCACCCCATGGGAGACCAGGAGAAGCACCTGGCTCCTGCCTTCGGGTCCACGTGGTACGCCGGCTGCAGCGTGCCAGCCACGGCGGCCATTGGAGGGTGAACCAACGGCAAAAGGAAGACCTTTCTCTCTGTCTCTCTCTCTCTCTCACTGTCTACTCTGCCTGCAAAAAAAAAAAAAAAAAGGAAGTAGTTTGTCTCATCCTTGTGGGCAGAATTTTTTTAAAGCTTTATTTGTTTGAAAGTCAGAGTTACACACAGAGAAAAGAAGAGGCAGAGACAGACAGACACAGACAGAAAGAGAGGTTTTCTATCAGCTGGTTCACTCCCCAATTGGCTGCAACAGCCAAAGCTGTGCTGATCCAAAGCCAGGAGCCAGGAGCTTCTTCCGGGTCTCCCACGTGTGTACAGGGGTCCAAGGACTTGGGCCATCTTCTACTGCTTTCCCTGGCCATAGCAGAGAGCTGGATCAGAAGTGGAGCAGCCAGGACTCAAACCAGTGCCCATATGGGATGCCGGTACTGCAGGCAGCAGCTTTACCTGCTAACGCCACAGCGCCAGCCCTGGATAGAATGTTAATGAGGACAGTAGGCAAATATGCTGCCAGCTACAATGATGGAGAAGTAAATCAGTAACTTAGTGTGAAGGAAGGGTGAGAGTGGACAATCTACCGGCAAAACGGCACTATTAAGTGTTTTGAGGAGGTAAACATCCTCTCAGAACCCCAACATCCAATTACCCATTGGCAAGATACTAGAATATTATGTTATTTAATGAAAAGTTTACAGGAAAACACATTCGATAGTTTCCAATTTCATGCCATTTTCAGAGACCAAGTGCTGCAAAGAAGGTTTCCATTATAGTTTTGTGATTTGGATAGTGATCTCACATATGAGGACTGATGTCCATCTGAGCCACTGAAATGACCAGGAGTCATCTCAGAGAAGCATATGTGCCCGGAACCCTTGTTGTAACAGTTATTCAACCAGATAATAAGCCGTTCCACTGAGACTGGTGGATACACTGGCCCCTCTGAGTAAGTCATGTTGTGCTGTGTAATATGGCATGCTCAAGGACAGAGCCTTCACCCACAGTCTGCCATGATGCCTGCCTTTAGGGCGTCAAGTCAATGGTTAGTCTAAGGAGGAAAGGTGCCCAGTCACCACGAACCCATGGGAAAGATAAACCAAATACAGAGCTCTCATTGTTGGAGGCCAGTATGAGTTTCCTTATAGCAGCTCGGGCAAAAAGAAAATAAAGGTGTAAGCATTTTCCTTGCTGCCTTAAAAAACATGGAATCTAGCTTTGCAAAACATCCACTTCAGATGGTTCACATTTTCCAGGAAAGAACAGTATTTACAGTACATTCTTTAAGTGTAGTTAGGTAGCAACAATGGAAAACAAGGAAGTGCTAACCTCTACACTGAAAAAATTAGGATTACTGACGCCATAAACAAGAGTGTCAATTTGTTAAGTCAACAACAGGAGTCACTGTGCACTTACTCCTCATGTAGGATCTCTGTCCTTAATGTGCTGTACATTGTGATTTAATGCTATAACTAGTACTCAAACAGTATTTTTCACTTTATGTTTCTATGTGGGTGCAAACTGTTGAAATCTTTACTTAATATATACTAAACTGGTCCTCTGTATATAAAGAGAATTGAAAATGAATCTTGATGTGAATGGAAGGGGAGAGGGAGCGAGAGATGGGAGGGTTGGGGTGGGAGGAAAGTTATGGGGGGAGGAAGCCATTGTAATCCATAAGCTGTACTTTGGAAATTTATATTTACTAAATAAAAGTTAAAAAAAATAGGAATCTGGAAGATTAGCTAAGTTGAGCCATGCCTTGTTTTCTTTGAAGCTGCTATAAGAAAATACCTGAGACCGGTTAATTTACAAGGAACAGAAATTTGTTTCTTCACAATCAAGGAAGCTGCCAAGCCTGAGAACCAGGTTCCATTAGATTTGGGGTACAGTGAGGCACCAGTCTCTGCTGCCAAGACGGTACCTGGTTGCCATGTCTTCACATGGCACATGCAAAGCTTTTATAAAGTTATTAATCCCATTGATTACCTCCTAAAATTTCCACCTCTTAATACTGTCGCATTGAGGGTTAACTTTCAACACTTGAGTTCTGGGAGACATTCAGATCAAAGTGGGCCAGAAGGATTTGAGAAAGTGGAATAAGGCTCCAGTGTTAAGGTGTGGGTAAGAGTAGATAGGAAGAACAGAAAGGGGCCACTTTGATAAGTGGGTCAGACACCACAGGCCACGGGCCAGGTGTTGGAATGAAGTACACAGGAACAACACTACAGAGTCAAATTCAACTATCAAGGAAGAGGCCATGTGGGGACAGAGTGAAAGGCAGTAAAGTGAGAAATGCAAGACAGAGTCAGAGAATAAAAGTCCTCAGATGCCCAGGAGGTTTGTGTCTATGCAAAGGCAAGTGGACAGTGATTTTCGTTGAGCCTGCCTGCTGCTGCAATTCTGTTTAGGTGAATGGCTGGATTCCATATGTAGCATGAGAGAAAATCCCAGAGTCAAGGAAACCATCTGGAGGTTTTCAGAGTGAGTTAGCTCTGCAAGGATAAAGCACAAAAACAGGCAAGAGATACGGAAGTACAGAAGGTTCCAAGTCAAGAGCCATCGCAGTCAAACAACAGCCATTCCGACAGCAAGTGAAAGGAAGAGAAGGAAGCAGCGTCTACCCGGACTCTGCTCTTAGGAGTAATGGAGTAGGAAGAGGAATGGTGGTCATTTTGTCAATTAGAGTCTTGAAGCAAGATTTTGGTATCTTATTAGATGGCAAGCCATCTTCCCCACCAACCCCAATGTAGTTCATTGGTAAAATAAAACAATACACATGGATGTGTTTTTCAGCTTGTATAAATACAGCTTGTAGACACAGGATGTCTTCATTGCTATTTTCTTTACTAATCATAATCTTGTACAACTGAGATTTAAGAAAGCTCAAAGATACATAGACGGGTGTGTAACCCATTGGATGTGAAAGTTAAAATCCCAAAAATCTGTGAGCAGGAGCCACCAATGCACCATAACTGGTTAGGCTGCTGCCTGCAACACGGGCATCCCATATGGGCACCAGTGAGCATCCAGGCTGCTCCACCTCTGATGCAAACCCCTGCTAATATGCCTGGGATAGTAGTGAAAGATGGCCCAAGTGCTGGGGCCCCTGCCAGCAATGGCCATTGCAGCCACATAGGGAGTGAATCAAAGGGAAGATGTCCCTATAGCTTTACTTTTAAAATAAATCAATGTCTTTAAAAAAAAAAGGAATGTGTGAGTTTATTTGGAAAAATGGATAGATACAGAAGACAAATAGGTTAAATGTCCACAAAAAGTTAAAAAAAACAACTGCTGCAATCGCGACAGGAGGCTAAGAGATTCAAGTACTTGGGTAAAGGTTGTGGCCTTCGTGTCATGGATACTTACACAAACACAGTGCGCAATATGATAGTCTCCAACTTTCATTTTAGAAGATTTTCTTTATTATAAAGGCAGAGGGACAGAGAGAGAGGGATCAATAGAGACAAACAGATCTTCTGTTCCCAAACGGAGATAACAGCTGGGGCTGGGCCAGGTGGAAGCCAGGAGCCAGGGACTGCATCCTGGTTCCCATGTGGGTGCAGGCACCCGCGCACTTGCCAATCTTCTGCTGCTTCACCAGGCGCGTTAACAGGGAGCTGGATCAGAAGCAGAGCAGCTGAGACTCCAGCTGGTGCTCCAGTCCTGGGTGCCAGTGTCACAGGTCGCTGCTTACCCTGCCAGGCCACAGTGCCAGGCCCTTGACTTCCAATGTTTTTTAACCATTACTGCTGTGTGGTACACACAGAAATACAGACACATGATGAAACAAAGAAAAAACAGAGTGACAATGGGTGTCAAAGTGTGCAAAGCAATGGCTTCTGTATATGTCCAATTACAATTTAAGAAACTGAAATACTGATTGGGTTAAGAGCTGTTTTACTTGTTGTTTGTGTGAAAGGACCAGCCAGGGTGCTATGAGTTGTATTTCTTTGCAGTACAATAGCATCTGATTAGAAACAATTACTCTGTAGTTTGTCCAGTGGAAGAAAGCTGATTATCATGAGTTTTGATAAGTAAATTAAAATAGCAGAGTGCTGTAGAGACTAAGATAATCCTGAGTAAATTAGTAACTGAGAAAATCAATAGGTCCTAACTTTCTTGTTGGTCCCAAGATCTAATTTAAAGCTTATGGCAGAACAACGTTGTTTAGCACAGAGTTCAACTCAGAAATAGATCGCCTTCCTGAGAAACAATTAGCTTCAGACTTGTCCTTTCTCGTTACTGAATTCTCGTAAGCAAATTACTGAGCCTCTTCTAATTACAACAGTTTAAAAGTACACCATGAAGTCACAGAAACAAATTCTCTGGAATGGGACCTAGAAATTGTGTGGCACAAATACAAAAATATAAATGTTCAGACTGTAATATATTTTGTCACGAGTATGTATTAGCTTTAGGATAGACATGGAAATAAACAGCATTGTTGACTTGACAAAATTATTTCATCACAATACAAAAATACAAGAGCATTGAGATGAACGGGGTGTCCTAAAGCAAGCCAGAGAAGCATCATGCAATGCAAAAATAGTGATCTTCAGGGATGTTTTCTATACTGAGTAGGATATTATCAAGAAAATAGCATGGATTAAAAGAAGCTGACTTTTGTACGAACTCTCTACTATTAATTTTGCTTGTCCCATAAAGAATTCTTTATCTGCCTAGGGTGCTATGCGCGCGAGTGTGTCTGTGACCTCAACAACCCTTCTGAAATGTGAGATTTCCTTCAGCATTCTGCTTCCCTTAGGGCAAATCACGTCCAGCCAGAACTGAGTGTCACAAGGCACAAAGTGTTTGCTAGTGGAAAACACGAAGGAAGAGGATAATGCAGAGAGAACACTGAAATGGGAAACCAAATCCTATTTGCATTTATTTTCCAATGCACCTTAAATGCTCTATAATCCAATGCCCATCACTTTCAGTTTAGAATTTTATTCAAGGATAGGGGCCGGCGCCATGGCTCACTTGGTTAATTCTCCATCTGCAGTGCCGGCATCCCATATGGGCGCCGGTTCTAGTCCCGGTTGCTCCTCTTCCAGTCCAGACCTCTGCTGTGACCCAGGAAGGCAGTGGAGGATGGCCCAAGTTCTTGGCCCCTGCACCCACATGGGAGACCAGGAAGAAGCACCTGGCTCCTGGCTTCGGTTTGGCGCAGCGCCGGCCATAATGGCCATTTGGGGAGTGAACAAATGGAATGAAGACCTTTCTCTCTGTCTCTCTCTCTCACTGTCTATAACTCTATCTGTCAAATAAATTAAAAAAAAAAAAAAGAATTTTATTCAAGGGCCCACCCTGTGGTATGCTACACTATGCTTCCACCTGTGGTGCCCGCATCCCATATGGACGTTAGTCCCTGCTGCTCCTCTTCTGATCCAGCTCTCTGCTATGGCCTGGGAAAGCAGTGGAAGATGGCCCAAGTCCTTAGGCCTCTGCACCCACGTGGGAGACCCAGAAGAAACTTCTGGCTCCTGGCTTCAGATAGGCCCATCTCTGGCCGTTGTAGCCATTTGGGGAGCAAACCAGCGAATGGAAGATCTCTCTTTCTCTGTCTCTCCTCTCTGTCTATAACTCTATCTCTCAAATAAATAAATAAATCTTTTTAAGAAAAAAGAATTTTGTTCATAATTAAAGGAAGTGCCTTATTTTGTTTGGGATTCAATATCTGAATAGGATGCAAGCTTCCTGAGGTCAGAGAAACTGTCTTACTTCCTCTTAGAAACTCTGCACTTATAAAAGTGTCTGGCGCCTGAGCAGTTAAGATTTTCTGAATGAATCCTGACATACATACTTATTCAATTTGACAAAAGTTGAGGAGTGCCTTTTTCCAGCTTGGAAACATATTGTAATTTTCTGTATTGTACTTAAATTGTATTTTTCCTCTGAGTCGCTTGAGGCTAAGTTACATCCAGGAAAAATCATCAGCACTAGCTAAGATAATAACTAAAAAATTAAAATATAGAGCAATCCAGAAAGTCAGCAATTTATATAAAACTTCCTTTAAAGTCTGTCCCTGGAACTTCCTTTAAATTTCCAGTGTGTGGAAGGATATTTAGAAATTGGATAGGAAAAATTTCACAAACACATACTAAAAATGACAAGGAAGACTTCATTCAAGAAAATAGCAGAGGGGTCAAGAGGACAGCCACCAGGTAGAGAATTGGACTCGACTTTGATGAACAGAATGCAGGAGGGGTTTTTAATGCTTGGATGAGCCAGCAGGGAAGAGGTGGGATTGCGGGAGTTTTTCAAAGGGATGAGACCATCTGTGTTGGCTAAAAGGCTCTTACAGAGAGGGGAGTGGAGGACAGGGGCTCTATCTTTCTTGATGATTTAATTTCAAAGGGTTGGCTCCCAGGTCCTTGAGAAATGCATTCTAAGGGTTGTAAAACTTGCAAGAGGCTGGAATAAGATTTACATCCCAAAAAGGCAGGGAGAAAATTCACAATTGGATTTTTTAAGGTAAATTGTCTAAGAAAAGGGAAGCTAGGGACTTATCATCAATAACACTGTCTGAAGCTGAGTGGCACTGAACGGACATATTACAGCTGTTACAGCAAAGCTCTTAGAGAGACAGCAAATTACTTGTGCTGGAGAGGAGCTGTGGAGACCAGGAAGGACTTCTTGATGGGAACGCGTTCCCCTGTTGTCCCTAGGAACAAAAATATCTTAAAAAAAAAAAAAAAAAGATTTTATTTATTTGACAGGTAGAGCTACAGACAGAGAGGGGGAGAGACAGAACGAAAGATCTCCATCCACTGGTTCACTCCCCAAATGACAGCAGTGGCCAGAGCTGAGCTGATCTGAAGCCAGGAGCCAGGTGCTTCTTCTGGGTCTCCCACACAGGTGCAGGGGCCCAAGCACTTGTGCCGTATTCTACTGCCTTCCCAGGCCATATGCAGAGAGCTGGATCAGAAGAGCAGCCATCGGGACATGAAATGGCATCCATATGGGATGCTGGCACCACAGGCTGAGGCTTAGCCCACTATGCCACAGGGTTGGCCCAAAAACTTTCTGTTTTAAGTTGCTGTGAATTCTTCATTTCGCTTAATTAAATCTACTGAAATAACATCAGGAAAATGTATTTAAGCTTTCAAATAAATTGAAATAATTTTAAGATCAGTCTTTCAAGAATTAGGAAATGACAAAATATTTCATCAATTTGAACAGGAAATAAAAAATTAATTTTCAAAAGATTTTCTTGGAAAAAATACTGAGTAAAGAGAAGACTGCAACATCAAATGCTGACTTTACCTTCTACTAAGTGATGTGTACCAGTTAAACTATGGGCTTTGCTTCCTCATCTCTTGTAAACAGAAACACAGGATCATGGGAGATGCCTAAATAAGTTAGCAGTATCAAATGTTTAGATAGTGTGAGCTGTTTCTTTTCATGTTTCAAGAATGCAAAAAAAAAAAAAAAAAAAAAACCTTCAAAAAAAACTTCCAAAAAGCAGATAAGTAGAAAGGTTTCAAATATATTTCAAGTTGAATTCTGATTCAGAATGACTTGTTTTGGGTTTGCTCTTTGAAAGTGGAGTCTATTTTTCTTGTCATAAGTTACATAAACTTACCCAATCAAAATAAATTATCATGCAACTAAGTTGATTGCATTCTTTCCGGCACTGATATTAGCTGTTTTGGTTCTTTACCATAAAAAAAGCCAAAACAATAAATGTGCATTACAGCAATATTTCCCAAAGAAGCCCCGAATGTAAAAGTGAGAGGGTGAAACAAAACATTTTCCTCATCAGATGAAACTGACTTTCAGCGATTTAAATGAAAAGCCTGCTCTTGCCAAAAGCTGAAGTTGTAAGTTCTCTTACAGGCAAATAAATCAGATTCTCAGAGACACAATGCAATGCTGTCAGTAACCCAAATAATTGTAATTTAAAATTACATGCAAACCTAATGCAGGAAAGAAGTAAAACATAGACTATGCTTTTAAAAGCATTAGTGCAAGTGTCTGAAGTTGTGTAAGTAAATGACTATTGCATCGAACAATATGCTGACAATAATTAATACATTGTGCATTAAGCTATTTATGAAAATTTAATTGCAGCTTATTTGGCAAAATAGCATTTTCTGTTAAGAAAATCTACATTCGTGTTTTACTTTTTGACTTAGGAATAAAGGTTTTTTTTTTTATTTATTGTTTTTCTTCCCTTGAACATCAGCAGAGTTAACAGTAGCATTATCACATAACTGCTGGTTTTATTTGTTGAACTTATTTTTCTAAATGCTAAACACATCCTTTCTTATTTTGATTGTGGCTGTGTTTTTGCCTTTGTTTCATTTCCAGAAAAAAAAAAAAGGTACTGATTTTCCTATGGTCCCTGGAGGAACACATTTATTTTTCTGTATCAGAAACTTTTGACATTTGTGATTATGAATTAGTTCTAGTTTTTGGTTTAGAGAGACTGATTGAGGCATGCTGATAAAGTAATAATAATAATAACAATACGACCTAATGTTTGGATAGGGTATCACAGTTTTGAAAAGTACAAGAATACTTGAAAAGGTTTAAGGAAAATGGAAAAACAAGATATAATTTTGGTGTAAAAATATTTTTGAAATTAGTGCATACCAGCAGTTCAAGAAAAATATGTAATATGAAAAATTTTGTGTGGGTTTCATTGTGTTTTCGGATGGGGGGAGCTCACCAAAATAAATTTATCTTGATTCTATTCTTCCAGAAATTTTGGAGCCCTCATATTTGTCAATATATGCCTTACATACACCAACTCACAGTACTGTAAGATTATACTCTTAAAACTCAAATTTATAGCCAATAAGCAAACTCAGGTTGTAAGTCTAAGTAATTCCTGTAAGATCATAATAGTAGTAACTGACCTCAATAAAGACTTAGAACTTACTTAAGAATGTTGTCTTTTCTGAAGGTAAAAAATAAAATTACAGACTTAAGATTTTTCAACTCATGAAAATTCTCATGCTCCCAAATATCTAAATATGCCAGAGAAAACCTGAGTTGTCCATTTGGAAAGAATAGCTATAAAAATAGAAAATACAAATGGAAACTTCTAGAGACCAAAAACAAAGCAGGCACAGAAATCACTGGCGACAGCATCACCTGGAGATGTGTGTTGATTTATAGTAAAGCAAAGCTTTCAAAAAAGTTAACGGTGAACCTGGACAGGGAACAGCCTCAAAGCTTCTGCCTCTGTAGAAGGTAAGCTAGAAGAACGAGCAGCCCCTGGCAAGGATGCAGATGCCGCTGGGATGGTGCCTGCAGGGATGAAGAGCTTTTCAGCAGAGAATCTGACTCCAGCAGCAAGACCAGGGCAGGCATTTGCCTCAGCAGCTAACATGCCACGAGGGACACACACTTTCCAAGCAAAACGCATGGATTTGAGTGCTGGCTCTGCTTCTGATTCTAGGTTTGTCTTAATATGTTCTCTGGAGGGCGGCAGGTGATGGCTCAGGTACCTGGATCCCACCCATATGGGACCCCCCATTGAATTCTCCACTCTTGGCTTTGGCCCGGCTTATTGCCAGCTGTAGTTCATGTTTTGAGAGCGAACCAGAAAATGGAAGCTCTATCTCTCCGTCTCTTTTTATCTCTCTCTCTTTCTTGAACTCTTTTTGCCTTTCAAATAAATGCAAGTAAGTCAATTTTTTTTTTTTTTTAAAGCAGGACTATATGCAGGGATGGCATGCGGTCACGGCAATGTGCTTTAAACACCCTCGTATAACAAGCAAAGTAGTTTGGACCAGCTCTCCTGGATTGGGTAAGACCTCAAGCAACTGGCAAAAGCCCCACCCCACTGAACCACCACAAGCAACATTCAAGCAAAATCTGTTGACTATCCAACTACAAAACAAGAAACAAGGTGCCATCAGATAGAATAAAACAACCAATAACACAAATGTGAGTGAACTTCAAGAAATTCATAGAAAAAAAGAAATAAAAGATGAGTTTATTTCACTGTTAAACAAAGTTTGAAATTCATGCATGATTTTTTCATAATATACATTTTCTGGGAATCTTTTGAAAGGTCCCTCATAGGCCTTCAAATTCTTTAGCTGTTATCATCACATGGAAGCTGATCACAACCCAGCATGTTTAAGGTTTTCAAAGACAGGAATGAGAAACCCAACACGAACAATAATGAGAGGTCATCCCTGAAATGAATCAGAATAGTAAAAACATAAGAAAACTCACAGAAACGAAAATATATACAATAGATTAGTTAAACAACAGAATAATAAGCAACAGGGCAAGCTGGAAATAGAAATAGCGTAGATGAAGCTGCCAGAAACCCAGTGCGGGAGGGAGGAAGGCAGGGAGAAAGAGATAGAAACAGAGAGACGGAGGGAGAGAATGAAAGAGAAAGCAGAAGAGTGAGAGAACACGGCCAGGACTAACACAGTCGTGCATGTGTGTCCAGCTGGAGGCCCAGGAGGAGCAAGTGCAGGATGGAGGTTAGATCATTCAGAGAGAGAACAGCTGACATTTTCTCATGGCTAATTTAAACACTACCTAAGTCTTGACTAAAATCCTATGCAGGGTAAATACGATGAAATCCACTGTGTCTTCAAAGAGTTGAGAAAATAAAAGTGAACATACAACTGCATACACAGCAAACCTACCTTTATTTAAAAAAAAAAAAGAACACATATTGCAAAACTTTGATCAAATACAGACCGACAGCTGAAGGTTCTATTTGCAACAGAGAGAAGGTTGTGCCAGAGAGGGTGTGCAAAGGGAAGCATGGTAAGAATAGAAAATGCCAAGTGTGAGCGGTAATCTAAATAAATATTTATAGACTGTAAAAATCCTCAGCCTACTGAGTACCCTGACATTACAACAGAAAACAATGACAGTGCCAGAGAAAACTGTATTTTATAGCCTTCCACATACATCAGTGAACTCTGATGCATCTTAGAGGCCAATAATTAAGTGAGAAAAGAATGTAGAAACCTTGAGCACAAGCCTGCAGGCAGTGGGCTACATCTACCCACGGCTTGAGTCTGATGTCTCCAGAGATAAGAATGTTTCTTACAGTTTTAAACGATTAAAAGAAAAAAGTCGATGAACAAATAAAAAGGAGTATGTGACAGAAACTAGGTGGCCTGCAAAAATGTGGCCTTAAGATCCTAAAATAATGACCATACGGCCTTTGACAGAAACATTTGCCAGTCCCTATTCCATAAAGTTCAGAGCAGAACCAGAGCCTCACACTGGCACTCCCCTTAAGGACAGTTGCCAGCTGAATAATCACGATTTGGTTTGTCTTGGCCTCGCAGTGCCTAAAGATGAGAAGAGTCCAGAGTCTCCCACACCTGGAGAACCTCCAGTGCAAAAGCCGGAGACATCACAGGAGAGGACTCTTGGAAACACAGGTACAGGCGAGCGAGGTGCTGCGAGGAAAATGCTCTCCCTTGAAAACCACCAACCGGCCCAAGGGAGGAAAAACCCGCCCGAGGATTTGCTACATTAAAGTAGACCCTCCGGTAAATGTGCATCCTAAATCCACAATAAGCCCCAGCAAGCCTTAAAAACTCCACGTTGAGAATTAGAGTAAAGTGGCCGTAGTTGGAGAGGAATATTTTCAAATGCTTGGCAGAAGCAAATGTAAATCCGCTCTAAAGGGATCCAGCTTCAATTTAACCATCTGAGAATTCTCACTATCATCTTCCAAGAAAATGATCGAATACTTTCTAAAAAATCGTAAGACACTCATATGCTTAATGAACACAATCACAGCACTAGACACACAGAGACTTAAAATACTGGAATTATCAACTGCATTATCACATAAGCATGCTTATGATATTTAATAAATAAAAGTTGGAAAAATATGATGTAGAACAAGAAAGACATGAAAGACAGCACAGCACCATGGTAACTGATCCTGGAAGGGCCCTGTGGGGCAGGTCGGTGCTAGGGAGGGCCACCCTACTTGCAGAATTGGGCTGCCAGAGTCCAGGAGTCCCCTCCTGCCCCCTCCTTGGCCCCCTGACCTGTCCCTATTTAAGGGCTTGGCACCTCTTCACCCTGTGTGACTCCTGCTGCAGCAACCATTATGGATAGGAGAGGCTGGCACCTATTTCTCCCCGTTGTGAGTGAGGCTTCCTGTTCCCATACAATACTACCTGTGTATCTCTCAACTCCTTCCAGGAACACCACGAGATATTCTAGAAGAAAATTACTGGATATTCTGATTTGATTTTCTTAGAGTTGAGGACCTGGCGGGTTATCTGTGCCTTATGCAGGATTTACTGCATTCCTGGTGCTCTGCAGGCAAAGCTCTATTCTTATCACACACAGCCTCAAATTCCTGTCCCACCTCAAAGCAAAAGATGGGGCTCCTGGGTCTGTGGACACAAGAATTATTACCTACCTGTTGGTGGGGGCGGGGGGAGGAGGAAGCAGGGATTTATCAGGAGTAATTAAGGCAAAAAGAGCAAATTCTACCCTACTTTTACAGTATAAAGAATCTTAGTGGCCGGCGCTGTGGCTCACTAGGCTAATCCTCCAACTAGCGGCGCCGGCACACCGGGTTCTAGTCCCGGTTGGGGCACCGGATTCTGTCCCGATTGCCCCTCTTCCAGGCCAGCTCTCTGCTGTGGCCAGGGAGTGCAGTGGAGGATGGCCCAAGTGCTTGGGCCCTGCACCCCACGGGAGACCAGGAAAAGTACCTGGCTCCTGCCTTCGGAACAGCGCGGTGCGCCGGCCGCAGTGCGCCAGCCGTGGCGGCCATTGGAGGGTGAACCAACGGCAAAAGGAAGACCTTTCTCTCTCTCTCTCTCTCTCACTATCCACTCTGCCTGTCAAAAAAAAAAAAAAAAAAAAAAAAAGAATCTTAGTTCTGAGTCATCTACCACAGGGTACACTATTAAGCCTTTTGCTAACAGGACCCCACCAAGCATCCAACAACTCCCAAACACATGGTCCTGACCTTTTCCTTGGATTCTTCCTCTGCATTTGCCCTAGGACACTCCCACACACAGAACATGATCTTGGATTATTTAAATGCCTAAAGAAACAGAAGATATAAGACTTTTCATTTTCCCTCATTTCTAGATCAAAGTCTTATCTAGCTTTCTACCCAAGATTTTATATTTCAACAGATTTCTAAATTTGACATTCATTTCTCTATTGAAAGAAAAATGTACAGCCAATATCCAGTGACATCCAGTATCAACCATAAATTACATAATCAAGTATACATATGTTTAGGAAATCTACCTTCTGAGAAAATTAACCCAGAACTGAATTCTTAAATGCTTTCTCCTCTTTTAAATTTCTATTTTTTAAAATGGAAATATTATAAGTAGTTCTAATGCTGAGAAAAAGATGTCTCTATAATTAATGGGGGAAATACCTTTTGCATTATACTGGCAGAGCTGTTTATGCCAATTTTACACTTAATCTTAGCCAAAAGGCCAAGAAGCGATATGCCAATTTTAATCATTGAGGAGACAAATAAAAATGCTGTGAAATCTAAATAACATCTTTGTTCACTTATTTTTCCTCAATATATATTGATAATTAAACTTGCATTACCATAAAAGCTATTCAGCAGTGTGGAGCCCTAAATATCACATCACAGTGATTTAATGCACCTTTATTATTGTCTTGTTTCTTCTTTATTCTTAAGGAAAATCTCCATTAATTACCTATGGCAGCAAAGTCACTAAATGAGGGAAACTTAACCCAGCAAAGAAAGAGTTTATATGCTAAGAAGTCAAAGAATGGGACACTTTTCATTTCACCTAGACATGTAAGGGACATAGCACATGCCAGTGATGTAATAAGTGACAGCAATATAGATAAAGGCCAAGCTCCTTTTTTGTCCCCAAGGATATGGTAGTCCAGCAGAATCACTGGAAGATCAATAAACAATTGAAACAGTAATTCAAGTAGATAGACATTAAGTACAATGCACACAGAGGAATGGTACCAAATTCAGCTTTTCGAGTGCCCTGCATTTGAAGTGTTGGCCCAGGAGCGATGGGTTTAATGCTTCAGAGGGAAAATCTGAATGGCTACCCAGTGCAACATCCTTGAGCAAGGCCTTCTTCGTTATCTGCTGCTATAAAAGAATACTAAAAACTGGGTAATGCACGAAGCTTTCCAACCGTGGTTTTGGCGGCTGGAAGACCAAGATGGCTGCATTTATCAATGGCCCTGTGTGGCTTCGCAATGCAACAAAAAAGCAGGAGGACAAGCAGGTACTTCAGAGGGCAGCCTCATTTATAACAATCTGCTCTGAAGGTAAAAATCCAGTTCCAGGAGAAAGGGGATGAGATCCGTGAAAACCTAATCACCTCTTAAAGATTCCACCATTTCTCAGAATTTCACCATGTTACTTGCCAACCAGAGTTCCATGAGTGGGTCAGTGGTGATTTCTTGAGTTTAAAGATGTATCAGTACATTGTACAAAAAAAAAAAAAAAAAAAAAAAATCCCCTACACAACGCTCCTTTGGAGATGAAAAATAAGCTTCTATCCTTCTGGTGGGTTAGAGTAAGCACTGGTTTGTCACTTGTTGAGTGTACAATGTGAATGAATGTTCAGCCCTGCCATGGAGTTGAAGTAGAGGTTTGTCAGGATATCAGAGAAACTAAGGCTGAAGAGACACAGTCTGCGGTTGGGGTTACTCACTGCTGTGCAGCAAACAGCCCCACACTTCAGATACAAAATAGCATTGGATTTCGTTCAGGAATCCCTGTGGAATTCAGACAAAACTCAAGGGAAGTGTCTTCTCTTCCCCAGATCTAGCGTGCCCCCCCCCGCCCGGGAGCTATAAAGTCAGTTCCCAAGATTTTCCCTCTGCCTATGATGGTCTTTTCAAGGTAACCATTTGGCCCCCATCAGTTACAGGGTCTATTGTTCACTACCTAACTTTTCACTTTGTTTTCCAATGATGGCTCCTTTCATGGTTCAGGGTCGCTTTAAGCAGCCATGTGTTTGATGTGAAAAAAATGACTCACCGTCTCTGAAAATGCTAGGAAAGTTTTTTTTCACAACTCATTAAGCAGAAAGGCCATTGATAATTGCCTAGGTGTACTAGCATTTCTGACACAAAATAAAGTCCCTACAACCCGTCCTATTTTTGTTTTTCCGGTAGTCCCTGTCAGCTCTGCGGTCTTTCTCTAGGTCGTATACAAGGAAACACCTTTCTGCCTAGAACTCCTCGAGAACACTCTGGGCTTCTTTATTTAAAAAACAAACAAACAAGATTTCCAAAGCAACAGTTTATTTTTGTAGTAAAATTGTATTCTCTTCTGCTGCTTATTTTTCAACGTGGCTTAGAAATCTAGTTAGACCTGCCCCTACTAATTTAATGTAAACACTACATCTCCAGGAACTGGAATTTTTCATCTGTTCTGAGGCTCCTGTGGCAGAGTCCACTATATGTAAAGAGATCCATTTAGAGAACTAAGAAAAGGTGCTAGTACTGTAGGTTAATAGTGAAAATATGTAGGACTAAATCAAATGTGATTCAATTTATACAAGATTTGACATCATGGACAAATAGACTATTTTCCCTCAAGGGAATTAGAACAGCAGACATGTCCTTGCTCCCACAATCCTAATGCTCTCCCATATTTCTCTGCCTCATTACTCAAAGGAGAATCAAGGAATTTTTATTTGGACCCTAATAGATATTCCTTCCTTAATCCATATTTAATTAATTCCATTTCCCCTGCTGTGGCATCAGTATAAAGAAAGAATAAGTCTGCATTCTTATTATACTTCTTTTCACATCTGCTGGTTAAGTCTATGAAAGTCTAAGAGCCACAAATAAAGGCCCCATCAGTGAAACATCTTAAAAGACACATTCTCCTTAATTCCACTATCCTTGTGGCATATCAGTGTCATACCAATTTTGACATATTGGCCTCAGATGCAGAGATTAGAGACCAGCGCTCAACTTAAGGGCAAAGTAGTCTAAGTAGACATCGTGGAATGCTGCCAACCCCTGAGGACCTTGAGACAGCCCGGCCTCCATTCTGCCCAGCAGGGGTGCCCTAGCCGTAAGGGGAGGAACCGAATGGAGTTGTCTCTTGGGTTTCTGCCCGAGACAGCGACTCTGCTGTGCTACTGCTCTGTTTGTAGAACTCAGTTCCAGGGAGGAAAATATCTGAAAAGGAACCCACAGCCTCCACGGCTTGGTCCTTCGTGGTCCTCAGTAGCTTTGCAAGAAGCTGCTCCTCTCAGAGGAATCTTAGGGGAGAGTGTCCCTCACACCCCTCTTGAAGGTAGCTAATGCGATGGACTCGCAAACTGAGCCTAGGTTCAGGGACACAGAGTGCAGTCATGGCCTGGTCTCGTGTGGAGCTGGCGTCCTGCAAGGTCAGTCAGGAAGCCAGTGGTGCAGCTCCAACACGGGTTTACAGTTCCTACCTCCACCTCGGCCCTGGCATCAGAACCCGCTCCCCACCGTCTGTCCCCTCTTTCACAACAAAGAGCATCCTATGCCTCCACACGTTATTTTCTTTTAATACCTACAGAAAATGTACAAATATAATTGCATCCCCTAATTAATCCTTATCAGTTAAAATTTCTTTCATAAGCTTTACAAAATTAAAATAATAAATTAAAATCTGAATATTTTGTTTGGGGCCAATTGCCAATATAATTCTGGCTACATTTTGAAGCCAATAAATTAAATGCCATCACAACAACTGCCTAGGCTTCTGTTGTCTATTAAATGAAGAGAAAACCATTAGCAGAGGGAGATGCTCAGACGTACCTTTGAGCCTAAGCCTTGGTTTAACCCATGAGGAACACTCACAACAGCAATTGCTCCACAAGTCCTAACCAAACTACATTTGGATTCACACTTTCCTTTTCTTCTGTTTACTAACCACCTTGCTCCCTAACAAAGTTGTAACCGTTATTAGCCTTCTAGTTAACTGTGTGCCTTAGACACAGTGATAGACACTAATGGCTTTCACAGAATCAAAACAAAAGAAAGAGAACCTTGCTTCAATGCTGTACACCATCTCGGGGCGACTGAATCAAACAACATACTACACAAGACACCAACGACAGGTCATGAGAGTAATTTGCCCGACTAGAGAATTTTCTTAGGAACAACAAAGTAATGACCTTAAAGGGTGAATAGAAAGTCTCGAACGTTGTAATCTTAAGTGACCTAAAGCTTCATGGAACAGTCGATCGAAGCTCAGTGGATGGCGCTATCTGGGACGTTCTCTGTCCTGCATTCACCCGAGATACGATTTTTGAGAGACATATCACAAAATCCGAAATTATACTGAAATACAGCCTGTGCTGTAAATAACGTTGGAATATGGCTTTGTTTTCTCTGGATAGAAAGTAAGTTTGGAGCACAAATGATAGTTAACTTGATCTTTTAGTTAAATATTATAAAACTTTGGGAGAAATAAAGATATGGCAAATAACCAACAACTACAAATGTTAATACTATTAATGGCTTTTCACTTGGGAGAGCAAACTAATTCACACCTCACTGTTCTTGCAGCTCAAATTAATGTGAACTGCAAAGCTCACATTCCGTAAAGGCAAGGCATCATTCCCATGCTCTGGACACCACCTCCCAAATCCTTCCAGGGAAAATCCAAGAACCTTCTAGTTCACACAGTCTGGCAAAGATGTCTGCCCCATAGGAACAGTCCTGGTTTTCCCCTTAAGTCCTTAGCATCATAACTCATTGCTGTCACAGTATCTCACTGTACAGCACTACTTAACCATGAAGCAGCACTCCAAGTTCACACAGGAAGGAAATCTCACTCCCTAAGGTAGTCAATACCATCAACATGGAGTAATTAAGGCAGTGAGTATGGTTTTATAACTATTGCAGGACTCATTTGCTGTGGTGAACACAATAATGTAAAGTATATTTTGTTAGAAGGAAATAAACTTTCAAGTGTTGATAAAATGGTTCTGCATACCAAGACAACATGGATTTATATGGAAAATATTTAACCTAAGAGTAGAAACCACAGGAAGCGAATGCAAGGACTTTACTTGGCCGTTACTCACTTTATGAGATCTTTCTCTTGTTCTCTTTGTAGTAAAATGCCTCAACTTAAGCAAAATCTTCTCCTAAAATCATCATGTTATCTCTTCCCAGTGGATCCTGCTCTTCTCCAACCACCCCCTTCCTCAGTACTGGAGTTATACCTGCTTTCACTTTTCTTAGACTTCAGAAATACTGAAATCATGGTTGTTGTACATCTTTCACTATCCTTAACAACACAGAGAATTATGAGAATTCCATTATTGGAATTACATATTTTTTCTTTCTCTGTGATTACTTTATGCTCACTTTCTCATAAGCAAATGATCTGACACATGTTGCTTGTTTTGTTCCAAATGTGTCTTTGAAACTCTTGAAATTTTCTTTATATTTTTATTAAGATTTTGCTTCATTTTGGATTTCCCCTTTTAGATAATTCTTATAGCTATGAGTGTTGCTCTTTTACCCCTTGTCTTAGATTATGTTACTCCTTTTGATTGGTCTACATGTGACTTCAATTGTAAATTACCAGAGTTCTCTGTAAATATAGCAGAAACTTTAGAAGTTTTACAGTATATTCATCATCACAATTCTGCTTCCATTTGTAGTTAAAATAAAGAACTTCATTTCTCAGGCTACCATTTCTTTGGAATTTCTGGCCTGCAAAATCCATTTTTATTCTCTGAAAACTTTTGAAATCTTTTCAATGTCTAAGATATATTTCTGTTCTAAAATGTCTAAGTCTTTGTGTTGCTATTGATCTGAGTTTGTTTTCTCCTACTTCATCAATCAAGTAAACATTTCTTTTGTATTCAAACTATACACAAAGATTTCTCCTTGTTATTACTCTTGTCTACGCAGTCCCCTAAGTCCTTGTTGTTAAACCCCACATCAGGATCCACTGTTCTAAGCAACAGACTCTGTAAATCACTGAGTAACTTAGAAGTAATAAAATAAGAAAATTATTAAAAAGGCATTCCCCAATTGAGATTTGAATTCTTACCCACTTATATGAAAAGATATATCTGGCTATACTTTTCTGGGAATGAATATGAGGAGATTTATTTCAGTAAGTCGCTGTCTGTAAGTTGATTCACACAAGATAGATGTGAGTGCTGCTATCACTTGGCTCTAGGTCACAGAGTTCCATGGCAGACTACCCTGTCTGAAGCCCAAGAACGACTCAGTCATAATTCATCCTTCAGAGCAGGCTTGAAATCTCTCTGTGTTTCCTTTCTTTTTCTATACTGTATCAGAATGCATTCTAATAGAGTTAAACTCACATTAAGAACAAGGTCAAGTTATATTCTTTTGCAACTGTGACAATGTCCTTTTTTTTTTTTTTTTTTTTTTTTGACAGGCAGAGTGGACAGTGAGAGAGAGAGACAGAGAGAAAGGTCTTCCTTTGCTGTTGGTTCACCCTCCAATGGCTGCCACGGCCTGCGCACTGCGTCCGGTGCACCGCACTGATCTGAAGCCAGAAGCCAGGTGCTTCTCCTGGTCTCCCATGGGGTGCAGAGCCCAAGCACTTGGGCCATCCTCCACTGCACTCCCGGGCCACAGCAGAGAGCTGGCCTGGAAGAGGGGCAACCGGGACAGAATCCGGCGCCCCGACCGGGACTAGAACCCGGTGTGCCGGCGCCACAGGCCGAGGATTAGCCTAGTGAGCCACTGCACCAGCGATAATGTCTTTCAATCTGCATTCAACAAATATTTAATGAGTATCTAGTGTGAGTCAGTCACTGTTATGGGTACTGGCATAAAAACAGGAAACCAAAAAATCCCCATCCTTAAAAATCTTACTCTTCAGTGAGTGAAAAAGACAATAAACAATATAATCAATACACAGTCTATGCTAGAGAGTGATGAGTGCTACAATGAAAAACAGCATGAAGAGGAATATGAATTTCAGGGTATTTCAGTTTGTTATACAGTGATTAGATCCGGTTTCATTCAGGGACTTTTCTTAGACAGCCCCCTCGGTATTACTGCTTCTTTTCAGACAACTGTATGTCTATGTTCTCCATCAAGAAGTGAACCTGCAGGGAACTGGGAGCGGAGACAGGGAAGACCCACAGAAAAGACACACCGGCTGGTGATCCACGCGGGAGCGTGCGGCTCGCACCGGGCGGCTGCAAAGGATGCTGAATGGCTCAGCTTCAGCGGGTGGTCTGATGGCAGCACAGTAACAGACCACTGATACCCCCACCAGCCATAAGGGGAGTGAGATTTTAAATGAGAAGAGTGGAGAGTTTGTCAATGATCTGCCAAAAAGAAAAAGAAAAACGTTCCTGACAAGATGCTAAATACTTTGGAGGGTTGAAATCGCTCCTGCTGGGCAGCATCAGGCCAGCAACTGAGCCAAAGTGGCCCTGGGGAGGCTCTCGGATTGGATTGTAGTGGTATCTGCAAATAGCCATAATTTTTACCAGAACTCCTTTCCTTTTCCCCCAGTCTTTCTGTATTGGAATTAAAAGGATTGGCCTTATGTCCACTTCCCTTGTGAGTAAATGAGAAACTGCACCAACCCAAGAGAAAGATGTGCCATGCTAAAGGGAGGAGTTTGCCTCAGAATGGCAGCAGGCAACCAGCTATGGAGACAGCTGTGACCCTGGCAGGGACAGGTCCATCTCTGGCTGCAGTGGCCGGTGACTGCCAGGACTCCATGGCGGGACAAGAATTCCCGAGAAGTCCTCTACGACACTGGAAGGGGGAAAGTTTCTGTAAGACTAGACTTTCACGCCCTGAGGTGTGGATAAGGATTTCAGTCACCTCAATCTGGACATGTATGTATGACACTTAGGTAATTCCATTAAGGTTCTCTGTCCAACAGGTGACACATGGAAGCACAGTGCCTGGGAACACAGGTTTGGGAGAGCAAGTGAACAAGCAAGAGAGAGAGAAAGAGAAACTAAACTTGAGGTGATGAGTAGACGTCTCACTTCTATTACAAAGTTTTTAAAACGTGTTACAGAGGAATCCTACAGCCACTAGTTTTCACTTCACGGACACGCTGGTCATCAGAATCAACATCTAACTTTGTCTTCTGTTTACGGCTGTCTTTATACATAGAGAGCAGATGTGAATCAGAGAGGTTTCTCAGGAAAGCAAGGTAAAACTGTGACTTCCAGGTGATCGCTGCCTGCTAAAGGAGCCCAGCATTTTCGTAAGCAAAGGGCAGAGGGACAGATCCGTCTATGCATCCATTCCAGGTACTGACCTGGAGCTAGCCTTCATAACTAATCCAGGATGTTTGTTTAGTTTTATTTTGGCTGTCATTTACATGGGCACTTTGATTTCCCATCACATCTGATGTAACACTTAGCCTAAATGTGCTAAAATAAATTTTTATTTGTTTAGATGTATTAAGAAATCACCTGGAAGAAGAATCACATTGGTAAGATACTGTTTTAGGAAAAATAGATAGTACCATTTGTTCTAAAACCTACATATCACATCAGTGATTTTAAAAAGACAGTTAATATTGAAATTACTTATTCCTGAGTATTGTCCTTTTTCTTCTAAAGTGAAACAACTTCCCTGCCACCTAGTTTTTCTGAAGTTGCCCGTGTCCATGTATATTTTCGAAATCGTTATAGCATGGCCAGCAGTTAATGTTATACAATATGTCATAATTTAATGATAGGTTTTAAATGAAGCAAAATGGGCCACATTGTAGACTTTTTTAAAAGTTTCAGAACATCATTCAACACTAGATATTTTACACGCTGAAATGAATATTTTGGTTTGGTAAACAATTGCAATTTAAAGCTAAAGAGCTCAAAAGAAGCGATGATAGTAATGGGAGCTATCATCCCTTATAAACTAATTAAAACCATAATTACAGATAAAAAGCAATAAAGCAGGCCAAATAAATCTTGCTTGACAGCTGCTGGTAGAATTTATGCTGTACTGCAGTTATTTAATTATCATCACTACAGGAAGTAGATTTACTGTTCTGGTGGCTTTTTTAAAGTTCTAAGATTGCCAATTACATGGTGTGTTCATTACACAGCCTTTGCAGTCTCAGAACTTGAAAATATCAGTCAGTTAACTGGATATCTGTAAAACTGCAATGTCCATCCAAACATACCTCTGTGGCTTATCTCTAATGCGTACATTATCTGATCTCATCGAATTCTTCCTCAGGAATTCTTTCATAGATAACTGAGTCTTCCAAACACCAAGTTCTAAAATTGAAGCAAAATGCAAAGTCATAACTCTTGTCAAAGACTGCATACAGTTAAAGTTGGAAGTGATATTGGTCTTATCAAAACTCTTAACAAATAAAGATCTAAGCAAGTGAAACCACCTAGCTAAAAATGAAATCAACAAGAGTGGTAAAAGGAAGGGTGTTTCCAAGGAGAACAATTCAAATATCAAAGTATGAGAAGTGGACTTCAGGAAAATTTATAAAACTCTGTTTGCTCCCTAAGATCACATGACAGAAGTTAAGGATTAAATACAGGAATTAGTAGTCTATCATCCACCTTACAAATTGGTCAGTAAAATCAGGGTAAAGTCCATAAGAATTGGGACCAGTTTTTATTATACATACAGTAAATATCTTTGCTTTAATTTTCAACATACAATCCAAATTAAATACTTTTCATTAATCACAAAGAAGTTTTATTTACACTTTTTTAAAATGGAACATATTTATGAGGTGCCATGTGATGTTTTGAGAATGTAAATATTGTTAAACGTCCCATCAGAGTTGATCCATCTAGCTTCTCAAACATTTAACACTTCTTTATGACAAATACATTCAAAATCCTTTCTTCTAGATTTTTTTAAAATTTTTATACAGAATTACATAGTACATTCACATTGTCTATAGTTGCCCTACTATGCATAGAACCCCAGACTTCTTACTCCTACATACCTGTAACTAGTACCCATTAGTTAACCTTCCCCATTCTTCTCTCTCCCCTTCCTTCTGCAGCTTCTGATAACCACAGTTATAATTTGACTTCTATGAGATCATCTTCATCTTAGATTCCACATATGAGTGAGGTCATGCAACATTTGTCTTTCTCTGTTTGGCTGATATCAATTAACACAGTGACCTCCTCTTCCATTCATGTTGTTGCTAATGACAAGAGTCCTTTTTATGGCTCAATAATATCTCATTGTGAACACATAATGCATTTTCTATACCCATTCATCAGTGAATGGACACTTAATCCATTTCCACTTCTTGGTTATTGTGCATAGTGCTGAGTTTAATTATTGGAGTGCAGATGTCTCTTTGACAGAGTGATTTCATTTTGCTTGGAAATACCCAGCAGTGAGACTGCTGGATCATATATAGGTCTATTTTTAGTTTTTTGAGAAACCTGCATACATCCCACCAAAAGTGGGTAGGCATTTCCTTTTCTCCAAGTCCATACCAACAATTGTTATCTTGTTTATTGAAGATAGCCAGTACATCAGGAGTGAGGTGACAGCCTCAGTGTAGTTTTAGTTTGCCATTTCCCTGATGATTAGTGATGCTGAACATTTTTTCATGTACCTATTGGTCCTTTGTATGTCTCCCTTTGAGAAATGTCTGTTTATATTTAAATTGATTAACTTCTAGAATCTTTTTGCCATTGGATTGAGTTCCTTGTATATTCTTATCTTCATTTTAAATGATATTCTTGGTGACTGTACCAGTGATAATCTATTATCATGTAGCAAGGATGTTCTTTATGTCATTTATCTTTAATCATGCAGTCAAAACCTCTTTTTCAATATTTTGTGTTTGGGGGCAGGTAAGACACAGACAATCAGATGCCTGTTCTATCCACATTTGGAAAAAAAACCAGATCATGGAAATGTCTCTTTTTCAGCCAACAAAGTCTTCTATTCATCGAAACACCATGCAAATTCAAGGTGATCACAGAAACTACCATAAGAACTAGCTCAAATGCACTGTGTGCTGTGACTCAGACATTAGCATAGTTTAAAAAAATGGGAATCCTTTGGGGTGAGTGTGTGTGTGTGTGTGTGTGTGTGGTGTATAAATAGTAAAAATGTGTAGTTGTGTGTTATTTTAATGGGGAAACATTATAGAACAAAATGAAATCTAGGAAATTAGTTGGGAAGAGCCTCTCTAAGCAGACTGACTAACAAGGGAAAAACAGAGGTAGACTTAGAGAGGATGGCTCATTCTCAGAGAGGTGCTTTGAATTCCTGCTAATGTAGCCTCTTCATCAAAGGATGGTACATTTTATAGAGGTGACAAGACAAAGGGAAATGTCTTTGAGAAACCTGGTGTGACCACTTGGGGGAAGGCAAAAGTGGCAGCTAAAGTTAGTTAGCAAAGTTTGTTAATGTACATTCTTCTGGTACCATCTCCAGACTGATAAGGAGTCTGAAATGGTCTTGAGCGTTTCATCTCCATTCTCCCCAGCAGAAGGGTGCCAGGATATCTTTTGTCTATGTTCTGTTTTCAGACAGAGAGTATAGAGAGCTATCCTGCATCTGCTGCTCCTGAATCGTCTTGGTTCAACAAACCCTTGTGTTCGTGGGTGGCATATTCTCTCCTATATGGGCAGTAGTAATTTCAGAAAACATAGAGTCCTGGAAGCTCTGATTTCCTTCCAGTTTAGCAAATGGATAAAGCTCATCACACTAAACTTGAATACTTTTTCTGCAGTTCCAGCAAAACACCTCCTAAAAATTTTGTTGAACAAAAAACATGTAATCACAGCTCTTATATATACAAGAAAAACAAGGTATCAAATGTAATGCGCACCAATTGGATACAACTGGAATGTTTCCATGTGCAAATGTCAGAAATTTATGTGAAGGAAACCGAAAAGTATAGAGGTGTTGTTGCTGTTGTAGACTGACCAAATGAACGCATAAAGGATCAGCAAGCAGATGGGACTGAGAGATGGTGTTTGTGCTTCAGTTTGAGAATTTATTTTACTTCAAACACTGGTCTAGTTTTAAAATTGGGGAAAATGTTAAATGAAAAATACCTATTGTATAGCTACCTTGATGAATAACATTGGCAGTCTACTAAACTGAGAAATTTCAGACAGGTGATTATAACAGATAAAAAAAGTAACACAGAATTTCTTCCCCTCTGCGGCAAAGGGAAGGGGTTCTGACGGCACTGGAGTGTGTTTCATGAATAACACCTTACTTGCAACAGAAGACGAGTTCATTAATGGTAAAGGTAAATCTTATTCATGAAACGAGATAGCCAAAATGGTAAATTAAAATGAATCTCTTGAATTTCAGACAGTTTAAATATAATCAATTTCGCTGAAACTAAGGTTACACAAAAATAAGTTCTCTGGAGGAAAGAATATAATATAGTAAATGAAAATATTTCTTGTTTTGACATTAAAAAAAGTTGTCAGAAAGTCATTAGAATATTTACAAAATCAGTTCCTTGGACCACAACATTCACCCAGAAAATAAAAATACATTACAAAAAAAATCTGTTGAGTGAGTGTTCTCATTCTCAACATTTGTCTTTGAGGACAATGAGATATCTGAGTAAATTTTTTTTGCAGTAAATTAAAAAATAATGATAACAGGGGCCAGCTCTGTGACGTAGCGGGTAGAGCTGCCACCTGCATTGCCAGCATCCCACATGGGTGCTGGTTCAAGTCCTGGCTGCTCCACTTTCAATATAGCTCTTTGCTATGGCCTGGGAAAGCAATGGAAGATGGCCCAAGCCCTTGCACCCCTGAACTTACATGGGAGACCCAGAAGAAGCTTTAGGCTCCTGGCTTCACAGTGCCCCAGCTCCAGCTGTTGCAGCCACTTGGGGGAAGAACCCACCCCCCAACCCCTGCCTCTCTGTAACTCTGCCTTTCAAATAAATAAATAAATAAATAAATAAATAAATCTTTTTTTTTTTTTTTTAAATAATGATCACAATCACTATCACTGCCTCTGAGATGATACTGGAAGTTAGGCCAGGTCACTTTCCTCATCCTAGGCACATAGAGGAAAGGTGTTTGCCCCACACCCACCGCAGGGGACTCCAGGGCATGCAGCTCAGGCCTAGAGCGCCCCCTCGTGGATGCCGGCCACACATTCCTGCAGCAAGCCGCATTTGAGGTCAGTACTGAGGCTCCCTTCTAAGGGGTTCCATCGAGGGTGGAGAGGCAGGTGGCCCCGGAAGGCGGACAGAAGCCCATAGCGGAAGGCGACTGTTGGCTTCGCCGGGAGGCTTTGTGGTTCTGCAGCCCCACTGCTGGCCTGGGAAAGGGAGTCAGTCCCAGCGGCCAATCAGAAGCCACTTCACAGACGCGTGCTCCTCTCTCAGGTTTGAACCGGGGGAAATACCAGCTGAGTGTGCAGTGCTTCGTCTTTGCAGGGGACTCAGGGACCGGAAGGCTGCCGCTGCCCGCAGTCCCACCTGCAGCATGGGGAGAGCCCCCGATCTGGTACGCGGCGCAGCCCAGCTTGGCCTTCGCCTTGTCAGGAAACAGTAAAAGGCAGGAGGCGTCTGCTCGGCCCACTTCCTCCTCGGAGGTGTCTCCTTGGAGGCACACGGGCCCAGGAAAGCTCCAGCCACGTGGTCTCACGGAAGCGCCAAGCTGTTGAGACCGGGGCAGCTGCAGACCTAGACCTCGAGGTGAGCTTACACACTTTCTTCAGAAGTAGAGGAGACAGTTGCCCGGGGGGGCGAGGGGGGGTGTTCTTTGGTTTCTCGAGGAGTTACGTTTTATTTTACAAAAATTGTGTGAAATTCTGCACGACTGTCATAGTTCCTTTCCTGTTACCTTGCATGCATGCAAATCTGATAATACTTTCAATTCACAATACGAAATCGCGTTCTTTCTCCTATCTTGATATGGAGATTATCTTAGTTCCCCAATTCCTTCCTTCCATGAACTTTTCTTTCTTTTCACAAATGCTAAATGCAGATAGCACTATCAGAAATTCAAAAGGATTTACATGGAAACCTTAAGTAAAAGGTAACAACAAAATAATCCCCTTTGTTTTGGTATCCATAACCTCCACCGCAAGATTTTTCTTGGTAAATTTTTAATATTTCTTTTTAAATTGTATTTCAGTTATGTTTTAAGAATTTTTCTTCTTTTTATTTCTGACAAAAGGCAGTGCCATTGCTTTTGCACAGTGCATGGTTCACTGTCCACTGCTCATGGTGCAGAGACCTGTGGGCTCCCACGCTTGAAACACTCTGTGACCCTCAGTTACCAATCACACGCTGAGTCTGTCTTTCCCTTGACAAAAGGCTTTCTCATTCTTCTGTCCTTTCTTTCTTCTTAAATTGTAACACAGGCTTATTTTTAACAGTGTAATAGCAATATATTTTAGTATTTATAACCTCTTGTGGAAATTAGAATATTCATTGCCCTCTAGCCATCTGTGAGGGTCACCAACTCACTGGAAACAAATATGCATTACAAAACTCAAAAGCTGTGCTGTATATATTGAGCAAGACAGCCTGAATGCTCCCTCGCTTTGCTGAACTGCGCAGCTGTATTCCTGACCATGAGCTCCTGCCCACCCTTTTCTTAGAGAATTTACTTTGAAAACTTGAAATTGTAAATTTTCCCTCGGCTACTTTTTCTTTTTAAAGATTTATCCATTCACTGGAAAGTCAGAGCTAGAGAGAGAGAGAGAGAGAGAGAGGTCAGTCTTCCGTCCTCTGGTTCACTCCCCAGATGGCCGCCATTCTGGAGCTGCACTGGTCTGCAGCCAGGGGCCAGGAGCTGTCACAAGCATGCTTTGCCCCCGTCTCCTCCCCTTTCCATCAGCCCCTGTGACCCTCAGACCCTCAGAGAACTGTTCCACGGGGTTGGCATCTGTAGCCTCAGATGCCTTCCTGACTCCTGGGCAGATTGTTGCTGGATTGTCTTTAGGTCTGTCTTTAGGTCTGGATTCTCAGACCTCCCTCCCACCACCCCTAGATGGAAAGAACTTGTTGTCAACAGCCCAGGATCTGTTACACTAGGAATGAGCTCAGAATGCCGGTGTGGTCTCTGTAGTCCAGTATTTTGCATTCTCTTCATTCCACGTTGAAACATTTTGAGAAACGTGGTTTCTGCATTGGTTTCCTCGTTAGCTTCCTTCTTTCCTCATAGAATTAGAGCTGTGTACAGAACCCTAGCACTAGCTTTACCAAGCACTCACTGTGAATGAACTGGTGACCCAGATTAGCACCCTTCTTTGAACATCCCCTGTACCTACATCAGTCACGTCATCCTGTTTATCCAGCCGTACCCTTCACACTCACAGCCGCTCACTAGAATCTAAAAGGATCTTCTCACAGAGTTCACTGGACACTTTAACACCCTTGCCAAGGTCTTTCTGAAGGTAAGTCATTCCCTTGATTATTTTTCTGCCCTGTACATATCTTCCTCACTCATGTCACTGGTAATACAGCTCACTGGAGGTATCATACAACAATATGGTGAGTATAGATTGATGAGAATAATATACTATTTATTGGGAGCCTATGACTTAATGGACATTAAAATAAATTTTCTCTAACATAATAAGAACAATCAAACTTTAATGTTGTTATCCCCATTTTACACATTGGAATCTGAGTCTAGGGTTAGTTAAGGGACACAGACAGCAAATACTGGAGATAAAATGCAAACACAAGACCACTTTAGGCACAGATTAAGTTTTTTCTGTTATGCCACAAGATTGAGATGTTTACTGCTAACAATTAAAACAATATTGACAAAAGTAAAAAAATCCAACATCAAAAGTAATGGGGTGAAAAACAAAAGAAGACAATACACTACTAATCAGAATCCCTTGCAGGTTCTTTGTGTGACCTTGAACAAATTATCTAGCAATTTTGGACAAGTAATTCGCCTACCAATTGAATACAAGTGAGAAAATATAAAGGAAAAAGAACAGTTGATGAACTTACAGATCCTTTATAAATAAAAACATTTTAAAGTTGTTTCCAAATGCTAATTGTCCATGGAGACGTGCATAACAAAGAAAAGAATGTTCACTGACATTTTGTCTGGAAACTTCTAGAGAGATAAGACAGTGTTATGTCAGAATGAAGTTAGGAAGCTTGTGAAGAGAAAATTAACCTTTCCATTTGACTTTCTTTTTTAATTTTAAAAGAAAGCTTTCAGAGTCCTTAAGTCTCTCTCCACTCAGCCATGCTGTGGAAATAAGCAGAACAAACATTACTGCATGTTTGGTGTCACAGAGGCCGCCTCACTCTTCCTTCTGCCACAAATTCAAATGTCGAGGCATGAATTTGAGAAGCGCCTTTTCTTGATCTCTGGCCAATTTGGTGTATACTAAAGGGAAAAAAAATCCATAAAAACCTAATATCCAGCCTGCAGTTTGCCGTCCATCTGCTTAGCTAGCAATTTTCAGGTTGAAGAGAGTTGTGTGTCCACCTCCCCCAGGGCTATGAGAAGCCATTAAAAGTGACAAAGATTGTCAGAAATGGAAGAAGTGCAAAGGATCAATATAAGCTTGGCAATATAAACTACTTTAGCTTAGAAACATCAGGGAATCTGTTTGATAAGCTCATCTTCTTTGGAGAACAGAAAATGAAACAAGATCAGCCCACAGGGGCTGGCACCGTGGCTCACTTGGCTAATCCTCTGCCTGCGGCGCCAGCATCCCATATGGGTGCCGGGTTCTAGTCCCGTTTGCTCTTCCAGTCCAGCTCTCTGCTGTGGCCCGGGAAGGCAGTGGAGGATGGCCCAAGTGCTTGGGCCCCTGCACCCGCATGAGAGACCCGGAAGAAGCACCTGGCTCCTGGCTTCAGATGGGTGCAGCGCCAGCCGTGGCAGCCATTTGTGGGGTGAACCAATGGAAGGAAGACCTTTCTTCTCTCTGTCTCTCTCTCTCTGTCTAACTCTGCCTGTCCAAAAAAAAAAAAAAAAAAAAAAAATCAGCCCACAGTGGTAGGCTACCACACTCATCCACATATTCCAAAAATAATGCCAGAACTCTTCTGCTGCCCAAGTACAATCACAGCAATGCTTACTGGGTACCAACTGTGGGGACCCATGAGCCGGCCCTGGGCCCACATGCCAAGGCTTAGCTTGCTGACCGTTTGCAATAGTTACTGCTGTGTGGATGTTTATGGTTTCTGTTGAGCTGTGATATCAGGACCGTTCTATAGCCCCAGGCTACAGTCAAAACAACTATGGCCTTGGGGCTTCCCGTACTTCTTTTCCCACTGACCAAGGCTGAGAAAACACCAGGTGGAAGCTTGTTGTTAGCACCCGAGTCGCCTGCTACGTGACCAGGAGCTTGATTGGATGAAGGCACGTGATCACCTTTATGGTTGGACAAGGAGCGCATGGACTGTGCGTGATCAGGCACCTGATTGGAGCACCGCCGCATGGACTGTAGTATGGACTAAGCTTGCTTACATGCTTCTGCAATGATATACTATATAAGCCGTTCGTGAAATAGTAACGGGAGCTTCCCCTTTCTTTCGGAGCTCCCCTTGCTCAAGGGTTTCTCTTTCTATCCTGTTTAAATAAAGCCTACTGAAGGCCGAGAAGCAGCGAGCAATGTCGTTCCTTTGTGGGCAAGGGAGCGACACCAACAATCTGCAAACAGATGTTGATTCCAGCAAGACTTAAAAGTAAACATTAATGCCACATAAAATTGAAGAAATTTTCGGCTCCATCAGAAAGAGATAGCTTTCCTTTTGTGTTTACTACTCATTGAATATACCTCCATGGACGAACTTCTATATTAATGTTGCTAGAAATTATCTCACAGCTACGAATCACTCAAAAGCATTCAAAGAGAAAACCACCGCAAGAAGTTGACATTACATTTAAAGTATATCTAAGTAAGGAATGGAGCAGGAGAGAGAGAGAGAGAGAGAGAGAGAGAGAGAGAGAGATGCATGCATAAACATTTAAAATATAGTCCCCAGCTCATTGTTTTGACCCTTGTATGAAAATGTGTTGTTGGGGTTGGTGTTGTGGCTTAGTGGGTTAAGCAGTCACCTGAAATTTGAGTCCTGGCTGTTCCACTTCTGATCCAGCTGCCTGCTAATGTGCCTGGGAGACCAGCAGAAGATGGCCCACGTCCTTGAGCCTCTGCCACTCACATGGTAGATCCAAAAGAAGCTCCAGGCTCCTGGCTTCAGACTGGCTCAGCTCTAGCCATTGCGGCCATTTAGGAAGTAAATCAGCAGATAGAAGATCTCTTTGTCTCTGTCTGTCTCTTTCTCTCCGTCTCTCTCTTTAAACTCTGCCTTTCAAATAAAGTAATTTTTTTTTAAAAAAGTGTTGTAATGCTGGTACACAAGAGGTGGGACAGCAATCACAAGTTTGAAAGTCCCATTGGACCAAATTATATGGCCTTTGGCATGGAGTAGCTAATTTGTGAGGGAAATAATCTTTTCCATTCTAGAATTTAGGAGGAAGTTTTATTGCCAACTGACTCTTTGAAACTGCAGTTATAAATTTCTAGCTGAACTTCAACAAATCTAAAGTTCATTCTATTAACATAATCTTTAGGATGGCCTTGAACTAGAGGTTTGTAATTTTTAATGGAATCAGACCTACTCTCTTCGGGCACAGTGTATAAAATATATGTTATAGTCTTAATAGGAAAAAAAAAGTCTGAAATTCAATTTATGCAAATAATATCAATTGAAATACAGAAGCCTGTGCAAATCTTTAAAAGTACAATACTATAAAAAAATTAGGGATATCAACACATTCTGCAGGAATTCGTGCCAAAGGAGTCTGCAGTGATAACCTTTCTACTTTGGCTTTGGCTGAGAACCAGAGCGGATGCCAAGTAGCCACCTACACCCTACACCCAGTTCACCTAAGGAAGGGGTGGATGCGTCTCGGGTCCTCTGAAGTCAACCACCCCTGCTAAGTATAAAAAAGAATTTTCTTGGCAAGGCTTGCCGCATGGAGGCAGAGAGGAACACTTTCTCCCATACTGCTCCAAACGAAGGGAGCTTCTCTCGAGGCTCTCTGTATCCTCTGTAGCTTAGCAGAGAGGGAACGAAGCCAGCAATGATGGTAGAATTAACTTCAGTGTGTTAGCAAGTACATGACATGGAAACAAAACTGATGTTCTGGTGAAAAGCTGAAGAGTGTCAAATTCATATATACTTTGTGATGCACTAAAAAGATAAACTTATGGAAAATTAAAACTCAAATAATGGAATAAGTTATTACATGAAAACACTAAAACTATCAAACAAAAAAGGACCTTAAAACAATAACATTGAAGTAAAGAGATTAAATGCACCATAATGATATAGAATTTTTAAATTCTGCACAGTGAATAATACAGCTTCAAAACACATAAAGTACATTTTTTATAATATCAAATACAATAAAGGCATTCAAACACTAAAAGAAGTTTGATATATTTCAGCCAGTAATTGTTAGGATGAACAAGCAAGGGAGGTTTCTGACCCTTGTCTAGAGAATAAGCATTGATGTTGGAACCACTTTCTCCTCTGGACTAGAGTTCTTAAATGAATATTTACATTATCTTCATCTATTAAAGAGCCATCAAGGCTAGAATCTTTTTCTGTAACCATCTTTCACTGACTCATACAGACAACCACATCTCAAATGTATTACTCAAAACATGCTCACTACCCTTTAAAAGGCCATTCTCTTAGGTAAAACAAACAAGTATACATATAAATTCAGACAGTCTTCTTTTTGTCTTTTCCTAATATCCCCCATGCTTGATAGCCATACAGCCATACAAGCAAACCAATAAACCTGAAGAAATGACAATGGAGAAAAAAATTCCTCAGAGGAAATTCAAAGGCACAGTAGTATTTCTCTGTAGTCAGTAGTGTACTTATAGGGAGTTACACAGCCTGCACAAAAAGAAAGACATTTCTTGGCCTACTTTTTTTTTTTTAATTGAAGTCTATGCTGTATTCATATTACTTTACTTTTTTATGTCAAAATGTTATTCCCACTTATTTTTTCCAAGTAAAGCAAAATAAGAAAAGCTTTTATTGTATTATCGATAATAAAAATTCATAATTTCTAACATTTATAATTACCATGTATTGGGCACTCCTATAATTTACCAGAATTAATGCATCTAATTGTGGTGGAATGAGAAGGCCATGCCAAGATGGCCTCTGGCAAGCAAGCGTCAGTTACTCAGGAATGGCTTCAAAACCCACCTGGCAATGCAGCCTGCCTGGCAACAGGCTGTGATTGGATGGATTTGAAACTGCCTGGCAATAGGCTGTGATTCGTTAGGGCATAGACTGCCCCTGGATTTGATTGGCTGCCTTGGCTATTTAAGCCGCTGTACTAACTGAAATAAATGAGTCTGCGGGCTGCTCGCCTCTGGCCTGCTTGTACCTGACTCCCAGGGTCTGTGTGGTGACTCCACACCTCTTGCACCCACCATGCTCCTATTCTCAGAACGAATCCACCTCAACATCTAATGCTCACAATAACCTCATAGGAAGGTACATTAATATCCTCATTTTTTATAAAAAGCTTTTATTTAATAAATATAAAGTTCATAGGTACAACTTTTGAATTATAGCAGTTCTTCCCCCTCTACCTGCCCCACTCCTGTCCCACCTCCTACACCCTCTCCCATCCCATTCTTCATTAAGATTAATTTTTAATTATCTTTAAATACAGAAGATCAACCCCATACTAAGTAGAGATTTTAACAGTTTGCACCCACGCAGACACACAAAGTAAAAAGTACTGTCTGAAGACTAGTTTTACTGTTAATTCTCATAGTACAACACATTAAGGACAGAGGACCTACACGGGGAGTAAGTGCATAGTGACTCCTGTTGTTGATTTAACAATTGACACTATTTATTTATTTATTTTAAACTTTTATTTAATGAATATAAATTTCCAAAGTACAGAATATGGATTACAATGGCTTTGCCCCCATAACTTCCCTCCCACCTGCAACCCTCCCCTCTCCCGCTCCCTCTCCCTTCTATTCACATCAAGATTCATTTTCAATTATCTTTATATACAGAAGATCAATTTAGCATATATTAAGTAAAGCTTTCAATAGTTTGCACCCATACAGAAACACAAAATGTAAAATACTGTTTGAGTACTAGTTATAGCATTAAATCACAATGTACAGCACATTAAGGACAGAGATCCTATATGAGGAGTAAGTGCACAGTGACTCCTGTTGTTGACTTAACAAATTGACACTCTTATTTATGGCATCAGTAATCACCCTAGGCTCTCGTCATGAGCTGTCAAGGCTATGGAAGCCTCTTGAGGTCACAAACTCCAACCTTATTTAGGCAAGGTCATAAAGTGGAAGTTCTCTCCTTTCTTCAGAGAAAGGTACCTCCTTCTCTGATGGCCCATTCTTTCCACTGGGATCTCACTCACAGAGATCTTTCATATAGTTCATTTTTTTTTTTCCAATGTCTTGGCTCTCCATGCCTGAGATACTCTCATGGGCTCTTTAGCCAGATCTGAATGCCTTAAGGGCTGATTCTGAGGCCAGAGTGCTGGTTAGGCCATCTGTCATTCTATGAGTCTGCTGAGTGGCCTGCTTCCCATGTTGGACTGTCCCCTCCTTTTAAGTCTATCAATTATTACTAACAGACACTTGGTCTTATTTATGTGATCCCTTTGACACTTCATCCTATCTTTATGATCAGTTACAAACTTAAACTGATCATTTTAACTAGTTGGTGGCATTGGTACCTGCCAACTTAGTGGGATATGGAGTCCCATGTCAAGTTTTAGCCTTACCCTTAGGGGTACGTCTGAGGGAACATATGCCAAACTGTACATCTCCTCCCTTTCTTATTCCCACTCTTATTTTTAACAGGGATCAATTTTTAATTGGATTTAAAAAGCTAAGAATAATTCTATGTTGAGTAAAGAGTTCAACCAACAGTATTAAGTAGGAAAATAAAATACTAAAAAGAATAAAATAATAAGCTGTTTCTTGACAGTCAGGACAAGGGCTGATCAAGTCATTGCTTCTAATAGTGTGTGTTTCACTTCTACAGTTTTCCTTTTAGGTGCTCAGTTAGTTGTCACTGATCAGAAAAAACATATGATATTTGTCCCTTTGGGACTGGCTTATTTAACTCAGCATGATGCTTTCCAGATTCCTCGATTTTGTTGCAAATGACCAGATTTCATTTTTTTTTTGCTGCCGTGTAGTATTCCATAGAGTACATATACCATAATTTCTTTATCCAGTCTTTTGTTGATGGGCATTTAGGTTGATTAGCTATTGTCATAGCTATTGTGAATTGAGCTGCAATAAACATGGAGGTACAGATAGTTCTTTTATTTGCCAATTTAATTTCCTTTGGGTAAATTCCAAGGCGTATGATGGCTGGGTTGTATGGTGGGGCTATATTCAGATTTCTGAAGTATCTCCAAACTGTCTTCCATAGTGGCTTTACCAGTTTGCATTCCCACCAACAGTGGATTAGTGTGCCTTTTTCCCCACATCCTCACCAGCATCTGTTGTTTGTTGATTTTTGACCTAATTTAACAGCTTACTAATGTCAGAGAATGACTATGAGGGGAAACAAGAACTCACAATCAGTGCTCGGAGGAAATATGGTTATTCCAAGCAACTTTTGGTAGGTGCATTGCAATTTACCAACATATGGTTGTATGTCCTATGGGAAAATATTCTCCCCTATCCCTTTGAAGTCAGAAGCGGACTTGCTCCTTACTTTGAACAATGCAAGGTGTGAAGAAAAATGATATGTCACTTCTGGACTTTAAGGGAAAATGCAAGTTACTGCAAGCAGTAACTGACTCTATAATTCTCTTCAACAATGAATTAGCGTTGCTAAACCATTCCTCTTATAAAAAGGACAGTAGTAGATTCCTAGCAGTTATCAGTCACAACATTTACCTCAACTAACAATACTTGATTTAATTTTTAAAATTTTTCTATCTAGTCCATATTTATGGGATATGGTGTGATATTTCAGTCTGCAAATAATGTGTAATAATCAGATCATGGAATACATTTTCCCACCTATAGATCTCTTCTATGCATTAGTAAGATTCAAATCCCCCCTACTAACTATTTTGAAATATGCAGTTCATTGCTGTTGCCCATAGTTACCCTCCTGAGATATAGAACACACAGGTTATTTCTCCTATCCATCTGCACCCCTATACTCATCTACTACTCATTTTCTTCTCCCTAACCAGCCTTCCCAGGCTCAGTCAACTTTCACTACCAACCTTTTTAGTTTCCCCATAAGAGTGAGAATATACAATATTCATCTTTCTGACATTTCACTACATTCATCCACAGTGCCTCAAATGACAGGACTCCATTCTGTTCCATGGATGGATGAATAATACCAGAGTACCTAGCTTGAGTTCCATCTCCGGCTCCTGATTCCAGCATCCTGCAAACACAGAGGAAGTGTGACAGCCGAAGGCAGCGCTGATAGCTCATGTAACTCAGTTTCTACCACCGCATGGGAGACCTGGATTGAGTGTGCAGCTTCTGATTTGAGCCTACAACAGTCCTGGCCATTAGCAAACCAGTAAAGAGAAATTCAGTCTCTTTCAATCTCCATGCTTCTTTCTTTCTCTTTCTCACCCCCAATCCCACCATGTGTGTGTGTGTGTGTGTCTCAAATATGTACATTTTTATAAATCACTTGGCTGTAACAACATAGATTTGTCAAATATTTTTCTGCATCTATGGAGAAAATCAAATAGTTTTTGTCCTTCATTCTGTTGACGTGATATACTATGTTTATTGATTTGCATATGTTGAATCATGCTTGAATTCCTAGAATAAATTTCTCTTGATCGTAGTGTGTAATCTTTTTAATGTGCTATTGGATTCAGGGGGCGAGAGAATAAGAGAGGGATCAAGAGAAAGAGAGCAGGTGTGCTGCAAGCAGACCCTGTTATGCCTTTGCCAGGGTGCGGGGAAGCAGGAGCAGCAAACCCCAGTAGGGTGGGGTGTAGCTGACACCTGTGGTTGGGCCATGGGTCTTAGGACTGAAGCTAACTGTGCAAGGTGGTGACGGGGGCCAGAGCTCAAGATGGCGTCTGGGGTGTTTTATAATTTTTGAGAATTTAAAATTTACTTAATTTATTTGAAAGGCATAGAGGAGAGACAGAGACAGCGAGAGAGAAAACAAGAGAGATCAAGATCTCCAAGCATTGGTTCACTCTTCAATTCCCTGCAAGGCCAGGAATTCAATGCAGGTCTCCCAAATGGGTGGCAGGGACCCAAGTGCGGAGCCATCCCTTGCTGCTTGCTAGAGTGTGCAGGAGCAGTGTCAGGTGACAAGTGCACTCTGATGTGGGAGCTTCTTAATTACTATGCCAAATGTCCACCCGGGCCATTTAAAATGCACATGAGCAACAAAAAGCACTAGATGTGAAAAACTTTAACTAAACTGAAGGAAAATCTTTGACAGCATGAAAGCTAAAATAAGAATGTAGAAAATCTTATTCAAAATGAGCACTGTTGAACAACTTTTTTTTTTTTTTGGTTGATCTGTACATATTAAGAATTATCACAAAACTATTGAGTACTGAATTGGAGTTGAAAAAATTTTAGTAGGTAGGTAATTTCTCAAATATATAATCTGCAAGTAATCAAGAACACTATATATCACCTTGACCACCAATATTCCAGCTATTGTCTAATTTATTAATCTGGACAAGGTAAACATCTCAAATGACTGTGGATGAAAAAGTAACATGAGTCATTCTTTTTTTTTGCTTAAGATTTATTTATTTACTTATTTGAAAGGCAGACACACACACACACACACATACACACACAGAATCTTCCATCCACTGGTTCACTCTCTAAATGGCAACAACAGCTAGAACTGGGCCAGGAGAATGCCAGGAGCCAGGAGCTTCTTCCAGGTCTCCCACATGGGTGCAGGGGTCCAACGACTTGGGCCATCTTCTGCTGCTTTCCCAGCCATATTAGCAGGGAGCTGCATCAGAAGTGGAGCAGCTGAAATTGAACTGGTGCCCTCATGGGATGCTGGCACTGCAGGCGGAGGCTTAACTTTCTATGCTACCACACTGGCCTGGCATGAATCACTATTAAACTTTTGTTGTCTTAAGACGCAGACTCTGGAATGTTTACTGCAATGGAACCTAACTTTTCCTGACAAACATTTCTTGAACTAAAAATTCCACTATAAGGTTTATCTAACAGATACTCATATACTCACACGTATAAACAAATGCATATGAAAATGGTTATAGAATATCTGTGGAAGGATGTGTACCATAAGAAAGCAGAATAAATCTTTAAAAGGGAGGGGCACTGTGGCGCAGTGGGTTAATGCCCTGGCCTGAAGCACCAGCATCCCATATGGGCGCCAGTTCAAGTCCCGGCTGCTCCACTTCTGATCCAGCTCTCTGCTGTGGCCTGCGAAAGCAGTAGGAGATGGTCCAAATTCTTGGGTCCCTGAACCCATGTGGGAGTCCTGGAAGAAGCTCCTGGCTCCTGGCTTCGGATCGGCACAGCTCTGGCCATTGCGGCCAACTGAGGAGTGAACCAGCAGATGGAAGATATCTTCACTCTCTGCCTCTCCTCTCTCTGTGTAACTCAGACTTTCAAATAAATAAATAAATAAATCTTTTCAAAAAAATCAGCTATGAGTTTTTTTCCTCTTAAAAAAAATATTAATCATACTACACTAAAAATTCTCTAAAAAGCTTGAAGTTTCTCTTCATCTCTTCATCTACAGATTGTCACTAGAAGCAGATTATCTAACTACTGATTTGAAAGATGGAGTTGAGGTAGATTAAATCATTTTAAAGATTTTAAATATTAATTTCTGGGGACCAGCAGTTGCATTCTCTTTAGAGAGACTCAAAAACATCAACAGAAGAGTGTGGAACAGCTAAGACAGCGGCTGGAACGTTCAGTGCAGCCAAGGATGGCCTGGGTTGCTGTCAGTGGATAACAAATCCATGCAGCCCGTCTATCTAGATTACTCTGATATGATTAAACCTATCCAACCATGAAATGATAGCCTTCCAGAAATAGTGAGGTATATTGGTTTCTACATTTATTTATTTATTTTCATTTTATTTGAAAGGCAGAGAGACAGACAAATCCTCCGTCTGCTGGTTTACTCCCCCAAATGGCTGCAACAGCTGGGTCAGAGCCAGAAGCCAGCAGCTCCATTTAGATGTCCCGTGTGGGTGGCACAGAGCTAAGTACTTAGGCCGTCAATGCTGCCTCTCAGGCTGTGCGTTAGCAAAAAACTGGATCGGAAGCAGAAGATGAAAGAAACAAACCAGACATGCTGATACGGGATACGGGCATCCCAAGTGGCACCTTAAGAGCTATGCCAAACCCCCAGCCTATGGATTCACTTTTTTTTTTTAATGTATGGGAGAACTCTAAAACCTTGTTAAGAAATTTTTGGAGTAAAAATACAAGTTTTCTTTGTACAGTTTTCCTTGGAAATGTTATCAATTCTATTAACAACAATAATTAAATTTGAAGCTGGTAGTAGTATTGTAGGAAACACTTTGAAAATAAAAATCTCCCACAATTTCTGTACCTTAACAGTCATTCAAAAATTTTTTCAATCAAACACAGTATTTGTATCATTATAATTTTTCTATCTTGTTCAAAATTAGCCATAGATTTCCCAAATATTACTTGAATGAATTTATTTTATACATTATCTCTCAGTCTAATTTTGTTGCAGAATAATTGTCAAATGTTTCATTGAACTATTTCATTATAGTTTACCTTGGTATCTTTTCTGTATTTCAAATACAGTGCCTCATTATTCAACCAACTTGCATCAAAAATTAGATTTATGTAAATGAGTATTTCTAGGAGAACAGTTATATAAGGACAATGTATGTGCATTTGTAGAAGAAAATCATTTAGAAAATAGCTTAGTTCCAAATAAATCTGCCATTATAGAGAAATACTATACCTCCTGTAACTGTGTATTTTATATGCCAAGAGCATTTAAAGAAATCCATGAGAAATGGAATTAAAATATATGCTCATTTTGATGTGAAAAGACTTTCACTGCAGGGCTGTTGCTGTGGCACATTAGGTTAAACCACCACTTACGACACTGGTACCATATATATAGGAATGCCAGGATACATCCCAAATATCCTGTTTCCAATCCAGATTTCTACTGGTTCACCTTGGAAGGCAGCAGAACATGGCCCAGGTAGCTGGACTCCTGCCACTCATGTGAGATCAAGATGAGCCCAGACCTGCTTGTTGTGGCCATGTGGGAAGTGAACAAGCAGGTGGAAGATTCTCTTTTTCTCTCTCCATCTCTCTGTCTCTTTCTGTCTCTCTGTCTCTCTCTCTCTCTCATTCTGCCTTTCAAAGAAATAAAACTTCAAAAAAATTTACCTCCAGGCCTAATTTTTTCATTTTGTCTTCCATGAACTTTTTGCAGATCTCTTTTAAGCATGGATTTCAATTTTTTGCACCAAAATAAATGTCTTTGCTTCACTTTTCATAAACTTTATGAAATACCTTTGCACGTATGTATAAAATGATTATGTACACACATATGTGTATATACAAGCTACATTCATAGTGATTGTATAGGGTGATAATGCATCATCAAACCAAAGCTATTCAAAATTATTTCTTTTTGAAGTTATAAGAAAGAAAATCTCCCTTAGCATTATAATTCAGAAAGTCTGATGAACTGCGTCTGTGTATATACAACAATTTAGAAGGTGAGGGTGACTGGGTCTTTGCGTTTGAAACATCGCCATTCTTTGGCTGACTGCTTTGGCACACACACTGAATTTGGTGATAATAAATATAACTTGATCAAGGAATAAACCTGTCTCTGTGCTTTACTGTGAACATAAAATCACCATGATTCATTTAAATTGTCTCCAAGCTCACAGAAACAACCACTATGATACTTTATTTTAACTATAAAATTAGCTGTCAGATTATTTCCCATTTATCCCACTAAATTATGAAAGTTCATTTCTAACACAGGGAAGAAAGGTTAACACATGACTAATAAATGTAAAATCTGGTTCCAATTGGTTTATAAAGTGATCTAAACAAATCCGTTAGCTTTTTTTTTAACCAAGAAATATATAGGACATTAACATTATATTCATTTTTCTATCAAAAATACTAAAAGATAAGATTGTTCTATGTTTTCACAATAAAAATGACAAATGTTTGAAGAGATAAATCTATTTATCCTGATTAGATATTAAACGATATATACACGTACTGAAACATCACTTAGTACCCCATAAGTAGGTATAATGTTTATGTCTGTTAAAAATTTTTAAAAACTTAAAAAAAAAAAAAAACTAGGGTTTATAAGACACTGTATGAACAGGAAATCTCATTCACATTTGATTTGTAACAAGCATATTGCCTTTGGATGACAGCATTGAGTAACAACACATTCAGTGGCTCAGGTAAATAAATTTCACCATCGTAGTTGCCCAATCATTCCAGTACATTCAGTTTTGTTCTGACTCCCACTCTTCTCCATGTTACGGATTTTATCCAAACCTGGACGTGTTGTGTTCTCAGATCAGCTTCAAGCTCAACAAGATTCACCTGCTTTTCCACTTAAAACCTAAGGCAGTGAGCAAATCTACGCTCTCTTCTTTCAGTCTCCCTTCAAAATCGTGGACATGCTTCCAGAGAAACCACTGGGTTCCCTAGTCAACCTCGATGTAGTCTCTTTGATTAGCCAGCTGTGGTTAGGTGCTTGTGTGAGGTCAATGCCACCCACATCACATGACTGGAAAATCTCAGGTCCAAAAAGGAAATGAGAAAGGTAAATAGAAACAGGACCCAGGGAAGGAAACAACAGCGTGTTTATTTCAAGAGTAAATATTTCTGTGACGCACATGAGTCTATTCAACAGTGTTCATTACTGCTTCAAAGAGTTTTTTTCAACAAAAGGATCACATGGACCACTGTTATCTTCTCATTATCTACATATATTTAAACATCACAATGTAAAGAGGAGGCATAATTACTCTTACTTATTCATTTAACCAATGAACCATTTATTTAATTAATACTTGATAGCATATTAGGTTCAAGACAATATGCTAGCCACTGGGGACACAACATTTAGAAAGAATGAACTCTACTCACGAGAAACTGACATCCAAGGATGGATGACCAACATTAAGACAGTAACCAATAGAGTAATAACAGAATAACTTCAGAAAATAGAATAACATAAATTAGAAAAATGAGCGAGAGAATGGGGAGTGGCCACAAGGTACCTATGCTGATCCGAAAATACCTCTCAGGGAAGGTAACCTGGACTCTGAGGATGAAGGAGGATCCAGCGAGGGAGCTAAAAGTGTCAGGGAACAGCGTTCTGCTCAGAACGGAAGGAGTGAGTGCAGTGGCACAGAGATAAGCAACAGGTCTGCATGTGGGAAGAATCAGAGTTCCAACAGAGCGTAGTGAGCACGGAGGACAATGGTGAAAGATGAAGTTAGACGAAGAGATCACAGCCCAGCTGTGCAGTCCGCACGTCTCAGGGAGGAGTTGCAAGCATTCTAATTGAAATAAGGAGACACCACCGCCAAATGTGCTCCTTCTGACAAGTGCCTGACTGCTGTCACACGTGCAGACTGCATGTGAGGGAGACGTTTTTCTCCCTGAGAACTTAGATGGGAAAAAAAGCCTATACCTCACACTCTACAAAGCAAAATCTGTCCCGCTTCCAACGAAGCAGTGGCAGTCACAAGAACTACAAGAAGCTCTCTTAGCTTGTGATGCAATTGTGGGGACACCAAGCTCCTGCGGAGGAGCACTGTGAGGTCAGTACCAGTCTCCTGGAACAACAGCATCCATCAGTGGCAGCGAAAGCCATGATATGTCCTCAGGGGACCAGTTCTGCAGCATGGCTGGGAAGTGGCTCCCGGCTGAGTAGTCTTGAACTTGGTTCTCTAAACTCTCCCTCGAATTCCCCAATTTATCCATATTTACTTTTACAATGCTTGTCATAATATATGCTGTGGTAGGTCTATTTCTAGTTTATTAAGGAGTCTGCATACTGGTTTCCACAGTAGGTGTGCTCATTTGCATTCTCATCCACTGTGTATAAATGTTCCCCTTTCCCTGTATCCTCGGCAGCATGAATTACTTTTTGTCTTTTTGACAATAGCCATTCTCACTGGAGTGAGGTGATATCTCATTGTTGTTTTGATTTGCATTTCCCTGACGGCAGTGACACTGAGCATTTTTTCAAATATATTTTGGCTTTATGCAATCCCACTACCACTTATATATGCAAAAGAATTGAAATTATTATATTGAAGAGATGCCTGCACCATCATGTTTATTGCAGCATTATTCACAATAGCCAAGATATGGCATCAACCAAGGTTTCCATTAATTGATGAATGAAGTAAAGGTGGCATAAATACACAATGGAATATAATTCAAATATTAGAAGGATATCTAAGGCTCCAATCATAAAGCAATGACAGAGAAGGAAACACCAATTACCCCAGTTTAATCAATACACACTGTTTCCACATAATGGCATATCATACTTTACCACATTAAGCATGTACATTTATTTTCAATCAAAAAATTGTCAGGGTCTGACATTGCAGAACAGTGTGCTAAACCATTGCTTTCAGTGCTGGCATCCCAAATAAGGTGCCAGCTCAAATCCTGGATGCTCTACTTCTCATCCATTTTCCTGATGATGTGCTTGGGAAAACAATAGGAGACAGCCCAAGTACTTGGGCCTCTGCCACCCATGTGAGAGACTAGGATGTAACTTGTAGTTCCTGGCTTCTGCCTGGCCTGTCATGACTGTTGCAGCTATTTGAGGAGTAAACCAGTGGAAAGAAGATCTATCTGCCTCTGTCTCTGTCTCTGCCTCTGTCTCAGTCCTTCTTCCATTTTTTTTCAAATAAATAAATCTTTAAAAAATGTTTTCAATGCTTTTTGAAGAGTATGGTAGAAATATTTGAAAACATAAAATAATCACCAACTGTTGCTTATGTCTTAAATTTGTACATGCTTAAAAACCACAATCAGCATTGATTGTTTCACATTGTTTTATGAGTCAGAAATTTGGTGGCAGTGTCGCTAAATGTCTCTGGCTCAGATTTGCTCATGAGGTTACCATCATGATGTCTGGGAGAGTTTTATTTATTTGAAGGCTTGACCAAGCTTGGAAGCTAAGCTTCCAGGATGCCTCAGCTGGCTGTTCTCAGGAGAACCAAGCCTCTTGCTGGCTAAGGGAAGAAAGTCTAATTTTTTATTACACAGTCTTCTCCATGGGGCTGCTTGAGCATCATGATGGCATGGCAGGTGTCTTCCTCTACAGCAAGTGATCCTAGAAGGACACAGTATAAAATGCAGTGGCTTCTATGACAGAGCCTTAGAAGCCATGTTCTGTAACCTCAACACTATTTTAATGGTTATACAGGTTAGCTTAATCTAGCATGGGAATGCACTACACAAAGGAATGAATACCAGTGAAGTAGAGATGAGTAAGGTGCGTCTCAAAGACTGGCTGACAGAATGACCAAGGATTGGTTTTCACTATTTGCAAATGGAGACTCAGAGTGATTGTTGTGCAAGTGGTGATTTTTCAGTTTAATATATTTGAGAAATTTTTTATTATTATATGGAAAATGGAATGTTTAGGCAACAGTGGAAACAAGAACATTTTGCTGTATTTTAAGGGAGATATGAAGTTGCTGTGATGGCAATAAAATGGAAAATTCTATTCAGATTCAAGTCACAGTTCTAAGGAGCAACCAGGGCATTTGATGATTCAGTCAAATATTTGAAAGGAATATATAAAGTAATGATGCTTCCAAAGGTTTGGACTTGAAAAAGCCAGAGACAAAAGGGAGAGGGACAGGTTTGGAGGAGGAAACTGAGAGTTCTGTCTTATCCATAAGCTTGACACATTTATTAGGCATTCAAGTGGGGATGTAGGTTACACTTAAATATACAGTGTAGAGTTCAGGACAGATGACCAGTGTCAGAGAAAGGCATTTCTTGTCTTCAGAAAACAAATGATATTTAGAGTCACCTTCTCCATTCATTCAGTCAACCTATCACTATAGAACACATCTTGGAGTACGTGGATGAAATGTTATCACTCTTAAAATAAACCATTTTGCTATTTCCATGGGCTTATATAGTTATTTCCTTAGGAAAAAAGTAAGAGAAAGATATGTGTTCTTTAAAAAGAGTATAGATTTGGGCACAGAACTTGAGAGGTGCCTGGGATGCCCACATCCCAAATTGGAGTTTCTGGGTTTGAGTCCTCACTCCATTTGCCACGCAGCCTCTTGTTAATGCATGCCATGGCGAGACAACAGGTAAAGGTTCAAGTAGTTTTGTTCCTCTCATCCGCATGAGAGACACAGATGGAATATCTGGCTCCCGGATTTGGCCTTGGGCAAGCCCTGGCTGTGGCAGTCATTTGGAAATGGACTAGTTGATGGAAGATACCCTTCTCTGTCTGTCTCTGTCTCTGTCTCTCCCTCTGTCTTGCTCTCACTCTCACTCTTTCAAATAAATAAAGTCTTTTTTAAAAACAATACTTTAAAAAAATCTAAAGAAAATGATAATGGGGTACCTTTATACTCAGAATAAATTTATCAGCTCATCAATCAGTTAACCCAGTGCTTGGAGCTTTAATATTCCTAAACCAGACACAAAAATGCTTTCCACTTCTTTATTTTTGTTACAGTTCAGGCCACTTGGAATCTTGGGAAATGAGATTGACACTGACTCTTGAACAATACATTGTTTAGCAGTGGGAGATCATTCTTGATGTTATAAATGACTTAATAAGGAAGTAACTGAATTACTGTTTCTATGTGTGAGGTCCTCAGAGAGCTCCTCCATCAGAATGGCTCTCTCCTCTAGGCAATTACTCAATTCCTCTCTCCAGAGGTACACAAACAGATGCTGAGTTGTGCTGGGTAACAGGTAATTGTTAAGGTACATCCCCAAACAAAGTTTGTTTGTCCAAGCCATTTGTCCTGGTCACGTCTGTTTACTTACAAATGTGTGCTTGGTTAATGTTCGGCTGCTGCACATCTGTCTCCTATCTTCGTGACTAGCATCTTATTTTCTAAAATGGCATCATTCTATTGATTTACGGTTATTAAAGCTGCTCTATTACACATCTTCAAACCCCCAATTCTCATCAAACAAGTAGCATTATTGGAACCTTTGGTTGCTACCATTTTATTAAGAACTTAAGTAAAATAGTCTATCTAACCAAGAGTCACACGATCAATGCATGTTCGGCAACTATCATCACTTGAAGTAAGTGATGCCTTTTCTAGCTAAAACACATACCATTTCTAAAATAGACCAGTTTGACAAGTATTTTTTTTTTTCCAAAGAATCCTCTCCATTGTTTGGGGTGTATGTTGATTTTTTATTTAATTCAAAATATGGATTGATCACTGACCTTTCTCTAGACAAACCTGAAAATATACAAAAGAGAATTTGTAGCCTTTTCCCAAATCAGATTCCCCCACAGATAAACCTATTTATGTCAATATGATTTCCAATTTCTTAGGCTTAAAAATTTAGAATTGCTTTTGGCTTCCCTCTCCATTCCTCCTAACACATAATCACTAAGCAAATTTTTTTATTAGAAATTATCAAGCATCTATTGTATATTGTATGATGAAGAAGGTCATACCTGCACTTTGGAAACTCACACTGCTTATGTCTATCCATTCTGCAGTATTTCTACTGCTCATAAAACAATCTTAGCTAGCTTTGTGGTCTCTTTCACACCCAGTTTATTTTAAACACTGTTATGAGATGAAGTATAACAAAAAGAAATGCATTGCATATGCTACATTCTTTCTCAAAAATATGCAATAATTCTACTTTTTCTGCAGGATTATGTTATATGTCTTTATTGGTTTTTTAAAGCACTTAGCAATATGTGCCACATCCTACTTTGAAGCTCTCTACCCATTCCTGCCAACAGTCCATTCCATCTAAACTAGTCTATATACTACTCCTACAGAAACCATACATAGGCCTACCATTCCTAGCTTAGTTCATACCATTTCATTGCCTGGGATATATACTTCCTGCTATTAGACATAGCTAGGTAGACAAATAGAAGTTTAAGAACATATAATCTTGGAACATCAGCCACTTATCCAAAGTCACCTAATTTTTGAATATACTACTTTTCTCAGTTAAGTTGTAGATACATTGAGCTTGCTGATTTTATGGTATGTATAACCTTACTGAGGACTCAGTAAGCAGACTCAGAGGCAGCAGTGATGGCAAAGTAACTCATTTCTTGCCATTCACATGAAAGACCTGAAATGAATCCCTGGTTTCCCGCTACAGAGTCCTGCCCTGGCCCACTGGCTGTGGTGGGCATTTGGGAAGTGTACTGAAGGAAGGGAGTGCAGACACTTTCTCTTATTTTTTAATTATTATTTATTTATTTATTTATTTACTGAAATGCTATGGATATTTCATACAAATGGAATCAGAGCAGGGCAGGTGGTCATAATGCCCTAGTGAGTTAAGCTTGGGATGCTAGTACTTTTGTTTTCTTGAATGCTTATTTAATCAGTGGGGCCTTTTCATTTATCCCCCTCATTTGCTGGTCTTTGGAAACCAGCACTAAAGTAATTCCTAAGAGTTCACTTGCTGCTAAATCATGATCCATCATGTTTTCAGACAATCATTCAGCCCACCAAATATTCTTCCCTTTGTGATACTTAATTTGATAAATGGATATGGTGCCAATGTAATAAAAACAAAATCTTTAATCAGGAAATTGTTTCTGTTTCTTACATGAAAGACTTTGATAGAACTGACAGAGTATACAATTCATAGTATGATTAACTACCTACCACCTTTTAATTAAAAGAAAAAAGATGTAATGAACAGATTTGATAAATCTGAGTCAGTGTGGAGTAGTATTCTGACAATCTACAGGGCAGCCTTAATTTTAAAATGCTTGTTCATGATTTATGTTCTAAGAAACTGCAAATTTCATTAAAAATAATTGAGTTCCATGGTGTTTCTGCATACACAAAATTTGATGAGATTATAAGGCTGTTACAAGATCCATTAGTATGGTAGGCATATGATTTCTCTGAGAAAGCCTCAAATTATGTTTGTCCATAGATCTCTCACTGTCAATATCTTATGCAATATTCAACATCTCTAAAGCTCAATATTCCTAAGGAGTCACCCAGGAGGGGCTCAAAAATGTATGGCACTGAAGTAAGACATTCCTTTTCTTCTCAATAATAGTAACCAACTTTTGTGAGTACTTACTGCAATGCAAGGAATTGGCTAAACAATTCTCATTTAAATTCTAATTCAATTCTCATAGCAGTCCCCTAAGGCTAGCATTATTTTTTACTCTATTTTTTATAGAAAACAGACATGAAGTAGTTCAGTAAGTTACTCCGTTAGGAAACACTAGGGCTCATACTCTAACAAAATTATTAACTTATTCTAGAATCTATGACTTTCAATCCAGCCATAGCTTCTACCTGTCCCTTTGTCATAGTCCACATGTACAGAATGCAGACACAGCCAACCTGTGGTCAGTCTTGAATCAATCAAGTCTATTGTACTCTGGCTCAGTCGTCACCTTGTACAATCAGCTCAGCCTCTCCAGGGCCCAGCCTGGCTTACTAGGAGTCAGGTGACCAAATGGCTGGACCACAAGCATCAACTCCACCCCACTCTAAGGGTATTCGCTGCTCCTACCCACTCATCCCTGCAAGCCTATAACAAGGCCTGCTTTCATTCTCTCCCTCCAGCAGTAAATTTTCCCTTACTCTGGTGTTTGGTGTGCTTTGTGGTGGCCTTTTAGCCTTCCTATACCATGTTCCACTTAATCCCCATCTTTCGCCCTATGAACTAGTAATTTATTGGCTTTGGACTATTTCATGCCTTTAGAGATAACCCATTATTGTTGGCACCACTTTTAGAAAAATCGTAAGAAGCCGGTGACAATATCAAAATATTAGCATATATGAATGTATTATACTAAAGCTATATTTTAATAAAAAGCATTTGTACACTGAAATAGAATTAAAATTGCTATCATGTTAGCCAAACACAAACAAAAATGATATTTTACTATTTTTCTATGTCTCTAGAAGATATGACTGAAGAGGAATCAAACAAATGCTTTATTACATATTTTAGAAAACAGTTTATCAAGTATAAATGAATCCAGAAAATTGGCATTTGACAATGGTGCCAAGATGAAAAGCAAATACAGGAGAGCTGAGTTAAGAATTTTGAGCCAAAAGATCATAATTAATATTTTCCTTATGTGGGGGCATACTTTTAGCTTTTTATTATGTAAGACAGTTTGTTCAGTTTTGTAATGCAGGATAATTGTTTGGCACAATTCACCAATTATATTGCCTATTTTCTGTTTCAAATAGAAAGTTCATTTTTAAATACATTCAAGCTTGTACAAATAGCAATCAGCTGTCTTCAACGGGCACTGTCCTAATAATCTCCCGGCCTGCTGCACACAGCTCGGTGCCACTGCTGTCCCTCAGAGCCTGCCTGTTGTACTACAGTTCAGAGGCTGTTCTGGCACGGCCTGTCACCCTGTCTACTCTCACTCCAGTCCGTTTGCATAGCTCCCAACTGCTGCAAGCTATGCAGAACCCGTTGCCCTGGGTACCAGCAGCCTTGGTGAACTGTTCCTGCTGGGTTTTCACCTCAGCTTTCCCTGGCGGGCCCTCAGGGCTGCTTTACTTCACACACTGTCCCTAGCAGATGAGTTCCACTCTCTTTTATTTTTTTAAATAATTTGAATATTCTGATTTTATTTATTTAAAAATAATAAAATGTGTGTAAGATTCACATACTGAAAACTATAAAATATTGATTAAAGGACTCTAAAAAGTAATATTGTTAATGAAATGTATTATAAGCACATGTACTATGTTCCTGGATTTTAACATTTAATAATGAAGAAGCAGCAATGTCAGAGAACTTTACATAGATTTAATAATTACAGTTAAAACATCAGCAGCATTTTAGCAGAAATTTAAAAGCTAGTTGTTATAGGGAAAGATAAATATAGTAGAAGCACCAAGACAACTCTGAAGAAGGAAAATAAAGTGGATAAACTTATACCACTAGATTTCAAGAATCAAGACAAAGCTATATTAATCAATGCAGTGGGATTCTGGAGAAAAATACAGATTAGCACATCACTGGAGAAGTAAACAGACTCCAGAAATAGACTCCTGTGTACATTTTCAATTGATTTTTGACAAATGTTCGGTTCAAGGGAGAAAGGGTCTTTTCAACACATGGTGCTAGACAACTGGGCATCAATGCACATGACAGACCTCAAAGAAATTAGCTTAAGATAAACATGGGCCACAGAGATAAGCATAGAGCCTAAACACATCTAGATGCATGTACACTAGATACGATATAGATACAGACATCCGAATGAAAAGCTAGGAACAAATCTTTGTGGCATTGGTTTATACAAAATGCTCTTTGTAAGACACCAACAGCAAAACCCATGAAGCTAAAAACAGATGACACTTGTTTAGATGATTACTGTGAATACTAACTTATTACTACTTAGTGGTCCTTACCTGAATGTTATACAGAATATTTTGAGTTACACTTGTAGTAAAGAAAAATGAAATATGAAATACTAGACTCTATTAATTGTTCTTTTTCAGTTTCTAGCTGAACACTCTGTCTCACTTTCTGTTCTATTACCAACGTAATTACTCTTTAGCAAAGGCTTACTGCTGTTTTTTTTTAATGCTAACAGCATCTAATATCCTCCAGAAAATCTGCAGGATAAAATCCAGCCATTTAAATTTGTCATTTAAAGGCTTTCCCCTAGATTTCTCTTAAATTAGTTCCATTTTGTTCTCATCTCTTGCTCAATACATAGAGGCAATTCCTGGTGTTCATGGGATATATCCTATTCAATGTCTTTAAAAACAATATTCCATCCACCAGAAATAACAGAGTAGTAATTTTATGTTGTATGTGGAATAATGACAATGTCTAGCCTAATCACAAAAATAGATATACTAGGAGGGGCCGGTGCTGTGGCGTAGCAGGTTGAGCCACTGCCTGCAGTGCCAGCTTCCCATATGGGTGCCAGTTCGAGACCAGCTACTCCACTTCCAATCTGGCTCTCTGCTATGGCCTTGGAAAGCAGTGGAGGATGGCCCAAGTCCTTGGACCCCTGCACCATATGGGAGACCCAGAGGAGGCTCCTGGCTCCTGGCTTCTGATCAGCGCAGCTCCAGCCATTGCAGCCAACTTGGGGAGTGAGCCAGTGGATGAAGGACCTCTCTTTCTCTTTCTCTGCCTCTCCTTCTCTCTCTGTGTGGCTCTGACTTTCAAATAAACAAATAAAGCCTTTAAAATAAAAGATATACTAGGAAGTTTCTATGAAAGGGGTTAATTAGCTCTACCAGATGAGAATGCTATGATCTCCCTGGATAAGAAAATAACCCTCAGCCTCTACCATAAGAATAACACTGGAGGGGCTGGCGCTGTGGCGCAGTGGGTTAAAGCCCTGGCCTGAAGTGCCAGCAACCTATATGGGGACCAGTTTGAGACCCGGCTGCTCCACTTCTGATCCAGCTCTCTGCTATGGCCTGGGAGAACAGTAGAATATGGGCCAAGTCCTTGGGCCCCAGCACCCTCATGGGAGACGTGGAGGAAGCTCCTGTCTCCTGGCTTCGGATTGGCGCATCTCTGGCCATTGCGGCCATCTGGAGCATCAACCATCGGATGGAAGACCTCTCTCTACTTCTCTCTCTCTGTGTAACTCTGACTTTCAAATAAATAAATAAATCTTTAAAAAAGAATGCTGAATAAACCTTTCAAATATTATGAACAATTGTATGTTTAAAAATTCCACAACCTAGTTAAGTGTATAATTTTCTGGAAAAACAAAACTCACAGAAAGCAAAAAAAAAAAAAAAAAAGGAAGAAGAAAGAAAACAAACTGAAACTGAAAAGTATTCGAAGTATTCTATTAAATAAATGAAATGTTATCAAAATCTTAGCATGAAAATCTCTTGTGTAGGGGTCAGCATTTGGCACAGTGAACAAGATGATGCTTGGGATGCCTGCATCCCATATCAGAGTACTTGGTTAGAATCCTGGTTCTGCTTCCAATCCAACTTGCTGATAATGTGTGGCCCAGGAGACAGCAGTGATGGCTTAAATACTTGGGTCTCTGCCACCCTGAGAGATTTGTTAGTTGAGTTCTGGGCTCCTGGCTTTGGACTAGCCAGCTTGGTTACTGTGGGAACTTGGGGAGCAAACCAATGAAGTAGATCAGAGATCCCTCTGCCACACACACTGTGTGTATGTGTGTGTGTGTGTTTGCCCTATGTCTGTCCTTTCAAATAAATAAAATATACAAATAATTTTTAAAAATTTTCTTTAAGTTATATAAGTTTCATATATACAGATTTAGGAACATAGTTACACATCTCCCCCAACCTCCCTCCTATCCACAGTCCAACCCTTCCACCTCCTCCCTCTAACACTCCCACTTTTAATTTTTACAAAGATCTATTTTCAGTTTATTTTTCATTTTTAATTTTTTATTTGACAGACAGAGTTAGTGTGAGAGAGAGAGAGACAGAGTGAAAGGTCTTCCTTCCATTGGTTCACTCCCCAAATGGCCACTACAGCCAGAACTACGCTGATCCGAAGCCAGGAGCCAGGTGCCTCCTCCTGGTCTCCCATGCGGGTGCAGGGCACAAGCACTTGGACCATCCTCCACTGCCCTCCTGGGCCACAGCAGAGAGCTGGACTGGAAGAGGAGCAACCAGGACTAGAACCCGGTGCCCATATTGGATGCCGGTGCCGCAGGTGGAGGATTAACCAAGTGAGCCATGGCGCCAGCCCCTTTCAGTTTATTTAATGATCTATAGTTAACCTTACTAACACTAAGTAAGAGTTCAACAAATACTACAAAGAGACAAGAAAAAAAACCAGCATCGCTTAACAGAAGAGACAAGGGTTGTAAACAATCATTGAATCTCAGAATGTCAATTTCACTCCAATACATTACATTTCAGGTACTCTGTTAATTACCTCAGATCAGGGAAAATATGATATCTGTCTTTTTGGGATGGCTTATTTCACTAAGTATAATGGTTTCCAGCCACCTCCATCTTGCTGCAAAACACATGGTATCATTTTTTTTATAGCTGACTGGTACTCCATATAAATTGTGAATTGTGCCACAATAAACATGAGGGTAGAGATAACTCTTTAACATACTGATTTCTGTTGGCTTCAGTAAATTCCCAGGAGGGAGCTGGCTGGATCATATGATAGGTCTATATTCAGATTTCTGAGGTATCTCCACACTGACTTCCACAGTGGCTGCACCAGTCTACACCCCATCAACAGTGAACCAGGGTACATTTTTCCCCATGTCCTCACCAGCATTTGTTGATTGTTGATTTCTGTATGAGAACCATTCTAACTGTAGTGAGGTGAAAACTCACTGTGGTTTTGATATGCATTTCCCTGATGGCTAGTTATCCTGAGCATTTTCCCAAGTTTCTGTTGGCCATTTGAATTTCCTCTTTTGAAAAATGTCTGTTCAAGTCCTTTGCCTATTTCTTAACTGGATCGTTTGTTTTGTTGTTGAGTTTCTTGAGCTCTTTATAGATTATAGATGTTAACCCTTTATCAGTTGTATAGTTTGCAAATATTTTCTCCCATTCTGTCCTTTGCCTCTTCACTTTGCTGAGTGTTTCTTTTGCTTTGCAAAAGCTTCTCAATTTGAAGTACTCCCACTTGTCAATTTTGGTTTTGATTGCCTGTGCTCCTGGGGTCTTTTCCAAGAAGTCTTTGCCTATGTCAATGTCTTGCAGAGTGTCCCAATGTTCTCTAGTGATTTGATGGTATCATGTTATAAATTTAGGTCTTTGACCCATTTTGAGTGAATTTTTGTGTAACGTGTGAGGTATGGGTCTAGTTCATACTTCTGCACGTGGAGATCCAATTTACCCAGTGCCATTTGTTGAAGAAATTGCCCTTTCTCCAGAGACTGATGTTAGCTCTTTTGTCAAGAATAAATTGTCTGTAGATGCATGAATTGATTTCTAGAGTTTCTATTCTGTTCCATTGGTCTACAAGTTGGTTTTGGTACCAATACCAGGCTATTTTGATTATAACTTCCCAGTAGTATTTCTTGAAATCAAGTATTGTGATACTGCTGGCTTTGTTTATGTTGTATAAGATTGCTTTAGCTATTCAGGGTTTTTTGTGTTTCCATATGAATTTTAGCATCATTTTTTCTAGATCAGTGAAGAATGTTGTTGATATTTTTATTGGGATCACATTGAAGCTGTAAATTGCTTTTGGTAGTATGGGCATTCTGATAATGTTGATTCTTCCAATCCATGAACATGCAAGATTTTTCCATTTTTTAATGTCTTATTCTATTTCCTTCTTTAGTATTTTATAATTTTCATTGTAGAGATCTTTGACATCTTTGGTTAAATTTATTCCAAGGTATTTAATTTTTTGGAGCCATTGTGAATGGGGCTGATCCAGGCAACAAAGCCCACTCTGACCACTGCTATTCAATATAGTCCTGGAAGTTTTAGCCAGAGCCAGTAAGCAAGAAAAAGGAGTCAAAGGAATACAAATTGGAAAGCAGGAAGTCAAACTATCCCTATTTGCAGATGACATGATTCTATATATAGGGGATCCAAAAGACTACACTAAGAGACCATTGGAACTCATAAAAGAGTTTGGTAAAGTGGAAGAATGTAAAATCAATACACAAAAATCAATAGCCCTTGTATACACAGACAATGTCATGGCTGAAAAAGAAACACTTAAAAGAAAACCTACAGTGTAACCCCACAGTGAATTCTGTCTAGCATTTGGTGAGGAGACAGCAGTGCTACAGAGGGTCTTTTAGATGATAGATAATAAAGTAACACACTTTCTGACTCTTTCTATGAGGCCAGCCAACCCTAATACCAAACACTACAAACACATCACATAAAAATTATCTGTGAGCCCTACATCAGACCTTATCCCCAAATTAATCCAAAATAAATTATGAAGCTTAATGTAAAAGTTATAGTCATTAAACTTTTAGAAGGAGACATGTGAAAATATACTCATAAATCGGGGTTCAGAAATGTGCCTTAGATAATAAAAATAATAATATAAAAAGATAAATTTGTCCTCATTAATACTGTTCATCAAGGCTCTACTAAGAAAGCACAGACACTGAGAAAATATTTTCAGAAAACATCTAACAAAAATACTGGTATCTAGACAAAGAAATAATCCCTGTTACTCATTTGTGTTACTATGGAAGTCAACAAGTAAAAGAAAACGATATCTTACATTCAGGAAAAGTTTATGAGTAGCTCATAAGCACATAAAGAATTGCTTAACATAATTAGATATCAGAAAATTAAAATCCAAGCTAGAATGTGAATTCACTACAAAGACTAGAGGACTAAATACCAAATGTTGGCCAGGTTGTGAAGTTACTGGAATGCTCACACACTGCTGCTGGGAATGCAAAATGACACACACACTTTAAGAGAGTACGTGACAGATTTTTATAAATGAAATATACATCTATCCTGTAACCCATAAATTCCACTTCTAGGTATTTACTCCAGAGGTATGAAACCATATTTTCAAAAAAGCACTGTACCAAATCATTTTAACACCTTCAATCATTATAACTCCAGACTTGAAAAAACACAGATATCCATCAACAGGAAGATGGATGAAAAAGTTGTGATTTATCCACACAAAAGAATAACACTTGATGATAAAACTAATTCTCAGAACACACAACATGAATAAAACTCGAAATGATGGCAAGGGAAAGAAACTTTTCACGATTAGGTACACATTCTACGGGTCCATTTATATGAAGTCCTAAAACTGGAAAACCACAGTGAAAATAAATTCAGAACAAATGGTGACTTCTGTGAGTGTAGAGTCTGAGGAAACTTTCTGGGATGATGATAAGTTCTATATCTGATAGAAGCTTCTGTTACACAGGAGTTTGCATCTGCTAAAACTCATCAGATGGTAGACTTGTATTTTGCATTTCAATCTATCTAAAACCTACCTAAAAGCAAGAGTAGCAAGGGTGTAATTGTATCTAGTTTGTGATTTGCGTGCTGAAATGTTTCAGGAGTCATGTTTTCTGATGTCTTCAGCTTACACCAAAATCCACTATATTTTAATATTCAAGAAATATAAAAAACAAACTTTAAAACCAACAAAAAATCCTGCTAATCTGTAAGGAAAAAACAAGCAACTACATAGAAAATATGAAAAAATTATAAACATGCATGCATTTCACAAAAGAGGAAATATGAGTTTTAGTAAACACACAGAAAAGATGACTAACCTCATTATTAAACAGGATAATGCAAATTAAAACAACAGTGAGAGGGACCAGCATTCTGGCATAGCTGGTAAAGCCACCACCTGCAGCATACATACAGCCGGCATCCTGTATGAGTGCTGGTTCCCGTCCTGGCTGCTGGACTTCCCATCCAGCTCTCTGCTATGCCCTGAGAAAGCAGTAGAAGATGGCCCAAGTCTTTGGGGCCCCTACACCCACGTGGGAGACCCAGAAGTTGTTCCTGGCTCCTGGTTTCAGATTGGTGAAGTCCCAGCCATTGCGGGCAATTGGGGAGCAAACCAGTGGACAGACGGACAGACCTCTCTCTATATACCTCTCCTTCTCTCTCTGTGTAACTCTTTCAAATAAATAAATGAATCTTAAAAAAAAAAAAAAAATCGGGACAGAATCCGGCGCCCCGATCGGGACTAGAACCCGGTGTGCTAGTGCCGCAGGTGGAGGAAGGCCTAAAGCCCACTAGGTTATTATCAAGCCCCTTCTGTCAGGGTCTATTTGTCTCTCAATCGGAGAACTTATTTGTGGCTTAGACAGCACCTTCCTTTGTAATAATAACTTCTACTCTAACATCAGTGGCTCTGTGTGTATTGATGATCCTCTCCTCCACTTAATTTGTATGATTATTCAGAATTTCTCTACAGACAAACCCCTTTACCTGCAAAAGCTGAGTGGCCTTTCTTCTGGTCTCAGCTGGGATCAGATTTAAACCACGTCCATCAAACCATTCTCACAAGGGTCCAGAGACCCCCCTCATTTCCTCTCCTCTATGAAATCCTCTCATTACTTGGTTAATGCCACTCTTAGGATCATTGGTTGCTATTCTCACCCTGACTTGTGTACTGCATTGTCTGTTTAAGTGTTTACAGCAGGTGATAATGGAATGAACCAAGGCCTTGAGCAACCAGGCAGTCAACCAGATGCTTCTCCATCCATACATGCCTGTCCCTGTGGAGCCCCAAGATACCTCCAGCGGGCCCCTGTGGACGATGTCTCCAGTCAGCAGGAAGTAGCCAGAGAGACTCATCGTCTCCCCCTTTTCTATCATCAAAAGGTCAGGATGGTAGCTTTGGGATCCGCAAGGAGGGAAGGTCTACACTTCCGGGAATGGGAAAATTCCTACCTGTACTTCCAGGGAAGAAAAGTCCTTGTCAAGGTCCCTGCGGGTGCCTAAAGGTCAACCAATGAGGATCAGACCCGCCTCAACCTTTAACCCGCATGCCCTGAATCTACAAAAGGAGCCCTCCCAACCTCTGACTCACGACTACCCCGGCCCCTGCTCTGTTGCTCTGTTGGGACCGGGGAACCTCGCCCGGGAGCAGAACCCCAATAAAAGCTTGTGAATTAATTGATTCGTCTGCCTGGGAAGATTTGTTACGCGCCGGACACCTTGCACCAGTGAGATACCATTTCAAACATATTATAATGAGAAATAACAGCTCCAATCAAATTTGAAACAATGGGTAAGCAAAAATTCTTATTGATTGTAGTTCAAAGTAATGAAATATCTGGAAAGTGAAATGTAATAAATTTGAAAATGTGCATATCTTAGATTTTCAGATATATGCCTTAGAGAAAATCATGGGTACGTTCATCAGATAGCAAATATAGGAAATACAATGCAACATCCATTAGAAAAATGAATAAATAAACAATAGAACTTTTGGAATTCTATACAACAGCTAAATTTAATGAACATCAAAATGAATGAATTTTGAAAATAAAATATCAAGGCAATGAGGCAACTGGAAAAGAAAATGTGTAGTGTGCTTCCATTTATGGAAGTCTTAAAAATACAGAACAATACTATAAATTTTTATGGAAGTGTACATTTTGTGTGTGTCACAGACATTAGATGATTGAATGAAATACATCAAGAAGCAAAGCAAATCATACAAGTCCCTATAAAGGAGCAAAAGATAAAAGAACTTACATCTTGCAAATTGCTATATAAAATGGTAGGTTCAGCTGTATTGTCATTTGAAGAGCAATTACCCTACTTTTTGTTTTAATTGATTAATTAATTTATTTGAAAGGCAGAGAGAGAAGTAGAGACTGAGGAGAAAGAGAGAGCAAGATTCTATCCATTGGTTCCCTCACCAAATGGGCACAACAGGCAGGGCTGGGTCAGGCCAAAACCAGGAGCCAGGAACTCCATCTGCGCCTCCCACATGGGTTGCAGGGTTCCAAGCACTTGAGCCATCATCTGCTGCCTTTCCAAGTGCATTTGCAGGGAGCTAGATCAGAAACAGAGCAACTGGGGCTGGAACCAGTGACCTGATATGGGATGCCAGAGTCATGAGCAGTCACTTGACCTACTGTGCCACAACTCTGCCCCATGCTCTACCTTTAAACCACCATGAAATACTCTATTGTGAATAAAACTACCTCAGTGGGATGACAATACAGCTAGATATTTAAGTTCTTAGGCCGGCGCCGCGGCTCACTAGGCTAATCCTCCGCCTAGCGGCGTCGGCACACCGGGTTCTAGTCCCGGTCGGGGCGCCGGATTCTGTCCCGGTTGCCCCTCTTCCAGGCCAGCTCTCTGCTGTGGCCAGGGAGTGCAGTGGAGGATGGCCCAGGTGCTTGGGCCCTGCACCCCATGGGAGACCAGGAGAAGCACCTGGCTCCTGCCATCGGATCAGCGCGGTGCGCAGGTCGCAGCGCGCCGGCCGCGGCGGCCACTGGAGGGTGAACCAACGGCAAAAAGGAAGACCTTTCTCTCTGTCTCTCTCTCTCACTGTCCACTCTGCCTGTCAAAAAAAAAAAAAAAAAAAAAAAAAAAAAAAAAAAAAGAAGTTCTTAATGAATCACATGTGGGTTTTTTAGCCTTTCGGCTCCATATAACTTTTTCTGGGAATCTAGTTATAGGCATACCTTCCTAAAGACTGAGAGTAAAGGGAACACCCGCAATATATTTTTGGAAGGGTGCTTTCAGGTGAATAGAAATTCAACTATATAGATATCACATCGCAAAGTGTACTGATTTCTGGTACCTAAGGCCTATTCCATACCTATACCTAAACCTATATAGTACAAGTCAGGAGGTAGTAATTTAAAAAAAAAGAAAATCATATATAAAATCCTCAGCGTAGCGATTAGAAAAAGGAAAGAAAAGTTATCAGCTATCCATTATCAACATTTGTAGAGGAGAAAGGTGGGAGAAACAATGAAGACTTTCACAGGAAATAGCAACAGATGTCCACTGGAAAGAGCTGCAACCAGTCTAAGAATTGTATATAAATTTCCAGGAAGTGTATCCACTCTGTTAGCAGTTAAATACAAGACAATCAGTAAAACTGAAGAGATAGTGCACTGTTTTCGCATAGCTGGTCAAGTCATTGCCTGTGATGCTGGCATTCCATACGGGCACCAGTTCGATCCACAGCTGCTCTATTTCCAATCCAGCGCCCTGCTAACATGCCTGGGAAAGTGGCAGAAGACGGCCCAAGTGCTTTGGCCCCAGGATAAAGGAGACCCTGGTGAAGCCCCTGGCTCCTGGCTTTAGCCATGTTGCAGCCATTTGAGGAGTCAATCAGCTGGTGGAAGATTCTCTCTCTCTCTCTCTCCTTTTTTGTCCCTCCCCCTCTCCCTCTTCTTCCCCCTTTCCCTCTCCCTCTACCTCTCCCTTTCTATCTATAACTCTGCCTCTCAAGTAAACAAACTATGCTGTGGCATAGTAAGCTAAGCCTCCACCTGTGGTGCCAGCAATCCGATATGGGCGTCAGTTTGTGTCCTGGCTGCTCCTCCTCCAATGCAACTCCCTGCTAATGCACCTGGGAAACAGGGGAGGATGTCCCAAGTTCTTGGCCCCCTGCACCCATGTGGGAGACCTGGAAGAAGCTCCTGGCTCCTAGCTTCAGATTGGCCCAGCTCCAGCTGTTGCAGCCATTTGGGAAGTGGACCAGTGGATGGAAGATCTTTCTACCTGTCCCTCCCTCTCTCTGTCTATAATTCTACCTATCAAATAAATAAATAAAATGTTTTTAAAAAATTAATGAGTAAATCTTTTTAAAAAATGCAAGGAACTGAAGCACTCAACTCACAGGAAATAACTGACCAGAAAGAGCTCCCTTTGGCGACAGGGCCCAACAGTGAGAAGAAAGTCTTAGGATGAAACAAAAATCGCAGCCAGGCTACCACCCTGGCTGGGGTAACTCTGAACGCTGTTGTGCTGTGAAGTGGAGGCTCAACAGACTCCTGAAATGACCAGACACTGGTAAGCCAAGAGAACCGACAGACTGGTGTAACCAACAAGCAGTTGAAGCTGTACTGTTTTTAATACAACCGTGTTAGTCCTGTTGAACATACACACTAGCTTCCCCATGGAGAGGGAAATTCGAAGAACAAGAGTTCTTTATAGTTCTTTGCCTTGTGCCTCTACTCCCAAAGAGTCTTGGAAGCCCTTGCTTGTGCCAGCCCTGTTTCTGGGGGTCAGGGTCTGAGAATTGCACATTAGAGCAACATCAAAGAAGCGTCATAATTAGTTCACCCCACAGAGCAGGACTCATCTACACTGGAATCAATTTCTCATTTGCAAAGCCACTGGGCTACACACTGGAAGAGCACACGTGTTTTTAGTACGAATCATCTAAAATACCCTCTGAAACCTACAGTTTACGTCTGTCTATCTGTTTGACATCTGGATATGCATTGCTAGTTTTGAGGATTCCAAAAAAGTTCAAAAATAGTAATTTACCTAATATATCTCTAAATTATAACTTCTCTGCACTGCCAAATAATATTGGTTCACAAGTTGAAAAATTTTATTAAGTTACACAATATAGGTTAAAAAATCCCATGTAACAGATAATAACATTCAACTGTCATAATAACTGGTTCTGTGTTCATGAATTCAACCAACTATGGATCAAAAATATTTGAAAATAAAAATGTGTCTGTAGTGAACACATACAGACTTTTTTCTTTCCATTACTCCCTAAATAATCCAGTGTATATAACAACTGTTTATATGGGGTTTACGTTGTGTTAGGCTTTATTGATAAACTAGGGATTGCACAGTCTGTATGCAAATCCAATGCTAGTTTATTATATATGGCATTTGAGTATTCACAGATTTTAGTGTCTACAAAAGGTCTTGGAAGAGACTCTTCATGAATTTCAAGGAGTGTCTATGCTCATGACTATTTAGGGTTCTTAAAAATATCACACACACACACACACAGAATATCATTTGGTATATCTGGTCTCACATTCTCCTAGAACTAAGGCCCAGAATCAGGAATGAGGTTGAAAAACAAAAACATGAATTAGAAATACTTTGTTTTTCAAATTATATCTTCTTGAAGCAACACTGAACAATTAGTTCTTAAAACTGGGATGAGAATAAGGGGGAAAAAAAGAGGAGAAGAAGGGGAAGTGGGAAGCGAAAAGGAAGAAAGGGAACAAAAGTCTTTCCACTGCCAAATGCAAGGTGGAGAACAACATGTTGGGGGAATTCAAGAGAAACCAGAAATTCAACTCACCCAAGATCTAGGATATGATTACAGTAATTTGCATTTGATTAGACAGGCAAAATTTTCAGAATTTCAAGAGAAAACTGTCCTTCAGTTATGTTGAGAGTGATGGTTAATTTTGTGTGACAAATTGAGTAGGCTGGACATGCCCACATAGCTGGCAACACATTATTTCTGGGTGTGTCTCTGAGAAAGGATATTTCTAGAACAGACTAAATAATGATACACTCTCACCAGTGTGGACAGACACCATTTAATCCACTAAGAACTAGAACAGAGCAGAAAGTCAGAAGCACTACAAATTCATTGATTCTCTCTCTCTCTCTCTCTCTCTCTCTCTCTCTCCTCCCTCTCCCTCACTCCCTCCCTCTCTCCCCTCCACCGTCGCTGCCTTTTAGGTTTCTTTTCTCCTTTTAGGCTGGGAAATTCAACTTTCACACCAAACTTTGAAGCTCTTTGTTCTCAGGCCTTCAGACTCGGACTGGAACAAACAGCACCTTTCCTCATTTTCCAACTTGCAGAAAACAGATTGTGGGACTTCTTGCACAGTTAAATGAACTCACTCCCATAATAAACCTTATGCAGACTTATATGTCTATCTATCCATGTAGCTGCCTGTCCATTCATATATTGATCCATCTGTCCATCCAGCTATCTATCCATCCATCCATCCATTCACCCATCTATCCTTCCACCCACCCACCCATCCATTCACCCATTCATCCATCCACCCATCCTTCTTACTATTCTTGTTTCATTAGAGAGTTCTTTTTTTTATTTGACAGGTAGAGTTACATACAGTGAAAGAAAGAGAGAGAGAGAGAGGTCTTCCTTCCCTTGGTTCACCCCCGAAATGGCCGCTACAGCCAGTGCTGAACCAATCTGAAGCCAGGAGCCAGACACCTCCTCCCGGTCTCCCATGCGGGTGCAGGGCCCAAGTACTTGGGCCATCCTCCACTGCCCCCCAGGCCACAGCAGAGGGCTGGACTGGAAGAGGAGCAATCCCTGGTGCCCATATGGGATGCCGGCACCATAAGTGGAGGATTAGCCAAGTGAGCCAAGGTGCCGGGCCCCACTGGGGAGTTCTAACACACTGCATAAATAGGAATCGGATTTGTTCATCTATAATTTCATATTTCTTCATAAAAATTTTCTAATTTCTGACTCTTTAGTGCCCTGAGTTCATATTCAGTCATATACCCAATGTTATCCTGAGTAAGAAAAATTTACTTCTCCTAAAAAAAAAAGGATCTGTTTGTTCACACAACTCACTATATTCCAGGCTTCTATCTAGCCATACTGCCACTTGATTTCAGGTAGGCTGTGAATATCTGAGTGTGCCAGAATATTTGTTTCAGAAAGTGAACATCAGAACCTAAAACTTTCTACTTCAATTAGGGACAGAGAACTCACTTTCTATTGAGAACACACTATTTTTAGAACAACAGACACTCTATTAAAAGCCAAGATGATATAGTTTTATTTTTATACCCTTCATGTTCAGCATAGTGCTTGGCACACAGTAGGTAATAAAGTACGTATCAACATTTGAGAATAAAAGCACAAACAATATTCAAATATGAGAGATCTGCAAAATGTTCAACAGAATGAACATTATAGAAGAACTGTATGGATTTAAAAATTGTTTGCACCAAAATAAACATCCTTTAATTCCATTTCTATTAACTTTTTGAAGTTTTCAAGTTTTGAGTCATTTTTTTATATAGCATATACTTGTAGCAGGAAGTTTATGGGGCCCACTTTTCCTTTCATCTTATAATTTTTAAATAAAACAAAAATTACCAAATATCATCTTCATTGACTTTGGAGTGTTTTTAAATTGAGGGAAAAAAATCACTATTATATATCCTTCTATTTTAACACAGTACCTATAGTAAGATTTATAGGCTGGCACATAATGTTTGTCTATGCATATATTGTATGTACTTATGTTCAGGTTTAATATTCATTGCTTCACTCTGTTTTTCAATTTAACATTTTGAGTTTACAGTTTTACCATGTTGATGCCTCATCTGAATAATTATCTTTTCCTGGCTTTATAACATCTCATTAGGCAAATGACACAATGCATTTAACCATATTTCTTACTATCACCTTTCAGAGAAAATACATATTTATCTAACATGTTCTCTACAGAACATAATTTTGGATATTCAAAAACATGTTTTGGTAGAGAAATTTTCTTTAGCAGAGGATTTGCCTTCAGGATCTATTAAAGAATGCAAATCAATCAAAGGTTAAGACAACTGTATATTGTGTCCCATTATTCCATTTCTACAAGAAAAGCCTCACTCATCTAAACTGATTTGGAATGCCACTGTCGATGATGAAGACCCAGAGGCAGCTCTTTTCCCGCCCCCGTTAACCTGATTATGAAGAAAGGCTCGGCTACCTGACCACGGCTGCTGGCTGCACACCCGATGTAAGCACTCAGGTAGAGCCAGGATCTGGCTCTGCTTTAATTTTTAACATATTACAAAACCCATTCAGGCTCGTGAATTTATCACCTCAAAGCTCAGGAATTTCTTAACTTCTAGTTCACGTCTCCGAAACACTTGTAGCGAAGGCTCATCTCTCACAGACATTTTCCAATGTATTTTTTGTCTATATCGAGGTTCCCTCTTCCAGCAATTCTCTGCATGAAATTGCTTGCTTCTAGAGGCTTTGCCATCAAAGGGGAAAAAAAAAAAGCCAGAGATGCATTTAGTAGTAAAGATTCAGTTTTTTGCCTTAAAACCTCCAAACATTGCTATGGAAATAAAAGTAAAGCTAATATTATTGAGATCTTACTAAGAAGCACTTTAGACTTTTATTTTAATTATCACAAAATTCTTATGAGATAGGTACTATTTTTCCCATTCATTTTCTAGAGTAGACAGAGGAGTTTTTAGGTTTATAAATAACTTTTTAGGTTTATAATAACTGGATAATATCATGCGCAAATACAAACAAGATGAAAGAGACAAGACTGATGTTTAATTCTATTCACCTTGGGAATCAACAATGGAAACTCAAGAATTAAACAGCAGCCATTGCTCAGGGAAGAAAAGAAAAAGAGGCTTTTACTATTCAAAAACATACCGTACGATATATTCTGAAAACATTTTCTGTGAAGGATGGTACCCTCTGCTGGCTTCCCCTGCATCCATGCAAACAGGAAAACCACGTAAAGGTATACAGCAGAGGCAGAGGCTTTAGGATCTTCCCCAACCTGGGTCCAGGCAGCTACCACCAATGCGCTGGAGCAGGTTAGGTTACATCAAGGAGACCAACACATGGCCCCCGCCTGACATTTTCATAAAGGCAGCTGTGGTCTGTGTACTAAATAAAGATAGGGGGGTTGTACTATCACCTTCATTTAGCTTCAAGAAGGATTCAACTAGCTAAAAGAAAGCTCCAGATAACTTGAGCTTGATAAATATCTATCCCATACACAAATAAACAACTTTAAAAATCCCAGAACTTACATTGTTATGGGGGGGGGCACTTTTCCACATTCTTCAGATTTACCAGTGAGGTCAACAGACAAAAGCCCACCAGGTCACCACCACCTTTCCCACAGCTGAAGGTAAATGCAGAGTGTTCTCCATCTTCACTCAGAAATTTATCTGCTCGCTCATCCACTCACGTACCTCTCCATTTCCTTCAACAATGTAATCATCCACCATGTGCTATTTCTGCTCTTTGACTGAAGAACACAGATAACACAACCTTTCCTTTCAAAGAACACTCTTACTAAATTTAGAGAGATGGAAATACATGCAGTGACTATAACAAAATGTGTGAGGCATATGGGTAAGTCAATATAAAATAGGCAAATATAAATAGCTATGGAAATATCCGCAACAGTGAGTCCACAAAGACAAGAACCTTGATCTAAAACAGAAACAATAACACACTCATTGTCAAAAGTCTCCATGAATCTGCATGTTATTTTTAAGGGCCAGTGTGTCTTTTCTCCCATGGTTTTAACAGAAATTGGATTTCACTCAATTGTATTTGCTTGCTTTAAGAAAGAACATGTTCTGTTGAGTTCACAATGTGCTTAAGGATATACACAATATAGCGTAAGCAATGGTGGCAAGTGACCCAGAGCAATCCAACTATCACTTTTCCAGCCCTATCTTCTCTGAAGCAATACTGTAACCCAAGGGTGGTACTGGGAATGCCTCACAGGTTTAATTTAATTAGTACAGTGCTAACCTTTTTCTATAAGTCTGATGGTATTAACATATAATGTTTTGCACCTATGGACTGGCTTGTTTATTATATTTTCTGCCCAAAGCTTAGATTACATTTTCTGCCCAAAGCATTGATTTCTGAGTATCCGTTTATAGAACTGCCAAGTCATCTCTGTCAAATGATTGTTTTCACCCATGCAATTTAAAAAATTATGCAAGTCAATTCAAGCAACTGAAAGAATAATTGAAATTTACCGACTGTGACTCAGGAGACATTACGGCACTACCGAGGTTCACAAGAGAGCATGAGAACAAGGCTACTGGAAAGTCAGGACTGTAAACTGGCTTCCCACAGTCACCACCTGCCACACTCTCTTCACACGTGCTGAGACCAGCAGTGCCAGAGTTTTGTCAGGAATAAGAAACTCTCCATAAAGTTTAAGTGAGCCACTAACACACATGTAAGACTGTTTCACAAACAGTACAATCCTGCTGAGTGAGTGACCTCTCTGGAAACCATCAGGGCCTTGTGTGAGAATGCAGGCATGCATATATTAATATACGTAATGCCATGTATCTTAGTTAAGATTAGAATCACCTGAGAATAAAGATCTAAATTAACAGTGATAAAGCAAATCACATTTTAATTCTTACTAGTCCAGAGGGAGGTGACAGCTCTAGTCCACTAAATTGTGAGGAACGAAGAATTCTGGATCTAAGAGCAGAAGCTTAGCCTTGCTACTGGGATATCCGTATTCCATATCAAAGTGCCTGAGCTCAATTCCTAGTACCAGTGTAAACCCCGTAAGACAGAAATGATGGCTCAAATAATTGGGTTCCTGCCACCTGGCTCCTGTCGCTGGCCTTGACTCAGCCCTAGATATTGTGAACGCTGGGGGAGTGAACCAACTGATGGGTATGCCCGTTCTCTCTCTCTCTGTTCTGGGATTGTGGTTTAGGAGCGTAAGTTTGGGAGTTAGGCAGAGATAATCAAGTTCTTAGCTGACTGCTCCATGACCAGAAGACTGATGGACTGGCTCAACTTATTTTTGTTTGCCTTTTTTTTTAAAATTTATTTATATACTTATTTATTTATTCATTTATTTAATTATTTGAAAGTCAGAGTTACAGAGAGAGAGGCGGGGGGGGAGAGATCTTTCATCTGCTGGTTTACTCCCCAGATGTCTACAGGAGCATCTGCTGTTCTCCTGCATGGGTGGCAGGGACCCAAACACTTGGGCCGTCTTCTACTGCCGTTCCCAGGATTTTACAAGGGGGCAGATTGGAAGTGGAGCAGCCGGTACTCAAACCATTGCCCATTGCCCATATGGGAGGCCAGAGTCTCAGGCCTGCAGCTTTACCCACTATGACACAACACCAGCCCCTTGGCCCAACTTCTGATCGGCCAAAGTGTAAAACTAAATTGTAAACGAAATGATGACAGAGGCTGCTTCACTGGGTCGATCAGAAGACTAAACGAGAAAATGCATGCAAGGTCCTCTTGCGAGGCACCTCATCCAGAATACATACTCAGTCTGTTATAATGACATGTGCACCATGGACTTTCAATCATGACGCTTGATTTAAACGTACCCTTTCACAAACCCCAACAACAGTGTAATTTGGCTAGGAGCTGAGATTCCAACTCTGGTCATCCTCCCCAAAGCCAGACTTTTGAACACTTTCTATCCAGCTGTTTCCATCAGACACAGATTCTCACCTGTAAAACCACATCTTCTCTACTGAGAAACAATTGAATATTTTCAGAGCATGATTTCTCAGTTCTATATAGCAAATAAAACAAAGTGATGTGTTTTCCTTTGATGGCTTATAATCTGAAAATCTCAATTAAACAACAATGAAAACTATTATTTTTAACATTCTATATCTTAGACCTGGGCCAGAAATCCTGATTCATTCATGGTAGAAAATGAAAACAAGTGTTCCTCAAAGAAGTAAATAGTCTATGTGATGTGTTTATCTGTATTCCCACATTAATTAAAAACCTCAATATCCTCTTTTACTACGAACAATATGAATTTTCACCTAGAAATGTTGTAATTCCCCTTTTAGCCTCATTTTAGATTTATTTCACAGTTTAAATAGAAAAACATAAATACATATACAAATATGAGACAGGTTGTCATTAAGAATGTGTTTAACAGATGTATGGCTTCAAATTCATCAAGAGAGACTAAAATTGTTTAAAGCCTGCTAGTAGTTCATTACATTAGATCTAATTCCTTACAGTATTTTATCTTTCATCTTCACACAAACAAATGAAGATAAAGCAAGGTTACCCAAGCAACAGAACTCAATCCCCAAACCCAGCTTACAATTCAATGATGCATATTCTAGGCCAGGAGTCGGCAAACTACTGCCTGCCTGCCAAATCTGTTCCTACACACCTGGTTTTGTAAGTAAAACTTTATTGGGACACAATCCTGTTCATTCATTTGTGTACTGTATATAGCTGCGTCTGCATAGAAGCCTCAGAACTGAGTAGCTATGACTGCGGTCAGGAGCCAGCAAGGCCAAAGATATTCACTAGCTGACCCATCACAGAAACAGTATCAACCCAGCTCTGAGTGTTCAAATTCTATGTATTCCCAAGAAGGGTCTCACATTTGACCCACTCTTGGGAATAACCGCTAAGCCTTTGGGATTTCCTGCACGGAGATGAGAATGCTTTTGTCTGTACGGGGCCTTGGGAATGACAGGTAGTCTACACTGACAATGTGACTACGGTGAAGTCCCTAGATCACACGGTTTCAGTGTGACCTCTTGAGTGCCGAGAGGACATCAGGAGGAGAGGAGCCAGCGCTGTGGCATAATACACTGAGCCTTCGCCTGTGATGCCAGGATCCATGTGAGCGCGGCTCACTGCTTCCAATCCAGCTCTCAGCTATGGCCTGGGAAAGCAGTAGAAGACTGGGGGGGGGGGGGGCTGCAACCGTGTGGGCACCCCAGAAGAAGCTCCTGGCTCTGGGCTTCAGATCTGGAGAGTGAACCAGCGGATGGAAGACCTCTCTGTGTCTCCCTCTCTCTCTGTCTGTAACTCTGCCTCTCAAATAAATAAAAAAATCTCTAAATATATATATATATATATGTGTGTGTGTGTGTGTAGCAGAGTTTCACTGGCTAGTACTGCTTCCTACATGTCATCACACATTGCTGCTGCAGTAACCTGACACTATCCATACAACTGCTCTGGAGGCCACAACGGGAGGCGCTTGGTCGTGGTTTCCCCTGAACTCCCTCCTATGCACATTAGGCCTTTGCCGACTTTAATCTGCATTGCATTGCATTGCTCTAATAAACTGCAACCATGAGTATAAAAGCTTTTCTGACTTCTGTGGATCACTTTAGTGAATCACTAACCCTGAGTGTGGTCTTTAGGGTCTCTGAACTTCCTGCTTTTTTACAGGAGAAAGTGTGCCAACCTCTACCAGTTTTGAAGTTTCAAATATCAGACACAAATGATCCATATTCATACTAAAAAAATATACCCAAAGTTTTTTAGAGTTCACAAACTTTTTTTCTAATACATTAGCAACTTTCCAACAATGTCTTGGATTTTTACCAAATTCAAATCTCTGAAATAAGAGAATGTCATCAGTAGTCAGTATCAAGCCAATCTATTTTACTTAGCCCACACAAGTTCTCAGTTACATTTCAGCATATAATATTAATTTGGAACAGTCTAAAGAATAAGCAATCGTATGTGTTCTAAAATGCCAAAGCATTCTCTACAATGGGCAGCAGTGGCTGCCAAGATTTGAGTTTATCAAAAATAGGATGAAGTAAACCAATGCTTCAAGTGGTCTTTATTTTCTAATTTTTGGCTCATACAAAAGTCAAGAAAGAGTAGTGGAAACCAAGTCCACATATTTTATTACTAAATCCATATATTGCATTTTTGTCTTCAAGCTGTATAAAAATAAGTTTGTCATTACAAAGACTTATAAAATAAAGATTAAATTCAGACTTAGCTAAGGGGAGCTTTATTTTAAAAGATTCTTGCAGTAAGGGGTAGGGAACAATGAAAACAGGAAGAAAGCCTGACCTAAGAGATAAAATCTCAAAAATGGCAGAAAAGGTTTTTCTTTTATGGGAGGGGGTAAAGAAGCATTGGGGAGTGGAACGAGAGGGTGATTTGACCCCAAAGTAGAGCAGAGAGCCTTGCTGGCTGGTCGCCTATTCTCAGAAGGGGCTTTCCAGCGACATAAGCTGAGGGGAGATCAAAGTTAAGGGGCCTAAAGGAAGGAAAGAATCTTAGCTAAAGTTTGCTTAGTGGGGGGCTGGCGCTATGGCGTAGTGGGTAAAGCCACTGCCTGCGGCACTGGCATCCCATATGGACGGCAGTTCATGTCCCAGCTACTCCACTTCCAGCCCAGCTCTCTGCTATGCCCTGGGGAAGCAGTGGAGGATGGCCCAAGTGCTTGGGGCCCTACACCCACGTAGGAGACCAGGAGGAAGCGTGTGGTTCCTGGCTTTGGATCGGCGCAGCACCGGCCGTGGCAGCTGTTTGGGGAGTGAACCAACGGAAGGAAGACTTTTCTCTCTGTCTCTCTCACTCACTGTCTATAACTCTGTCAAGTTAAAAAAAAAAAAAAAGTAAGTCCCTAATGCTCTGCACATAATAAATATTTAGTAAATGCTGGCTAGATTCTCACTGACAGGGCTAGGGCAAATGTTGCTAAAGGTCATTTTGTCAAAAAAGATTTATTTTTCTTACTTGAAATGGAGAGAGAGAGAGAGAGAGATTGAGAGAGATTGATTTCATCTACTGGCTCACTTAACAGCAAGGGTTGTGCCAGGCTGAAACCATGAGCCAGGAACCCATCCTGATCTCCCACAGGTGGAAGAACCCAAGTACTGAGCAATCATCTGCCGCCTTCCTAGATGCATTTGTAGGGAACTGGATCAGAGCAGAGGAATCGTTTGTCTCCAGCCAGGCTCTCAGATATGGGATTCAGACATCATTTTCATAAGGAGGAAATGCGAATGTATTGTGAAAGCAGTGGCTGTTTGAACAGGTGACGTATGAGAGAAAGCAGACGCGAGTGCATGTTGAAGGGCAGGGCATTGCCCTCCGGAACTCCTCTGTGAAACCTACGCAAACACCTGTTCTCATGATATCCTCAGGATAGACTGTACCTCAGGACAAAGGAGTTGTGGGCAAATTAGTAATAGTGATCACTACCAAAAATCATTGCTATCTTTTAAATAGCAAATAAGACATCAAATCTCCCCATTTTAAAATCATTTCCCGTTCTGAAAGTTTATGCTTACTCAACAATATAATGTATTGTATATAAACTGATTTATGTTTCCAAAATAAGATTTGAAGTTGTGATTATAGATAAGTTTGTTTTAAAGATTCTACTGTGACACTTGCTCAACTTTCATGAAAAATAATCTTGAAAGTAGAGTAGGAATAAAAGGATGAAATTCCAATAAATGGAGTTTGATAGATTGCATAACATAAAGGAAAAAATGTATCTTTATTTCTATCTCATACCACACACAAAAATCAATTCCACGCGGATTGCTGTCGAAATGCAAAAGGCAAGTCACTGATCATCGAAAGCACACACACAGGAGAGCATCTTCATGATTCTTTGTAGGCCAAGATTTCTTAAGTTCTACACTAAATAGTGTCCATCAAAGGATTGAAAATTTATAAATACATCTATAGTGAAATTAGGAATTTCTGTTCATCAAAGGATGGCACTGAGGAAGAGGAGTTTAGGAAATGCTACACCAAAATATCCCACTTTGATTCACTGATTGCTTTGAACTGCAGACTCCTGGGGACAGCAGGTGCACGGAGAAGCTTTCTGAGGGACTCCTTACCCGCTCAGGGACAGATGCTCCCAAAGAAACGCAGTCGCCATTGATTCTCCCACCTTCTCTAAATTTTACAAACCAGAGAGTAACTCTTACCACAGGAGGGGATACTGGATGTTGACCCCATACTCAGAAAAACTTGTAACAGGTTGCCATTTAACCTTCTAAGACGCATTCACCTTGCCCCAGCCATTTGCAGTCCCCTAAGTTGTCTGAATTCCCTCTCTTTGCTCCTCCATGTAGAAGATATACAAGCTTATTTATTTTATCCCAGTGGTTTCTGGGGTACTCGCTTTTCTCGCCTGTTTTCTTCCTGCACACATAATATATTTCTATATTTTCTTCTCTGCTGATCTTCCTGTTGCCAGTTTATTTCCCAGACTGAGCTATTGAATCCTCAGGAGGTAGAGGGAAATTTTTTCTTATATGGGAATGAAAAGGTGGACCCAGAGTGGGGTAAAATATTTATAATACATTTTTCTGGAAAGTATTTATATTCATCATTTATAAAAAAAAAAAAAAAACTCCTGTAAATTAAAGAGAAAAAAAAAGATTGTGACTCAGTGGGAAAATGGGCAAAATACTTGAACAATAACTAAATATAGGCAATGATACAGAAACACATCTATATCCAATTAAAATACCAATTAACATGCCTCAACTTGGGGAGGAAATGCCTGTGAAAGCACAATGCTGTACCACTGTATTTCTACCAGAATGTCTGAAATTGAAGACAATAGCAAGTGTCAGCAAGTTTGTGAAACAAATGAAATACTAAAGTGCAGCTGAGAGTGAAAACTGGTACAAATAATTTATAAACTTTCTGTGACTCACTAAATTTGCATATAAAAGAGCACTTTACGAAGTTTATGGAAAATCAGTTTTATGATATGTGTAATATGTATAGGATCTCTGCCTCTATGACTCCAGTAGTAGATCCTCAATGATACTCAAGGTAGCATATCCCATTCTTCTTTTGTTTTTTAAGATTATTTATTTGACTAAGTTACAGAGAGAGGGAGAGACAGAGATCTTCTGTCCGTCTGTTTACTCCCCAAATGGCAGCAGTAACCAGGTCAAAGCCAGGAGCTTCTTCCAGGTCCCCAACATGGGTGTCAGGGGCCCATGCACTAGCACCACCTTCTGCTCCTTTCCTCAGGCTGGAGCTGGACCAGCAGTGGACCGGCCAGGACGCCACCGGTGCCCATGTGGGATGCCAGTGTCACAGGCAGCGGCTTTACCTGCTGAGCCACAACGCTGGTCCCAGTGTATCCCATTTTTTAAAAAATATTTTTTTTATTTATTTGAGAGGTAGAATTGCAGACAGCAAGAGGAAGAGACAGAGAGAAAGGTCTTATATCCTCCGATTCACTCCCCAAAATGATCTGAAGCCAGGAGCTGGGAAGTTCTTCTGGGTCTCCCACGCGGGTGCAGGGGCCCAAGCATTTGGGCCATCTTCAACTGCTTTTGCAGGCCACAGCAGAGAGCTGGACTGGAAGAGGAGCAGGCAGAACATGAACTGGCACCCATATGTGATGCCAGCTCTGCAGGCAGAGTTTTAGCCTGCTATGCTAAAATACCAATCCCCAGGATATCACATTCTTACCATAAAATTTGTAAGGCATCATTTTTTTTAACTTTTATTTAATGAATATAAATTTCCAAAGTACAGCTTATGGATTACAATGACTCCCCCCCCCCCATAACTTCCCTCCCACCCACAACCCTCCCCTTTCCTGCTCCCTATCCCCTTCCATTCACATCAAGATTCATTTTCAATTCTCTTTATATACAGAAGATCAGTTTAGTATACATTAAGTAAAGATTTCAACAGTTTGCACCCACACAGAAACACAAAGTGAAAAATACTGTTTGAGTACTAGTTATAGCATTAAATCACAATGTACAGCACATTAAGGACAGAGATCCTACATGAGGAGTAAAAGTGCACAGTGACTCCTGTTGTTGACTTAACAAATTGACACTCTTGTTTATGGTGTCAGTAATCACCCTAGACTCTTGTCATGAGTTGCCAAGGCTATGGAAGCCTTTTGAGTTCACCGACTCTGATCATATTTAGGCAACGTTGTAGTCAGAGTGGAAGTTCTCTCCTCCCTTCAGAGAAAGGTACCTCCTTCTTTGATGGCCCGTTCTTTCCACTGGGATCTCACTCACAGAGATCTTTCATTTAGGTCATTTTTTTTAAGGCATCATTTTTATCCTTACATACATTAACCCTAACCCAGATATTTCATTTCCAGGCAAATATCTAACAGAAACAGATACATATTTTCATCCAAAAATGTACAAGAATTTCATCCAAACACTATTTGTAATGGCACCAGATTTGAACCAATGTTTCTGTGGATTCATTCTGAGAGGAGGACCGTGGTGGGGGCAAGAGGCATGGAGTCACCACACAGACCCCGGGAGTCAGGTGAAAGCGGGCCAGGGGTGAGCAGCCTGCAGACTCATTTATTTCAGTTGGTACAACAGCTTATATAGCCAAGGTAGCCAATCCGGTCAAGGGGCGGTCTATGCCCTAACCAATCACAGCCTGTTGCCAAGCAGTATCTGAAGCCATCCAATCATAACCTGTTGCTAGGCAGGCTCCATTGCCATGTGGTTTCCAAAGCCATCCAATCACAGCCTGTGCCAGACAGACTCTGTTGCCAGGTGGGTTTTGAAGCCATTCCTGAGTAACTGACGCTCGCTTGCCAGTGGCCATCTTGGCATGGCCTTCTCATTCCACCACAATCCAAACACTATTTGTAATGGTACCAGATTTGCACCACCTCAATGTTCATCAATACCATAATGGATATGTGCAGAATGGTATCAAATAAGTCAGTGACCATTAACATCACACAGTATGGGAGGATTTGACAAACAGAATGTTGAACCTAAGTCATACACAAAAAAGGGTATGCTATCTATTCTGCTTGTATGATGTAGGGTTATAAAAACAACCCGTGGTGGTGGGATTCAGCTTACAGAGAGCGAGGAGGAGGGGTCAGGAGGGCACGTGGGCATCTTTGTGCTGCTGCGATGCCTCTGGGGACTGGTAATGGTCTCTTTCTTTAGTCGGGCACCTCCAACATGAATCCACGCAATTTGTGAAATATCTCTGATCTGCATATCATATTTACGTTCAAAATATCTGTATTATACTTTAATGAAAAATAAAAAGTCAAGCTTTTCTGGAAATAAACCTAGCATTTAAAAAGGCTCTTCAAGAATTTAAATTCTTCGCCATACTTCAGTGCTTTATAACCAGGTGAGGACTGCAGCAATGACAAAAGTGCTTTCATCTGACCTTCCCCTGCACGGTGGATGAAAAGGGACGATACATCACAAGAGAAGTTTCCTGGCAAAGACTTCTGTAATGATGTGTGCTCCTGCGAACATAGTATTTGCTGAAACAAACACTTCAAGCGCTCTGAGGTTTTGCAGACACTGTTCATTAAACTGCAAGGAGAGTGACACAAGAATTCACTGAGCAGAAAACAAATAGCCTGCTTTGTGGCTTTTCTCTCTCAGACAGATAACGTGGAGATTAATGAGATTAGATTGGTGAAAATTGCTCTGTTCTTCCCGACCCAAACCAAATATAAACAAACTAATTGAAATCCGATGTGTTCCAAAGACTTTTTCTTGTATCCCATGAAGTAAGTAAGTTCATAGTCTTTTCAAAATGTGCACTATGCGGGGCATACGAGGAAGAAGTACTTGGTGGTGGGGTGACTGGGGCCTTTATCAAGCGATAAATGACCAGGTTTGTTAATGGAATAACGTGTGGTTAACAGCTTCTAGGAAATGAGCACTCGCTGTGGATCTTAGGCCATATCTCGTAAACAGCTTTCCACAGGAACTTTTCCATCTGGATAGCGTTTATCTGTGGTTCTTCCTGCTTGGAAGAACCACCACGTTTATCTTAATTACTTTGTATGGGATTCCCTGGAAAACTTCATATCCTGGTTTCTATTTACCTGCATATTAATGGATAGGATTTGGGTCACTATTATGTATTGAAACAAATAAAGGAATCAACTTATGAGAAGATCAAATCAGAAGTTATACGTCCTGTTATTGAAGTTGTCCACTTGATGGGATTAGGGGTTGGAAATGAAAGGTAAAATCAGATGGAAAGAGGTCAGAATAGCACAAATTAATGCATTTAATAACATTCGCCGACAGATTTTATGAACCGGTCTTCCAGGAAGCTGGGGGATGTTCCCTTTGCCTTTTCAGGTGTCACCGGATGATAAATCACTGAAAACAGCACCTGCTACTATTTTACCAACAAGACCGAATAAGGAGGGAACACGAATCCAGTGATAACCCTAGGAGAGAAATACGAGCGGGGCCAGAAAACCTCGGCAAGCCAACGACTTGGACTGCAGCCCGGGCTCCCTGAGTGCAACCCTGATCCAAGAGCACTGGGAGGTCATGTAAGGGAGGGGTCCTCATTGCTGGCTGCCCTAGCTATAAATAAATCTCAGGCAATATACCTGTAGTTGTTTCCTGAAACAAATGCCCAGAAACCGGGTGGCAATTTATTTTCTTACCGCTCTGGAGACCAAAACCTGAATTATGTTGTGGTAGGCTCTTGGAGAGAAAACATTCCTTCTTAGTCCATTATCTGGTGGCTGTAGAAGCTCCTTGGCTTACAGCCACGTGACTTCTGTCTGCCTCTGTGATCACATGGCCTCCTGGGCCTTGTCCTGCATGTGTCTCCACTCCCTGTGCTGCTGTCACTGCACTGACCTGGATAATCCAGCATTTTCCTCCTCTTCCAGGTCCTTCCCTCAATTGCATCTGCAGAGGACACTTTTCCCAAATAAGATAACATTCACAGGCTCCAGGAATTAGGAATTAGAGTGTTCAGTTCCTTTTACTGTTGAGCATTATATAAAGACAAGCTTGGAATGGAGAGGCTAAGTGAGAAAAGCATTGTTTCTTTTGACTTGTGTTATAGCCAACCCTTTCGAGGTCTCTCGAATAAATTCAAAGACTTGGCCACATATTCATGGGCTTACTAATGGACTGGGAGGTGAAGTCCACTTTGACCATTGGGCAAAGGAAGCTGCTGGTCAGATCTGTTTGGCTAACAACCCAGGACCATTGTCTGTTGCCTCTTTACTTCATCAAACTGAATGATCAACATGTTACATACTAATTGGTTTAAGTAACTCATTTTGAAAACTCCTTGTTTATTTTAAAAATTTATAGGTAAAACTCCACCATTTGGGGCAAGTCCGATTGAGCATGTCCCAAATTGTACATCTCCTCCCTCTCTTATTCCCACTCTTATATTTAACAGGGATCACTTTTCAATTAAAATTTAAACACCTAAGAATAATTGTGTCTTAATCACAGAGTTCAACCAATAGTACTAGAACAAAACAAAGAGAAAATACTAAAATGGATAAAGTATTACATTGTACATCAACCGTCAGGACAAGAGCTGATCAAGTCACTGTTTCTCACAGTGTCCATTTCACTTCAACAGATTTCCCCTTTGCTGCTCAGTTAGTTGTCACTGATCAGGGAGAACATATGATATTTGTCCCTTTGGAACTGGCTTAATTCACTCAGCATGATGTTTTCCAGATTCCTCCATCTCGTTGCAAATGACCGGATTTCGTTGTTTTTGACTGCTGTATAGTATTCTATAGAGTACATGTCCCATAATTTCTTTATCCAGTCTACTGTTGATGGGCATTTGGGTTGGTTCCAGGTCTTAGCTATTGTGAATTGAGTTGCAATAAACATTAAGGTACAGACAGCTTGCTTGTTTGCCAATTTCATTTCCTTTGGGTAAATTCCAAGTAGTGGTATGGCTGGGTTAAATGGTAGGGTTATATTCAGGTTTCTGAGGAATCTCCAGACTGACTTCCATAGTGGCTTAACCAATTTGCATTCCCACCAACAGTGGGTTAGTGTCCCTTTTTCCCTACATCCTCTCCAGCATCTGTTGTTGTGAGCCATTCTAACCGGGGTGAGGTGAATCATGCCAGGGGATCCCAATACAATCCCATCAAGGTGGCATGTACCAATGCCATCTCACTAGTCCAGGTGAACAATTTCAGTTCACAATTGATCACACTGATAGGTCTAAGAGTCAAAGGGATCACAGAAACAAGTCTAGTGTCTGCTAATACTAGCTGATAGAATCAAAAAGGGAAAGAACGATCCATCATGGGAAGTGGGATACACAGCAGACTAATAGAATGGCAGATGTCCTAAATAGCACTCTGGCCTCAGAATCAGCCCTTAAGGCATTCGGATCTGGCTGAAGAGCCCATGAGAGTATTTTAGGCATGGAAAGCCAAGACACTTGGCAAAAAAACAAAACAAAACAAAAAAAAAAAAAAAAAACCTAAAATGAAAGATCTCTGCAAGTGAGATCCCAGTGGAAAGAATGGGGCCATCAAAGAAGGAGGTACCTTTCTCTGAAGGGAGGAGAGAACTTTCACTTTGACTATGACCCTGTCGGAATAAGATCGAAGTCGGCGAACTCAGGGGGCTTCCATAGCCTTGGCAACTCATGACTAGAGCCTAGGGATATTATTGACGGCATAAACAAGAGTGTCAAATTGTTAAGTCAACAACAGGAGTCACTGTGTACTTACTCCTCATGTGGGATCTGTCCTTAGTGTGTTGTCCATGTGAAGTAATGCTATAACTAGTACTGAAACAGTATTTTACACTTTGTGTTTCTGTGTGGGTGCAAACTGATGAAATGTTTACTTAATATATACTGGATTGATCTGTATATCAAGAGAATTGAAAATGAATCTTGATGTGAATGGAGAGGGAGTGGGAGATGGGAGAGGTGTGAGTGGGAGGGAAATTATGGGGGGGGAGCCATTGTAATCCATTAACTGTACTTTGAAAATTTATATTTACTAAATAAAAAAGAAATTTAAAAAAATTTATAGCTAAAACTAACATAAGTCTGATAGCTTGATAATAAAGAAGACAATCAGAACTACAAGAACCAAGTTAGCTTATGTAAGTGCAAGAGTGAATGAAATTACAGAAAAGCACTGTCTCTAAAAGGGAGAATACACTAAGCAGCGCTTTTGAAGGCACTCCTGTGTCTGTCACTTCTTGAGGTTTCTTATCCATTCAGGCATCACAGTGTAACTTCAAAAGAAGGTATTGCTTTGAAAAATGAACAAATACTTAGTGCTTGTTTTTACTCATTGTAAGGTCTTTTAACCACAAGGAATGCCAATATGAAATGTGGTTATACGAGTGGCATTGCACACAGCATACATTTTCCTAATACTAAACTGTGCCATTTATACATAAAAGTTCTTATAGTTGTCTTTTGTCATCATGAAAAAATTCTTTTAAAATTGGATATAAAAGAATTGGAAGTCTAAGTCAACCCTGTCTGCCTATGGGAGTGTTCCTATGTCTACAAGATAAAATCAGGGTTCCAATTAGAAAAATAATAAGAGATTATATATGACAAGGAGAGAGGGAAACATACACACAGAGAGAAAAGATTGAAATTTATAAATTTACAACCTTAGAGAAAGGGAACATTTTTTTTTTTTTTTGACAGGCAGAGTGGACAGTGATCAGAGAGAGAGAGAGACAGAGAAAGGTCTTCCTTTTTCCGTTGGTTCATCTTCCAGTGGCCACTGCAGCCAGAGCGCTTCGGCCAGCACACAGCGCTGATCCAAAGCCAGGAGCCAGGTGCTTCTCCTGGTCTCCCATGCAGGTGCGGGGCCCAAGGACTTGGGCCATCCTCCACTGCCTTCCAGGGCCACAGCAGAGAGCTGGCCTGGAAGAGGGGCAACCGGGACAGAATCCGGCGCCCTGACCGGGACTAGAACCTGGGGTGCAGGCGCCGCAAGGCGGAGGATTAGCCTATTCAACCGCGGCACCGGCGGGGAGCGTCTTTTAAAGCACCTAAATGAATTCAATCTATGTCCACTTAAGGTTTATTACAAAAGGTGTAATTTGTATGAGGATTTTGTGACTAAATCTCATTTAACCAAGTGAAAGGTAACTTAATGTGTTGAATTTTGCTGTAGATTTGGGAACATCATTTTCCCATTCCGGCCCATCCTCAAAAAACACTAAAGATGCTTTGAGATAAAGGAAGCAGAGAGGTCTTCTAGCTAAAAACTGTTTATCAACACTATGGATGCTAGGGAAACAACCCCTGAAAAAAATTTACATGTCCATCAAGCTGTAAAGACCTGCTGTAACCTTCCCCTCCTGGCATTTTACAGATACGATGTGTTCATGTGAATTGGTTTTGAAGATAGGTTAGCCAAGTACATTTAGAAAAAGGAACACTCTAGCATTTTTAGCACTTAAATTAACATTCTCAAAAGAAAGAGTCTTGTTTTAAAACTTGGATGTTTTTAGTCTATTGTTTGCTAGGTTCACAAATTTACTTAGAGGACAGAGGAAATAGAGGCACTACTTTTTCTTAATTGGTTGGATTTTCCTTGTGAAACTGTATTGCTGAAAAATGTTTATAGAGATGACATCCAACGATTTAACTCCAAACTGGTAGTCCAGTCTAATGTAAAAATGAAAGAATCTGTAAGGTAAATGCTCTGTCTTGAAATTCTACCCTCTCCCACATTCCACATATGGGGGAGGCTCGGGCATGTGGCCCCCATGGTGATGATGATGGAGGGCAGGGCAGGCAGGGTTCCAACACTTGCACAGAATCTTCTGGAACATTATTGATCTCTGCTGCTAGCATCCGTCTTGGTTACTACCTGACTGATGATAACATGTCTCTTTTTATGATGTGTCTAGGTGTTCCCCAGGTCTTTCCTAGATGCCCTAGACTCCTGGTGGCATAATTAACTCCCTAACCCAGTCTATGAGCCTCTAAGTTTGTTTTTTTTTTTTTAACCCAGAAACCTTTTATTTAAGGCATACAAACTTCATGCATTTCATAAGTGCAAGTTTAGGAACACAGTGATTCTTCCAATACTCCCTGCCCACCCTTCCTCACTCCTACACTTCTTTCTCCTCCCTCTCTTAAGTTTTTACTTCAGTATTTCTGTTCGTTTTGCTGATGGAGATTCCCTAGGCCGGGTCTCCTGACTCTCAGCTCAGGTCTCTTGCATGAATCCACAAAGCATGTGGAAACCTCTGGACTTCTATATACAATATCACATGGAAACCCAGTGGCCTTTGCCTCAGTTTATATCAGTCAGTTGACTTTGATATGGCTACTTACGGGTTACAGACAATTGCCTTCTACAATCAAAAATTTTCTTCAACCTTTCCAACATAGTTCCTTTCTGGAACTTTGACATGAGACAGGACACCAGGCCATGCGTTTCAGTACCTGTTTCTGCCAATACTGAAACTTTGCCATATTCTGCTATTTGGACAGCACCTGCCTAAAATAAAACAATTATTAAGACCATTAAGCCTTTCTCTTCCTTCCAGAATGGCAGATAAATGAAATTACAACACCATTTTCTTCTAATAAAGCTGGGCTTTCAAGCCTGTTGTCTTATTTCTAAGAGAAATGGGTTATCTTTTTTCTCTTTCTGCTCTTGCTGTGATAAGCTGTTGATCCTCTCCCTGACCCTATTTAGGTAGACAGAGGCCTTAGGCTGACGGCAAGAAATGTCACATGGACAGAGAGGGAAAAGATTAAAATGCCCTCTGTCCAGTGGTTGAGAGCTTCCCCACAGAGATAGTTTCAGTAGGCTATTAGAAGATTAGGAGTGAGAGGTGATATTTATCATGCACTTCAGAGACAAGCAAGGGAGACAAGGAATACCTTCATAGCTTATTTCCTTTGTATAGTTGATATATAATTTCGGCACAAATTTCACTTCTTTTGAAAACCTGACAACATTTGGTATGCCTGTTCTGAGACATGCTTTGAAACCTAAAGGTATTCCTAGGTATGAAATTTTTTTTTTCCCCACTGTTTGTCTATTTCTGTCCATGTGGGAGTTGAGGTGATGGGCAGACATTTTTTTGGTCATGTTTTTCTTTTTCTTCTTTTTAAACTATTTACTTCGTGATATCATAAACACAATCTCAGGAACATGCCTTTCAGCACAAAGTACCTAATTTAGTGTTTGCATGACTCTGTTCTGTGCTTCCCTGAATCGATTTTTATTCTGTGCTGCTTCCAGATGGTACTCTATTTTCTGTCTCCTTCAAAGGTAATCAAGTTGCGATGGACAGCAAATATGCTATTTGGCTGATGAAACCTGTCAAATTCTCAGTATGATTTTTATTATTGTTCCCATTTCAGGAGGAGCCTGCAGGTGCTCCACTCAGCAAAGTTTCTGCCTCACGTCTGAGACTGTGTCACTCCTGAAGGTTTGTCCTACGGATTCCAAATGTGAGAAAGGAGCAGAAGCATGGTCTCTGGACTTGGCCTTTTGTCCTCACATTTTACAGATCTCCAAAATCCAAGAACCAGATTTCAGCTCACCTCGCCAGCGTTGTCTGAATCTGCTGTCTTGTTTTCTTCTTCTATGTGTCACATTGGCCTCTTTTCAGTTCTTTCAGGGTATCACGACTCAGTGGAGTCTGCCAAGCGTGTGGCTACTTGCGTTTGGCATGATTCATTCATATCAATATATCATTTCTTCAGACAGATCTTCTCTGGCTTCTCTAATCAAACACTATCACCTCCAACAACCTCAGAGCCTTCCTTCCATCTATTCTACTTTTATTACTTTGTGATTTCCATTCCCACATAACCCTGATGGAAGCTCTGTCTCCCACAAGAAAGTGCCACACACTGGTGGGTTAAGCAACAGCAGTTCATTCTCTTATAGTTCTAGAGGTTGAAAATCAAGTTCAGGGTACAGGCAGGGATGGTTTCTTCTGAGCCCTCTCTCCTTCAGCTGTAGAGGAGTATCATATCCCTGTGTCTTAACAAGCTGTCCATTCTGCATGTACACACGCCCTCACGTTGTATAAGGACATCAGTCATATTGGACTGAGTACCACCCTAATATCCCCACTCTGAATTGGTTACCTCTTAAAGACCTGATCTCCAAATAGTTATATTCTGGGTGCTGGTGGTTAGGACTTTAACCCATTAATTTGGAAGGGGTACAGTTGAGCCATATGATGGATATGATGTAGATCTCCTATTTGTTTACTTTTTCATATCCTTCTTCCTCCTTGGAAATGAAACACTGTGAAGCCAGGGCCGTGCCATCCTTCACTTTCTCATACCTACCACTGAGATGCTGCTTGGCTGAGAGTGTATTTGATTCTAGTGTGTAGAATCAAACAACCCCAAAAGAAATTATTTCTTAGTTTTGCAGCCATAGTAGCTATTAATATGTTTTAAAAGGCAAGGGTTTTTTGATGATTTTATGAAAGCTTTATTTTTCTCTACTGAAAATATGTATATATACAAAATTATGCATACAAATCCACAGATTCCCAGGCTACTAGAGACCATAGGTTGTGAACTTTTCCAGTGTAGAAGCTTATAAAATATTTATTACTCCATGTTCCAAGGATGCTTCTGCCTGAGTATCTCTGATGGTTGAGCAGCACAGGGGATAGAGCATGCTATCCTGATTGAACACTACAACAGGTAAATCCTGCTGCTTCACTGAGGATAATTTTATGACTGCTGTTAGGGATGAAGAAATGATTCAATTATAAAAAATATATTGAACTGGATATGATAGCTATTTAGTTTTTATTCTGCATGAATACAGCATACTTCATTTTGATACTGTTTATAAAATCTTCCTTTGAGAAGCAGAGTTGCTAGGAACACACATTTGTATAAAATGCAATGTTTAGTGGTTATTCCTTCATCCTATTTATGAGCCTTTAGATAGGAGAAACATGAACTGATACATTATCAGTTTTTCCATAATAAATAAAAGAACAAAACATGATTATTTTGCCAAATAATAAAAGAGCACGGCAGTAGTCCTCTCTCCAAAGAATCAAAAGTTTTTAATCAATTTGTGCTACAAAATACACCAATTTGTGTGACTTTCAGCAACTCCACACGGAGGGCTGTGTGGCACCATACTGAGCACAGACTCACACAGAGCCTTGCATACGGGAGCCCTAGGCTGAGGCAGGAGCCTGCAGCACAGGTGTCACACAGCTAAGCTGAGTGCCATAAATTCAGGTCCTCATCTTCAAAACATTCTCTCTCCCCCCCCCCAAAAAAAACACAAAACTGTTTTTATATCTTCCTCCACAGATGTTAGATCTTTTAAACCTGAGTTTCATGTAGCAGGGACACTTTTTGCCTCATCAAAACGGAGTAGAACCGCAGGAAATGACACCCCGCTCAGATGTGACAGCACAGCGCCAGCAATTGATCACGTCAGCAGGCTGCTCCTTCCAGAAGTTCAAGTCACCTCCATGAATCAAGATTAAAACAAAAATCAAAATGTTTTTTTTCACTCTAAATTCCCTGGCAAGAATTACAATAATCTAGTTTTACAACAAATCTACATTCTGTTACATAAGACAATCTTACTGCCCAACTGACCTTGTGAGCACGTGTTAGAATCCTGGGTCTCTGGACACCAGGGTGATGAGCTGACCTGTGACACTGATTGTTAACTAGTAAAAGGGGGCACAGCCCAGAAGGAAAGAAAAGGCACAGTAAATACAAATGACAAGGAGTCAAGGTCCATAAATAGAAGATAATTAGCAATCAAGGAAATGAAATAAAAAGTGTTGTTCACACCCAATGATAATTTTACTCTTCTCCTCAGGCCATCTTCTACTGCTTTTCCAGGCCATAGCAGAGAGCTGGATCAGAAGTGGAGCAGCTGAGGTGCGAAGGCAAGTATGGGGGGAAGAACTGCTATAATCCAAAAGTAGTACCTATGAAATTTTTATTTATTAAATAAAAGTTTTCTATAAAAAAGGAAAGAAAATGGAGCAACTGGGACACACACCAGTACCCATATGGGATGTCAGTGCCAGAGGGGGAGGTTTAACATACTAGACTGCAGCACCTGCCCCAGCCACCTGATTTTTATTAAACAATCGAAATGTTTGAATGACACCAGAAAGAAAATGGAGTGTGGTCTTAAAATATTTAACAAGATCATGTCCAACAGCAGATATTCCCACAATCCCCACACAAAAAAGTAAAAATTGGAAATTTACCGGACTATCATTTGGCCTAGTAGTTAGGATACCAGTTAAGACACCTGCATCTCACACCAGAGTGTGTGGGTCCAAGAAATGGCTCCAACTCCTGACTCCAGCTTCCTGCTAATGCAGATCCTGGGAGGCAGTAGGTGATGGGTCAAGGGGCTGGGTCTCTGCCACCCAGTTAAGAGGACTGGATTGAGTTTCCAGTGCCCAGCCCTGTCTATTGCAGGCATTTGCAGTGAACCAACAGATGGGAGTGTACTCTCTCTCTGTCTTTGCTTTTCTCTGCCTCTCAAAGAATAAAATAAATAAATATGAATACAAACTATAATAGTGTGACACACTGTGCTAAAATACATATCCATACATTAAACATTATGTAGAAGACTAATTTAAAATGACTTTTAACTGAGCTCAGAAATTGTCAAACTTTCTGTCCTTCTTCCAACCTCTGCCTGTTTTTTAAAGCTTAAACAGGCAGGTTTCTGTAAAAAAATTGCTTCTCCTTCTTTGTTCCTTACCTTCAAGTATATCTTTCATAAATAAACTTCTCCCAAAACCCTAGACTATTTACCCCGAAATTTTTTATTTTGCATGAGAAAACAAACTCCTTCATATGCGAACACTATATTTTAGGACATCTCTGTTACACCAGCTGTGGCTGGACCACCACTGAGGCACACGTTGAAGAGGGAACCAAGGGGCCATCACTGTGGCATAGTTAAGCCTCTGCCTGCAGTGTCAGCATCCCACCTGGACACCAGTTCGAGTTCCAGTTGCCCCACTTCTGACCCAGCTCCCCGCAAAACGGCCTGGATGGCTCAAGTGCTTGGATCCCTACATCCAAGTGAGAGACCCAGAAGAAGCTCCTAGCTCCTGGCTTCAGATTGGCCCAGCTCCAGCCCTTGCGGCCATTTGAGGAGTGAACCAGCAGGCAGAAGATCTCTCTCTTTGTCTCTCCCTCTATTTGTAACTCTGCCTCTCAAATAAATAAATAAATCCTTAACAACAAAGAGAGAGGGGAGCAGAGAGGGAGAAGGAGAGAAATAAGAAGATGCAATGAAAAAAACAAAGGAGTAAGAAAAGAGTTTCAAGTTCATTGTAATTTCAAGTTTGGCTGGGCAAAGCTGAAGCCAGGAGCAAGGTCTCCCACATGGGTGCAGGGGCCCAAGTACCTGGGCCATCTTCGCTGCTTTCGTAGATGCATTAGCAGAGCCTGGATTGGAACCAGTGCCCATATGGGATGCAGCCACTGCAAGGTGAGGCTTAACCTTCTAAGCCACAGTGCTGGCCCATCTTTGCTTGTTAAACAAAAGAATAACCAGGACTTTATAATTAACATATTATCAGGAAGAACTTCAGTTATTTGCTTGATGGAGTGTCTACATCACTATTTACAAAGCATAAATAGTAATAAAATAGCCCAGCATAGAAAATACAGTTCCTCCAAATGTCTATGAGTGCCGCTGATTTTCTTGCCTTTTAACTGCATTCTTGCCGTTGTTCTCACCTCACACACGAAGGTCCACGATCCATCACTCTAGTCGCTCTCCTTCACCCTCGACGCCCCTGGACCTGTTTTATATTTCAGACTCATCAAGGCAAACTCCAGCTGAGATTAAATCCGAGCCTGTGCTTGCTCTGAGCCTGCGTAGTTGACCCTGGCAGCACAAATCACGCTGACTTCAGTTAATGACCACACTCCTCAAGCATGCTGCCCTCACTCGATGCTGCTCTTCCATCCCATTCTATTTCCCCAGCAATTCACAGCCTCTCTTCGATTGGATTATTCCTTGCCTTCTCCTGTCTCTTCTACCTTCTCAATTCTCCCTCCTCTTAGCAGAGGTGAAAACAGCTAATATTGAAATATAAACAATTAGGAAAGGATTCCTGTATCTTTCCAATCCTAAAACCTCCAACCTGACAGCAACTCTATCCACACACTGAGTGCATAATCCCACCACCGGGGTTGGAAGTCAACCCCTCCACTTCTGCAAAGGCTCCGACTCTCACCTTTTCAAGGGCTTCTGTTCTGCAACTGATCACCCCCTCCTGTGCCATCACCCTACAAACACGCCACAAAACTGTTCTTCCAAAAAGGCAAATAAGCAAACATTCTTGACTCCTTATCCATACCAGCTCCTTATTTATTTCTCTTCCTTCCTCCACAGCAAAACTCTTCTCATGGTTAACAGCTGCTTTTTGCACTTCCTCTCCTCCCACTGTCCAAAGTAATCCTTCGTGGTCACCACCTCACTCAGAGCGCTTAGGAAGCTCACACTTGTCTCCAGGCTGTGAAATCCATGGTCACTTACGTCTCCCACACCCAGCATCTTCCTCCATCTCTGGGTGCTTTTAGCACAATTACTCTCCTTTTTGAAACAGCTTCTTCAAATGACCTCCTGGGCTCCACACCACCCGGATTCTCTTTCTACATGGCCTCCTTGACCCCCAGGCTTAGTGTTCAAACTCCCTTGTTCATCTCTTCTCTCCCCATGCTTGTTCCCTTTGTGATGCCACTCATTCCTTTGGTGTTAGAAGCAATCTATACAGGGATAACTTGATTTTTTTTTAAATATCTGGTATTAATTTCTCCACTGTGCTCCGTCCCTGTATGAACAAAAGGCTAATTTGGTATCCCCTCTTTGATATTCAACAGGCATAACACATGTAACACACAAAATCTCTTCCTTGATTTGCCCCGAGATGTTCTCATTTTAAATTTTTTTCTATTTAATAAAATGATACCAATATCCACTGCGATGTCCAGGTCATAAATGATACTACTATGTACCCACTTGTACAGAGCAAAAATCCCAGGATTTTCCCGAATCCTGTGTCTCTTGCTTACCATCTTACGGTTGATCCTTCTCCTCAATGTGTATCCAGCATGTAACCAATTCCTACCCTGTATGATCATACTGCCCCACCCCCAGGTGCTTATTAGTTCTCACATGGATAACTGCAATGGACTCTTACTCTTCTTCAGCTGACAGATCACAGAGACGCCAAGGTGTCTATTTAAAAAGTAAGGTAATTTAATTCCTATGCACAAAATCTTCCTACAGCTTCCCTCAACACTTAAAATCCAAACTCTGACCTACACAGCTGTACGTGATCTGGTCCCTGTAAACTTATGGGTCTGTTCTGTGAACCCCCTGCTTGCCAAACTCTAACCGCCATCCATTCCAAGAACCCAAAAAGCACATTCCCTGGGGATTTTACCCTTGCTCCTCCTCCAGTGGGGAATGCTCTTCTTCAAGGCAGTCACTGGGTTCACCCTTTCACTTCCTTTTTTTTAACTTTTATTTAATAAATATAAATTTCCAAAGTACAGTTTATGGATTACAGTGGCTTTCCCCCCCATAACTTCCCTCCCACCCGCAACCCTCCCATCTCCTGCTCCCTCTCCCATTCCATTCATACCAAGATTCATTTTCAACTAACTTTATATACAGAAGATCAATTTACTATATATTAAGTTAGGATTTCTACAGTTTGTACCCACACAGAACATAAAGTGTAAAGTACTGTTTGAGTACTAGTTATAGCATTAATTCACATTCAACAACACATTAAGGACAGAGATCTTACATGAGGAGTAAGTGCACAGTGACTCTTATTGTTGACTTAACAAATTGACACTCTTTTTAAAAAAAAGCACCTAAATGAAAGATCTTTGCGAGTGAGATCCCAGTGGAAAGAACGGGCCATCACAGAAGGAGGTACCTTTCTCTGAAGGGAGGAGAGAACTTCCACTTTGACTATGACCCTGTCGGAATAAGATCGAAGTCGGCGAACTCAAAAGGTTTCCATAGCCTTGGCAACTCATGACAAGAGCTTTTTGAGTTCGCCGACTCCGATCTTATTTAGACAAGGTCATAGTCAAAGTGGAAGTTCTCTCCTCCCTTCAGAGAAAGGTACCTCCTTCTTTGATGGCCCGTTCTTTCCACTGGGATCTCACTCGCAAAGATCTTTCATTTAGGGTTTTGTTTTGTTTGTTTGTTTGCCACAGTGTCTTGGCTTTCCATTCCTGAAATACTCTATACTCTCATGGGCTTTTTAGCTGGATCCAAATGCCTTAAGGGCTGATTCTGAGGCCAGAGTGCTATTTAGGACATCTACCATTCTATGAGTCTACTGTGTATCCCACTTCCCATATTGGATCGTTCTCTCCTTTTTAATTCTATCAGTATTAGCAGACACTAGTCTTGTTTATATGATCCCTTTGACTCTTAGACCTATCAGTGTGATCAGTTGTGAACTGGAACTGATCACTTGGACTAGCGAGATAGCATTGGTACATGCCACCTTGATGGCACCCTTTCACTTCTCAGAGGTCTCTATTCATCTTGCATCTCCTCTTCTAAGCAGTCATTCCCGCCTTACCTAAAACAACAGACCTTTCACCTTGTCCTTTGCTGTTTTATTTCCATCATACCATTTACTGCCTAATATGGATTCACATGATTATTTTATCCATTCTAAAGCATAAGCTTATAATAGTAGGTGCTGCGTTGTACTTTCAGAGTCTAGAACAGTGCTTGGCATGTAGAAGACAGCCAGTGAGCTTTAAGTGCATGAGTGCTTTCTGCATCCTACAGATGCTGTATTTACTAAATACTATTCAGAACCAATACTTAATGTACAGTATCATAAACAATCTAGTAGCTCAACAATTTCAGGAGTTTTTTGCAAATGATACAAATAGTAAAAGAACATTAAAATAAAGGGGAGTTAGGGTCAGTGGTGTGGCATAGTGGGTAACACCATCACCTACGATGCTAACAATCCATAACGGCACCAGTTCAGGTCCAACTGCTCCACTTCCAATCCTTCTCTCTCCTAATGGCCTGGGAAAAGCAGCAAAAGATGGTCCGAGTGTTTGGGCCCCTGGCACTAATGTGGGAGACCCAGATGAAGCTCCTGGCTTCAGCCTCTCCAGCATTGGCTATTGTAGCCATCGGGGGAGTGAAACAGTGAATTTAAGACCTACCTTCCTCTCTCTCTCTCTCTCTCTCTCTCCCTCCCTCCCTCCCTCCCTGTGTGTGTGTGTGTGTCTGTGTCCTTTTCTCTGTGTAACCCTGATTTTCAAAATAAATAAATAAATCTTTAAAATAATATAAGAGAGTTAACTGACTGCAGTAATGAAGAATAATTCATTGTAAAGGCAAGAAGCACATTTAGGAATAGCAAATGACTTCAAAAGCAACTGTTGTCATTCTGTTGCTATTTTTTAAAAGATTTATTTATTTATTTGAAAGTCAGAGTTATAGAGAGGAGAGGCAGAGAGACAGAGAGGTCCTCCATTCAATAGCTCACTCCCGAGTTGGCCGCAAGGGCCAGAGCTGCACTGATCTGAAGCCAGGAGCTGTTGCCATTTTTTATAAATTGAAGTAATTCCTTTCTCTGAAAAAAACCATACAGTAAGAACCTATTTCCAAAAAAATAAAATCACATCACTATGTAATAATCATTGTCCTAAAAATTTTAATTTCATCTCTGCTAAGGGCTCATCATTTACATAAAGTGAATGCCCATCTCTCCCCACTCAAATGGCACAGAGCTGCAGTTATATAGTCGGTATCATGCCATAGCATATTAGCATCTGTTAGGCACAGCATAGGTGCCAATGGAAACATATTACCAGGATTTAAGTCTAACTCTTTCTGATCATTTCCTAATGTCCTCAGGTATTACCTTGTAATAATAAGCTAGTGATAGCTATGACTCTGTTTGAATCGTTCCAATTCATTTATGTAGTAATAATGTATATTTTAGATGTGATTTTGTATTTCCCCCATAATAGAGTCTCAAACATTCGAATAAACAGAAATCAAAATTAGGTTAAGTCCACACGAAATACTGACTGATTTTAAAATGCTCACCGGTGCTCCTCTCTAATCCATCATTGACACGTAGGAGTAGCTCCGTGCACGTTGAGTCTTCAGTGCTTCTAGCAGTTGAAGCCATAAACGCGCATTCAGGGTTGATTTAGAGTGGGCATACTGGGCCACACACAGTAGCATGACTTTAAGACTAACTGCATTTGAAAATAACCTTGTGTTTCTATATCTAGTTCCTATATTTGAGGAGTGTGGCTTCTGTGGGTGTGAAGAACATCAGTCTGCCTGAATGAAGTGAGCTGGGAAAAGAGAAATGTAGTTAAGAGTTGGACAGAGATTCGGGAAGGAGAAAGGGGTTTGAATGCAGTGGGGGTAAAATCTTAAATGCAGCAGTAATGAGAACATATGACCACTGCATGAGGATATCAAAGAGTCTCCCTGATAACACTGTGGGGAGGAACAGCGTATTCTTTTCAACAGTTTCCTGTGGGGACTGAAATTTACTGCCTTATATATCTTCCCTGTGAGATTCTTAGCAAAAGATGCAGTCGCTAACAGCAATACCTGAATGGGTTGATTCCTTAGGAAAACTGGAAGGACCAATCAGCATCCTTGTAGATATGGGATTAGCAGACAAACAATAAACAGAGTTTGAGATGGGGGAGTGTGTTGCTTTCTGGATTAGGCACCCTTTGAGAATTCAGAATTCACATTCTACTTTCACCAAAAGATGGCTGCTTCACCACAAAATATCTTTGGAACAGTTAGAATGCTATTATAGTACCATTAAAAATGCATTTATAAAGCGGAACATTAATGATGGATTTGCTTCCTGGGGAATTATGGCAGATGTCAATTTTATAGTCAATCCAAGACTCAAATTATTTATTTAAATAGTTTCAATAAAAAGATAGTAATGAGTTCTGAGTACAATGAATTCTCAGCTACTTTCCTCTTTGTTAGGATACTAAATAACTTCATGTCAGAAGCTCCAGAAATAGGAAAGATGTACACTTCCCTTGCACACTGCTCATTTTAATCAAGATCACTCCCCTCTCCTTGGTAAGCCAAACACTTACTTGAGTGATGATTCTGCGACTCAATGGGGCATGAGTCTTGCTGTCCAAGAGTTAAAGCTGCTTCACTGCAAGTATAATAAAGCTAAAAGGAGAAGTCCCATGCCATGCAATAGATGGCTTCTATTGAATGTCTCCAGCTTACCTTTATTCAAATTAATAAGCTATGCTAGTCTATCCATCACCTAGATCCAACTTAGCATGAGCAAGGTTTTCACATGTGGAGAAAGTCATACAAAGGCTGACAGTCTCATGAACAGAAAACGCAGACAGAAGGAGAGATTGTCTCTCACTTCATGCTTTCTGAAAAGGAGCGTCATCAAGCACAGGTGCATTAAGGAGAATTCAGCAAGGTAGACAGGAGCAGGGAGAGCTGAAAGGACAAACCTTCGATTTTTCCCTGCCTATAGCAAGAAAGACTTTCCTCCACCCATCCCACAAAAAATAGCATTTGGGGAGTATCTGAGAACACAGGAAGGAAATGGAGACCCAGTGGGAAGGTACTTCAATAGTCATGTGGACCCGTCTAATCCCAAAGAGCAAGGGTTTTGGGTGATGATCTACAATGAGGAGTAGCTGAGTCACCGCAATGGTGAACTTTGAGTTGGCAGCACCGAGTAACATGAAAAGGGACCATCATTTTATGGATGCCACATTTAAATTCTGCATTTTAAAAGAGTTTTACATCTTTAATTAATATGGCAAGATAGTTTTCTCCTAAAATATTCCATAACTGATGATGATAATTTTCTCTTTTCTTTGATTTTTCCCCAGAATTATTCTATATGATAAAGAAAAGCAAAATACTTTGTCAATAGATACTAATTCGTAGTGATTTAAAACAATCTCAGCACTTGTAATCTACAGAAAGGGAATCTGCACTGAGTGTCCATTCAGATACGAGTGCTGTGCAGAAGATACTTTGGAAGAAACTATTCTATTTATTTGCAAGATGAATAAATCATTTTTACATATGCATCTATGTGAAAAATGAAAAAAAAACACACATTAGGAAGGTATAGCCTCTATCCTCAAGGAAGGCGGGGTCTTGGCAGTACCGTGTGTGGCGTGGGTGGAGCAACACACACATTGTCAGACTTGAAAGTTGCTGTGGTGTGAGCAGATGGATACTAACATGAACTGTCCCATTGTCTGTTCCCAAACTTTACAACAGAAGAATTTACAAACTCCATCAATGTGTATAATTGGAAGAGTCAGCCACGGCCTTCTAGTCTGTAAGTAAATACTACCTTATTTATAGGAAAGTAACTTGACTGCTGAAAATCAATCAAAACAATTCAGTGATTAAGCAAAGAAACAACTGAGCAAATGGATGAAGAAAGAAAAAGAGCTGGGACTTCTAGGTTGTATTTCTAGATATTTGATGGAAAGGCATTGACAATTTTTGCCTCATGCTATCTTTTCAAGGAGGCAAATATAGAAAAAGTCTTGATGAAAGGTATCATCCCACTCAAATAAAGTGTGTGTTTTGTTTTCTGAGCAAAATAATAAGCGTACCACCTCCTTTGAGAACAAAAGTTGAACAGATGGCCGAGAGAATCCTTTTATACGATTCAGGGCTTCCTAAGCCCAGGTTTCTTTGACTGGAAGTAATCTGGGTCTCCCATGTAGATGCAAGGGACCTCATTACCTGAGCCGTCACCTGCAGCCACCCAGGGTGTGCATTGCCTACTGGGCAGAATTAGGATCAGGAACAGATCATCATCATTTTAACTGCTATACAAAATGCCTGCTACCAGGAACATAATTTTAAGGACGTTTTTGAAAAAATATCACTGAGTGACAAATTGGGGGAATAACTACATGAAAAGGACCTGGAATTACTCAGGACAAATTGTGTCTCCATTGCACAATGATTGCCACATCAAATCTGTGTATAATGGTCTGTTCCGATTAACCACTTTTATATTTTCAGCATTAATTCTTTTTCTTTTTTTTATTTTTATTTATTTTTTTTTTTGACAGGCAGAGTTAGACAGTGAGAGAGAGAGAGACAGAGAAAGGTCTTCCTTTTTCCATTGGTTCATCCCCCAAGTGGCCGCTACAGCCAGCACGTTGCCACCGTGCACCTATCCGAAGCCAGGAGCCAGGTGCTTCCTCCTGGTCTCCCATGCAGGTGCAGGGCCCAAGGACCTGGGCCATCCTCTACTGCACTCCCGGGCCACAGCAGAGAGCTAGACTGGAAGAGGAGCAACCGGGACAGAATCCAGCGCCCCAATGGGACTAGAACCCCGGGTGCCAGCGCCACAGATGGAGGATTAGCCTAGTGAGCCGCAGCGCCGGCCTCAGTATTGATTCTTGATTTGCTCTGAATTCACCAGCCACAGCCCTGAAGAATAGAGACGTTAAGGACAGTATTTTCTTTTTATTTCTTTTTTTTTTTAAAGATTTTTATTTATTTGAAAGTCAGAGTTGCACAGAGAAAGGAGAGGTAGAGAGGTAGCGAGAGAGAGAGAGAGAGATCTTCCGTGCAGGGGCCCAAGGACTTGGGCCATCCTCTACTGCTTTCCCAGGCCATAGCAGAGAGCTGGATTGGAAGTAGAGCAGCCGGGACTCGAACCAGCGCACATATGGGATGCTGGCACTTCAGGCCTGGGTGTTAACCCACTGTGCCACAGCACTGGCCCCTCTTTTTATTTCTTAAAATTTGTTTTCCTTGGAAGGCAGAGTGACAAAGAGAGCGAGAGACGGAGAGAGAGAGATTTTCCATCCACAGGTTCACTCCCCAAATGGCCGCCACAGCTGGAGCTGGGCCAGACCAAAGCCAAGAGCTAAGGCCTCTGTCTGGTCTCCCACATGGGTAGCAGGGGCCCAGGTAAACAGGACATCTTCTTCTATCAAAAATAGCATTCTTACTCATCATACCATGTATCACTTAAGTGCTCCAAATGTTTTATGGGTACCATCATAATTAATGCTTACATTACTTGTGGGAAATAAGTAAGCTTGTAAGTGATTCTCTCAACCATTCAGTTAGGGACCAGAGATAGCCACATGCACTTTCAGTCATTTTTTTCTAATGAATACAACTTTTTAACCTATAAATAGAACCAACTCGGCCATACTGCCTATGTCCAGACAGAACCTATAATAAGTCCCAGTGGGTAAGAAAGATAGGAGAATGTCTATGAATTGTAACAGCTTGCTGAAATCTTTATGACAGGAGCCTGCATTTATGTTTCTAATTACCATGAAGTTGGTAGTTACATTAAGGCAACTAGTTCTGTCATTCTGTGGGTGGGAAAGTATGCACATGTCAGCTTGCACTGACAAAATTTGTTCTTTCAATTAATCAACTAATTGGTTTCCATTATAATATTTTAAATATCTACCTTGGGTTTCAGCTCAGTAGTCTGGGAGCTCTCTGTGGTTAAAGTACTCACAGAGAAACTTGTAACACCACAATCTTGCAATTAGGAAGATGGAAATCCATGAATGAGAAAGGAAGGCTAAGCTGATCTTAGGCAGAGTCGGAGAGAAAGTACTAAAGCTACATCTCAGACTATGCTTCTCAAGGAACACACTTAGAACAGCAGACATAAGGGCAGTCTAAGAAAGAAAGCACAAAATGAATGTTTGAAACTGGGTCACTTGCCACCAACCGGCAATCAGGACCTCAGTTACTGCCAGGTGAGAGAGCACTACAGGCCCTGGCACAAGTGCCAATCCTATTGTTGAAACTGTCAGCTCTCACCAGCACAAAATTGGGATTGTTTGCTCATGGAAGAAGATATATCAGGTGGTCAAGTATTTGGGAAATAAGAGGCAAAGGGTACCTGAGAAGATAATGCAATGGTGATGGTCATTACTAAGGACAATTGAAGTTCTAAGAGAAGATAAAGAAAAGCACAGGGGGCTAGTCACCAGCTGATACTTAAATGTGAACACAGAAGACTTCCCTGGTAAGTCACAAAGCATCACTAATCACTTGCATAAGGGCAAAGAAAGTTAAAGACCCTGTGTTAAGACTTAATAGTTGGAGTAGCCTAAGGCCAAAGAAGGTTACACTCCCAATAAAGGCAGATCTGTTCTGCCAACAAAGAGCCCTTATTTTGAAAGAATGGGACCCTAAAGGCTTTGTATAACACTCAGAAGAAAGTCCCCAGCAAACAACCAAGCTGCCACATAAGCAGCTCAGCTGCGTGGGCAAAGGAAAGTGCAGACACCAGGTTGGAAGAGGTTTTATGGGAAAGATCCTGCATGGAATTTATGGAACGCTCCAATGGGAGAATCACAATGCAAACTATTAGATGTCTCCAGCAATGTCATGCCATCTGTACCTGAAATTATATGCTTTTTGGAAAACAATTTCTGACAAAGAAAGCTTGTCCATGGGACACTAAGTGAGCACGTGACCATATCAACCCGTTATGAGACCCACAAAGTTACATGAATTAAGTGAGCCAACAAAATACATGGTGTGTCTGGGATCTCGCTCAGGCATAAGACATCATGGGCAAAGTGCATGAGCATGTAGCACAGGGCACTCTGCCATTCTTCTTGCAGCAAGCACTCTCCCTCGCTTCACATCAGTGACCATGGGAGTCTTTTACAACCAGCTGATCAAAGGAGAAAAGCCTTAACTTGGTTCAGAGAGGCCTCTGTTTACCATGTGTGTGCAAGTGAAAAATCAGCAGTGGTCATACTACTGTAACTCAAGGGAGGCTTACAAGTCCGTGGTGAAGGAAAATCCTTGCATTGTGCAGAACTTGGGCACTCCAGTTGGTCACCCACTTTGTATAAAAACAAAAGTGCGGGCGCAAATTTTATAAAACAGCTCCCCTTCCCAGGAATAAATGTTTTGCAATTGAAATAAATCACATGCCTTGACTCTAGTCAAACCAGCATGACTCTTCTGCTTACTTTTATAATCAGAAATGCTTAATAAGCCATGTCTTCATTTACTTCTTTTGCTTCTTGAAGACTTGGAGCCAAATTCGAGACCCAACAGTGACACCTCTGCTGAACCACAGCATTACCACAACAGAGAGGTGTTTGCACAGGATTTTGATTTTCTGCTAAAAGGTATTCTCTCCAACTCCAGTATATCATTTAGACTTCTTTCCAAATATAAATGTCTCCCTGTGTCCCCCAGGTGTACACTGAAAAGAAACAACATGATTGATATCTAACACACTGACACGCAGAACGGTATCGGTATGTTTAGAAGCAAACACAAATATGGGACTAACACTAAGGCAAAGCTGTTAATTGGGTTAATAATTCTTGGGCAGTGCCCCACATACCACGCAGTTCCTACTCTCTGCGCTCCACCTCGGGCTCTGCATCTCCATTTCTACCCTAGGATCTCTCCTATCTTTTTGTCGCAGAATTATGTGTTCAGCCAACAGGCATCTTCAATGGTATGAGCCAATAATGCCTTAAGGAGTTACCATCCCAGGACCATTTATATTTTAGTAGAAAACTATTAAAGACAAATAGGCTTAAGGCCCAAAGAGATGATATTCAGAGGACTGAATTTAGGGCGTGCAGAGAACTATCTGGTCACTTTATCTCACCTTGCATCATCTTCTGTATTTGGAACACAAAAATTATGCTGTCCACGAAGATCTTCTTTTTTTCTTAAGACATGTTAAAATGTATTTATACAAATGCATACATTTTATGTAAGCCATACCCACATGCTAGCTATATTTGAAACTAAATGTCTATGTTTATGGAAAAAAGATACCAAATTTTTAAGATGATCTGCTATCACAATGTTTGTAGTAGATACACTAGTTTTGGGTATAAATCTGTATATGTGAGTTCAATAAGTGTTTTTTATTTTTTTATTTTTATAGAAAACTTTTATTTAATAAATATAAATTTTGAAAGTACAACTTTTGGGTTATAGTGGTTCTTCCCCCCCATAACTACCCTCCCACCTACAAACCATCCCATCTCCTATTCCCTCTCTCATCCCATTCTTCATTAAGATTTTTTAACTTTTTTTATACAGAGAAGATCAACTCTATACTAAGTAAAGATTTCAACGGTTTGCAACCACACAGACACATAAAGTATAAAGTACTGTTGTGATCTAAAAATTGCTTTAGCAGGGCTGGTGCTTTGGCATAGTAGGTGAAGGCTCCACCTGCAGTGCCAGCATCCAATAAGAGCGCCAGTTGATGTCCCGGCTGCTCCACTTCCGATCCAGCTCTCTGCTGAAGGCCTGGGAGAGCAGTGGAGGATGCCCCAAGTGCTTGGACCCCTGCACTCATGTGGGAGACCTGGAAGCAGCTCCTGGCTCCTGGCTTCTGGCTTTGGATTGGCCCAGCTCTGAGTATCGCGGCCATTTTGGGAGCGAATCAGTGGATGGAAGAACTTTCTTCTCTGTCTCTCCCTCTCTGTAATTCTGCCTCTCTAAATTGCTTTGTCTAGCCCAAAGATCTTCACAAGTGCTTTATTAATCCTCAAAATACAAAAGGGGAAAATTTTTATAGCTATACTGTCACTCTTTCCCTCTAAATTTTGCTAATAACCTCAAAGAATCTTTTGGAAAAAGGAAAGTAAGAAGCCACCATAAGAACACAACTATTATTTTCACTTTTAGAAATTTTTAAGGCATTTAAATAATTTAAAATATGTTGCATATTTGTAATTCTAGTATCAAGCAAATTTAAAATCTGCTGATTTTTGTTACTTTTAGAATATGGTTTTCCAAGCTCCTATATGGTTATCACAGCTACTCATTTTAATAGCTAAATAATTTTCTACTAAATTGATGTGACATAATTTGCCTAATCATCCTTTGTGTTATTAGAATTAAATATGTTTCTGCCTTTTTAATAACACTAAAAGGAGCAATTGGCACGGTTGTAATTTCTGCACAGTTAAATACCAGTAGTAAGGAGTTTCAGTTAAATACATAAACATTTACATGCTTCTTGATTATTGTTGTTATCTCATTATAATTATTCTCTAAAATTCTTGCAGTAATTAGAATAATATACCCATTTTGACAGAGCATCAGGTCATTAAGAAATGAAGTGACTTTCAGAAAACACAGAGCTTAGTGTGCAGAATAGATATTAGAATCTTGCCTGTTAACATCTCGACACCAGTTTCTTGAGCACACAGTTAAACAAACAGAGAAAAGCAAGTCAGGAGCCCAGGTTGCCCGGCAGAAGGATATCGAATGCACTGACTCCCAGGGATAATGGGGACTTCTTTCAATACTATTTCTTCAGCATAAATTATTTCTCCCTGAATTACTTCTTTAAAATATCCATCCATTCACCTTTAGAAGATAACACACATTTTATTTTAAGAAATCTCCGCTCACCTCCAGATTAGATTAGGTTTCTTATTGAATGCTGTCGAATCTATTACAACTGTAATTAAATCATTAATACTTAATGACTTTCCTAATGGTACATGAGCCAGCTCCTTTCTCTCTTGTTCTCCACCTTAACTATTCCTAAAACAGTGCCATTTATATATCTATATATATATATATACATACACACACAAACATAATTTTTCTACTTCATGTATGTAAAAAAATCAATACTTATGGAATAAATAATTAATGAATGGAGAATTGGACAGATGGGAAAATTAATGTATTAATTTAGCGGGACTAAAAAACACTCCTCAAAACTGCCATTATCTTTCTTTTATCAAAAAACCTAAAAGGAATTTTTTAGGTTCAAAATTCTAAGCCTTTTCCTTTATTGCCTCCAAACCTCACAGTGAAATGACAGTAAAGATGCTCTACAAATAATGAAATATGTCGACTCTGAGCAGAGGAAACACACCACCGCTGAAGGAAAAGCCTGCCGGATCACAGACCCTACACAGCAGTTGGACCACAGACTAATGAAACTGAACCCAAAGCACTACCAGGAAAAAGCCAGTGGAGATGGGAATCCTTTACCCTACAATGACCTAAGTGCTGTTGGCATTTCAGTGCAAATCAATCACCTGAACTTGAAATGATTATATTTTAATGTTTACGGTTTAAACACTGTCACAAATAAAGGCCCTAGAACTTCACACTCTGCACAAGTTGTAGGGCAGCAGATGAGACTACCAAAGGAGTGGATGGCGGGGGGGGGGGGGGGGGGGGCACTGCAGCACGATCGTTCACCTCTCCATCCATTTCCTCTCACTGCACACTCTGTCACGCTCATCTGCGAGATATTCTGAGCTCAGATGTTAGGTGATGAAGTATTCCACAGAGACAGAGAAAAACTGTAGAGATGGTATTAATGCCAAAATTATGGCTGAGTAAATCAGGTGATAAAATACCATTAATCTTCTTTAACACCACAAAAATTCTGCATTTTTGTTAAACTTTTGCTACTTCATGTTATCATATCTTAATTATGTGATATAACCATAGATTTATGAATATTATATTACAATAATATTGTATAGAATTTTTAAAAAGACAATAAAGATGAGAAATGTATGAGATGCCTCAGTTACTCCTGGGATTAAACTGGGAACCAAAATGCAGTCAGATGAATTATGAACACTAATTTCTCAATTGAACAGCAACAGCTATTTAATTTTAATCAGATTTATGCAAAACAGGACAACTCAGAAAAGAATTTTGTATGAAACGTGAGCATTCTTCTTCATTTATATGCAGAGTGTATGCATGTCAGACTACAGACTCTGAAATTTGTCAATAACATTGTACCACATTGATCAGTAACCAGTTTGCCAACACCTCTTGCACAAGTAGCTACCATCATCAATTAATAGCACATCTGGTGTCGAAATTCTGGCACTACTGATCAACAAAAGACACAAAGAGTACATTTTCCCACCTGGATAGAGGACTGGAATTAAACATGTTGCAATGGTTTTTTTAACGATTTTAATTTTTAAAAATTACAGCATATCTGTAATTTTTCTAAAAAAAAAACAAAAACCACTGAAAAGATACTGATTAAATAAGAAATAAAACCTCAAGAAATAAAATTGAAGCATATATATATATATTCACTTCTGTATTTTCTCACTTTGCATTCAGATATAAAGGGGCATATGTGGTGTCAACGTTCTTTCCTTCTTGAAATTTAGGAGACAATAACTAATAAATGTAAGTTTCCAGTGTAATACTATGTAAGACCCACATCTTGTAAAACAATAAAAAAAAAAAAATAAGCCTGAAGCAGAAATATAAAGGAAAAGTCTAGGCCGGCGCCGCGGCTCACTAGGCTAATCCTCCGCCTTGCGGCGCCGGCACACCGGGTTCCAGTCCCGGTCGGGGTGCCGGATTCGGTCCCAGTTGCCCCTCTTCCAGGCCAGCTCTCTGCTGTGGCCAGGGAGTGCAGTGGAGGATGGCCCAAGTGCTTGGGCCCTGCACCCACATGGGAGACCAGGAGAAGTACCTGGCTCCTGCCATCGGGTCAGCGCGGTGCACCGACCACAGCGCGCTGGCCGCGGTGGCCATTGGAGGGTGAACCAACGGCAAAGGAAGACCTTTCTCTCTCTCTCTCTCTCACTGTCCACTCTGCCTGTCAAAAAAAATTTTTTTAAAAAAAGTCTATGAAGTAGAGAAAGGGGAAGATATAGATGTTCTTGAGAAGTCATGAAATAAGGCTGAAAAAATATCACTGTAAAGATCCCAACTGTGTTTGGTTTTGTAAAAATTCACTTATTATTTATGGAGAACACTTAGAAAGTTTCTGACATGGGAAACAGTACATCACAGATAGTCACAACCTCAGCTCAGTATCTATGGGCAAGTAATTAAGCTGTTTGACCTTCAGTATACAATGAGTAAAGCGAGACAAATCCTGTAGTACGGCAAGAACGAGAATGCAAAGATAAAACCTAGCATTCTGCTTGCCATGTAAGTGGCATCCAATTTTCATAAGTCTGTTGGCATGATTTTTTCATGCTTACTAACATGAAAAGGTATTAAAAACTTCAAACTGATGAAATCTTTACTTAATATATACTGAATTGATCTTCTGTATATAAAGATAATTGAAAATGAATCTTGATGTGAATGGAATGGGAGAGGGAGCGGGAGGTGGGAGGGCTGTGAGTGGGAGGGAAATTATGGGGGGAAGCCATTGCAATCCATTAACTGTACTTTGAAAATTTATATTTACTAAATAAAAAATAAATAAATAAATAAAAGAAAATATAAAAAAATTTTAATATGTATGTTGTTTATTTTAGAATCCACTCAAACCATATTGGGAAAGTGCTCTATCCAAAATAATGTATTAATGGAAGATACAAAGGATGGCTGGGTTGCAACCTGTTGCAAATCTGGTATTGAGAATGAGTAAAAGAGAACACAGGCAGAATCAACACTAGAGGCATTTGGTTGTCAGTGCTGTAACTCGATGAATAAGAAGGAAGTCCTGTATATTATGGATGTGTTGGCACACATGGGACCAGAAGCAATCCTTGCACATTTTCTTTTAATCATGGAAGATGTGATACAATGAGAAATAGCTATCTTATCTTTGTCCCCAGTATGAGTCTTGGTGAACCTTTAAATAGCTTTGGAGTGGGGCTAGTCACCAGAAAAACCAAGGCAAGATTGATTAGATGGTCGGAACTTTGAGGCTCACCCTAGGAAATGGAGGGTGATGGAGTTTGAATCAACTGTGCTGTCAGGAAACCCCCTCCTAAAATATTGGGTTCCAAGAACTTCCGACATGGTGATTACAGGGAGGTGCTTGAAGGGTGAGTGGGTATGGAAGCTGGAGTCCCTTCCGATAGACTCTTCACCATGTGTGTCTTCCATCTGCCTGTTGCTGAACTGTAATCGGTCATACTTGTATATGTCGCTGAGTCCCAAGAGTCACTCTAACAGAGCATTGAACCTGAGACGGAGGTCATGGGAATCTCAATGTAGGGGGGATGTCTGAAGCCGGGGCTGTTTTGTGGGCTTACTCCTAACCCTGTGTTAACTCTAGTTGGCGTCAGAACTGAAGTGAATTTTAGGACACCCATGTGGAGTCGGGAAAGTTGGAGACTTGGTTGGTGTGCTTGGCAGATGTTGAAGGGAAAGGAAGTTCAGAGAGTAGGTTGTGTATGTGTGTGTAGGGGCTGGTTATTACTAGGGCAGATGGTCCAGTTGCTTTCTGATCCTGTAAAAAGAAGCAATACTGGGAAGACAGGATTTCAAGGCAATTCGGCAAATATTCAGACGAAAATGATGATTTTGAATGTTTTTTTTTTAACTGAAGGAATTTTAATGGCATTTTGAAATCACAAAGGGGTTTAGGAGTAGGGAGAGATGCTCTTCAGGTGATATCCTATTATTTACAAATCAAGCTGGAACTAGTACAATGGATAACAGCTAAGCTTTAATCCCAAAATATTTTAAATTCTTATCTAGGGTTATGCTTGTATTTCAATCTTATTCCTTGTAGTTTATTTCCTGATGTGTAGTATGTACATAATCAGTCATTAAACATCACACTGGTTTGTGTTTTACCATGAAATTGCCATGAGCAACAACCCAAGGCAGCTCATTCCCTGGCAAGAATATGAGTAGTCAGAGATTCTAGGGCCAGTCAAGCAAAGCTAACTGTAAAATAACTGCAAATGTCACAAGAACATATGTGAAATAGCAAATAAATAGGTTTACTTACGCACAGAAAACACATTTGCCTCCAACAGCTATAAAAGTTTTTTTTTTCAAATCAATAAAAAACATAACAGACTTGAATTGCATCTGGAGCTATTGAGACTAAAGATAAAGACAAAAACTTGAAAAATGTTCTTTTATAATCACATGGGGGAAATTTCCCTAGCTTGAGCAATGTATACATTAAACTACTTCTATTATTTCCTGACATGCAATCATTTCACATTTATCTATCTAACACATAAAACATGCCAATAGTTAAAACCCAACAGTTTGTACGCTCAGACACTAGACTATCATATATTCTAGCAGCATTAGCAAAATTCTGACCTGTAGATAGACCAAAGATTATAGAGTCACTGCTCATGGCATTTTCAAACTCAGAAAGCAATTCGGAAATAGTGAGTAGTCACTAGTTTCAGATATGTCCACTGTCTTCAGCACTCACATCAGTGCGGGAGTTCTCGAGATACCTACACCACTGCACTTCCTGCAGAGGAACTAGGTCTGAGAGCCTTGTCAGCACTTAAGTGGGCAGTTCCAAGAAACAGGGCTTTTATCAAGAAACCGATTGACTTTAATGTCTACTTGAACCTCAAGAATAAACAGAAAATAAATTTTAGCTTCCCCTCCCTGCATTTAAATCTCTAACTTCTAGAAATTTCTCCTCTACCAGGATTCCTGGAAAGTCAGATTAACTGATTTCTGAGCCTAAGACACTCATGCTGGAGAGCCAGTCACTGCAAAGGCTGTGGCAAGGGAACTTCAAGAATTCATTGACCACTGCTGACATCTATGAAATAAGCCCAGGAGAACTCCATGAGGGGCACTATCAGAACGCTGCCATTTCCTTTCAATTAATGTGGGAAAGCTGGGTCACCCGTCTATCGCCCTCTAGGGAAACTCAACTCCCTAAATGGCCTGGCCATCCATTCTTTTGTGAAACTTCCTCGGACCACTACATTTCAAGAGCAACATTTTCCACTTCTGAATTCTTAAAATTTATACCTCATCTGGCAATTAAAGTACCATCGTGTGGTGTCTCACTGACTATTGCATTGAACTTAATGGGCCTCCATTGGTAAACACTTTTTGTGTCTTGGTTATTCAACTCTATGTTGAAATTCCAAGCAGGAAACAATCTTGGGATTATTTTCACTCCATCTAACAGAGAAATTGTGACACTTAATAAATATTTGCTAATTTAGGTCTATCTGTACTTTCTTATATTGATTCCTTTCAAAAGTATTTTTTTTCTTTTTAGAAAACTTTTATTTAATAAATATAAATTTCCAAAGTACAACTTTTGGAGTACAGTGGTTTTTCCCCCCATAACCACCCTCCGACCTGCAAACCATCCCATCTCCTACTCCCTCTCCTTCCCATTCTTCATTAAGAATCATTTTTAATTACCTTTATAAACGGAAGATAAACTTATACTAAGTAAAGATTTCAACAGTTTGCACCCACACAGAAACACAAAGTATAAAGTAATGTTTGAAGACTAGTTTTACCGTTTATTCTCATAGTATAACACATTGAGGACAGAGACCCTACATGGGGAGTAAGTGCACAGTGATTCCTGTTGTTAACAATTGATGCTCTTATTTATGACGTCAGTGATCACCCAAGGCTCTTGTCATGAGCTGCCAAGGCTATGGAAGCCTCTTGAGTTCACAAATTCTGACCTTATTTAGACAGGGCCATAGTCAAAGTGGAACTTCTCTCCTCCCTTCAGAGAAAGTATTTTGAACATCTGAATTGTATCCCAGTTAAAATGATTAAAATGTTTACCTATAATGGCTTCTAAAATATTCATTTCTAATGTAAAGCTCTACTGTCCAAAATTTCTTTTACTTTCCCACTATGCACTAACAACACACAGTTGCTTCCTAGAAAAGGTAAAAACAATGCTTCCCAAACACAGCTTTGAAGTCTATTTTATAATCCATTCAACAGGCAAGTGAAAAACAAGATTTTCAGAGGATAAGCATCACATTTATTTTTAGAACTGCTTTAAACACTCAGAAATTTGGTATTGTTTTGTAGATGTGGATACTAAAGAAGATACTAAAGAACAAGATAGTAATATTTATTTGCCAATATAACAAACCAATGTGTATTTCATGGTAAATTTTTATAACTGCCAGCCAGTGCTGTGGCACAGTGGGTTAAGCCGCTGGCTGCACTGCCAGCATGTCCCTATCTCTGTCCCTCTCCATCTATCCATGTTTTTCCCTGTGTTACTCTTCAAACAAATAAATGAATCTTTTTAAAAATTGTCATAATTAAAGGACTAAGAGTCAAAGGGAGCACATAAACAAGTCTAGTACCTGCTAACACTAACTGATGGAATAAATAAAGGGGAGAGTGATCCAACATGGGAAGTGAGATACTCAGCAGACTCATAGAATGGCAGATGTCCTAAATAGCACTCTGGCCTCAGAATCAGCCCTAAAGGCATTCGGATCTGGCTGAAAAGCCCATGAGAGTATTTCAGGCATGGAAAGCCAAGACACTCTGGCAAAAGATCTCTGCGAGTGAGATCCCAGTGGAAAGAACAGGTCTTCAAAGAAGGAGGTACCTTTCTCTGAAGGCAGGAGAGAACCTCCACTTTGACTATGAGCTTGTCTAAACAAGATAAGAATCGGAGAACTCAGAGGGCTTCCATAGCCTTGGAAACTCATGACCGGAGCATAGGGAGACTACTGATGCCATAGACAGGAGTGTCAATTGGTAAAGTCAACAACAGGAGTCACTGTGCACTTACTCCTCATGTGGGATCTCTGTCCTTAATGTGCTGTGTATTGAGATTTAATGCTATAATGAGTACTCAAACAATATATTTCACTTTGTGTTTTTATGGGGGTGCAAACTGTTGAAATCTTTACTTAATGTATACTAAACTGATCCTCTGTAAAAAAAAAAAAAAAAGAAATTATCAACTCCCAACTTGACTCTCACTCGGATTAAACATGACAATAGGTCTGATCTGATTTCATCATCATTTAAAAAAATCATCTATTATTTTTCACTTTATGTTTCTGTGTGAAAGCAAACTGTTGAAATCCTTACTTAATGTATACTAAGCTGATCTTCTGTATATTAAGATAATCGAAAATGAATCTTGATGTGAATGGAAGGGGAGAGGGAGTGGGAAAGGGGAGGGTAGTGGGTGGGAGGGACAGTATGTGGGGGAAGCCATTGTAATCCATAAATCATACTTTGGAAATTTATATTCATTAAATAAAAGTTAAAAAAAGTCATAATTAAATAAATAATAAGAGCTTCTGTATCTTCATTTAAAAAGCCAAGCCATAAATAATTTCTTAGAAAAACTTACTCATGTGTTGGATAAATATTTGTTAAATATTTAGTTCCTGTTAAACGAAAAGCTTGGGCAGTTTCCATTACAAAAGCAGGACGATCATTACCAGGAGCAATGGCATCCCTAAAACTGAGACAGAAGAGCTCCACACGCGTGGCTCATATTTTAAAAGCCTTCACTACGTGAGGTTGACACTGGCAGTAATAGAAGGAAATCACTTCTTGATTAAAGTAAAGCTACCAGTGCACACAGAAGAAGCTTCACATCACCTCCTTGACTCCAACAGGTCGTGAGTTTGATTTTCTATTCACCCCTATTCTCTCTCCTTGACCTTTTCTTTTTGCTTTCTCCCCTTGCTGAATTCAACTGTTTATCTACAAACATCCACCTGCTACTTCAATTAATGTATCTCCTTGTCTGAGACTTCTATACGAATATTCCAATTCCTAAGCTCAGTGGTAAAAACAAGAATAGGAAACAATGTGTACATAACTAATTTTTACCAGGTAGAACAATACCATCTGAAAAATATCATAAACATCATTCTTTGAAAAGTTAAATATGAAAAAATCCACTCCAAATATAAATAGTAAAAGCCAACAAGGAAAGTCATATTTAATTTATAAATAGAGATAATTAGTATGTTTGGACAAATATTGAGAACAAAGATCCTCTTCGTAATGAAAATCAAAATTGCATTTAGAAAAAGATTATGCTTAAAGGTTATACGAGGAAAACAAAAGTAAACCTTCAGAAAGTTAATGAGTGTCTATCAAGTATTTTAAAAAACATAAATGATGTTCATTTTGACTATTACAGTAGTTATGTGCTTGCTGTTTCAACTAAGAACAGAAGAAAATATTTGCTAATTGATAGTACTATAGTATGAAGTGATTTATTCTAAAAATGTACTTCCATTTCACCCGTCCTGTTTAATAGAATACATTTGTTATAAAATACCCTTGTTTGAGGCTGGCACTATGGCATAGTGGGTAAAGTCGTCACTTGCAGTGCCAGCATCCCATAGGGGAGCTGGTTTAAGTCCCGGCTGTTCCACTTCCAATCCAGCTCTCTGCTATGGTCTGAAAAACAGTAAAAGATGGCCCAGGTCCTTGGACCCTTGCACCTACATGGGAGACCTGGAAAGAAGCTCCTGGCTCCTGGTTCTGGATTGGCACAGCTCCGGCTGTGGTGGTCAATTTGGGAGTGAACCAGCAGATGGAAAACCTCCCTCCATCCCTCCCTCCCTCTCTCTGCCTCTCCTTTCTCTGTGTAACTCTGACTTTCAAATAAAAATATAAATCTTTTTTTAAAAAATAAAATACTCTTGTTCACTCAGTTCTTGGCTAACAAAAGATCCCTTAGCCAGAAATTTCAACTTTCTACATACTCAGAACAAGGAAATGAATACATGCTCTCGTCTTGATCAGAGGAAAAGTTGAGGCTATGCAAGGTATAGCCCCGCGGAGCTGGCAGTAGTTCCATCAGAGAGGTAAGGAGAAAAGTTGGGAATCTAAAACAATAATGACTGCAGGAGTCTTCACTATCCGCCGCGAGGGTAGCAGTGCTGATTAAAAGCGCTCATAGCCTGCCAGGTCAGAGGACGCCGATTTTCAATTCACAGCAATACCATGTAAGTATTTCACTTCAAAAGTGCATGACCCAGTCCAGACAGAATATTTTACATATTTATTTGCCTTGAACTCAATTCAGCCTTTATTTTCCCTTTAAAAGGAAATGATTTCAGGACATTTTTCTCAAGAAAATATATTATCCTTCAGTGTGCAATAAGGAACCAGACAGTCTGGGAACTTTCTAGGTTGGAGTATATTGACTTTGGAAATGATAGTTAGGCCGCAAGTATGTAATTTAACCTAGGTTCAGTTCACATGACACAGAAGAAGTAATGCACAAAAGCTGCCCTATTTAAATCAGAAATAAAAATGATTAAACGGATGCAGTTGATGAAACGTCTGGTATTTTAACTTAGAACAGCACCAAAAACAGCTTAAAGCTGTTGAAGAGACTTTTTTTTTTTTAAGATTTATTTATTTATTTGAAAGTCAGAGTTACACAGAGAGAGAAGGAGAAGCAGAGAGAGAGAGATCTTCCATCCAATGATTCACTCCCCACTTGGCCACAACGGCTGGAGCTGCACCGATCTGGAGCCAGGAGCTTCTTCTGGGTCTCCCACAGGGGTGCAGGGACCCAAGGACTCGGGCCATCCTCCACTGCTTTCCCAGGTCGTAGCAGAGAGCTGGATTGGAAGTAGAGCAGCCGGGTCTTGAGCCAGTGCCCATACGGGATTCGGAGCCAGGAGCCAGGAGCTTCTTCCGGGTCTCCCACATAGGAGAACCAGTGCCCATATGGGATGCCGGCGCTTCAGGCCAGGGCATTAACCTGCTATGCCACAGCACCAGCCCCAGTGAAGTGACTTTAACAAGCCAAACTGCTTACTGGTAAAACAATGAATAAACTACTCACTGAGTGAACTGGGAGATACAAGCAGGAACATCAATTTGTGGATCAACATTAATGACAAATTGTACTCTGTACCATTACCTTTCATTAAACATTGCAAAAACAATGCAAACATTTATCACTAAAATCCTTCAGAATTTGCGGCTTGTCTAGCTGCTCTGGAAGACCAGAGCGTCTTCCTCCATCACAACACCAGAGCAGGAATGTGGCCTAGTGGTTCAGATGCCTGTGTTCCACGCTCGACTGCCTGGCTTCGATTCCCAGGTCCAGTTCCTGGTTCCAGCTCCCTGCAAACGCAGACCCTGAGAGGCTCAGCTGGGTCCCTGCCAGGACTGGGAGACCTGGATCAAGCGCCAGCTTCTGGCTCCAGCCCGGGCCCAGCCCAGACCATTACAGGCATTTGAGTAATAGGACAGTAAGTGGAAGTGCGAGCTCTCTCTCTTCTCCTCCCATTTCTCTATTCAGATAAATAATAAAAACAAAAATTTCAAAAAATATGTATCAAGTAAGGTTGCTGTGAGAATTGAGAGCAGATATATACAAGTCACTTATCTTGAAATGGATTAGATATTCTAATTATAATGCATATAATTACACCAATATGAAAAAAATTACTCACTGGGTACTATCTCATATTCTGGTGGTATTCTTTTAATTTTATATGTTATCTCTAATCCTCTGATAATCATTATCTTTATATTATTATCCCTGCTTTATAGACAAGTAAACTGAGGCACAGATAAATGTAGTCTCATATAGAAAAGAAAATAGTTAATAAAGAAATCAAGAGTAGGGGTGGCACTGTGGCGCAGTGGGTTAACGCCCTGGCCTGAAGTGCTGGCATCCCACATGGGTGCCCGTTTGAAACCCAGCTGCTCCACTTCCAATCCAGCTCTCTGCTATGACCTGGGAAAGCAGAAGATAACCCAGTCCTTAGGCCCCTGCACCCACGTGGGAGACCTGGAGGGAGCTCCTGGCTCCTGGCTGCGGATCGGTGCAGCTCCGGCCATTGCTGCCAATTGGGGAGTGAACCATTGGATGGAAGACCTCTCTCTCTCTCTACCTCTCCTCTCTCTGTGTAACTCTGACTTTCAAATAAAATAAATAAATCTTTAAAAAAAGCAATCAAGAGTAAAATGCACAGTTGCCTGACCCCAAAGCCCACTAATGTCAAGTACTCAAACATCAGTCTAAGTAAGAATCTCTTTAAACAGTGTCTCAATCCCATCCCCAGACAATCTGAGGAGGCTGAGGTGAGGACCATGGATCTGCATTTGTAACAAGCTTACTGGGATGCTTTCACTCCTGGGCCAAGGACCACACCCCCTACCTTATAGTCCCTCATAAAATGCAGAGTAAATTGGCAGTGAATGGTTCTCTGACTGTCTGGGAACCTATACTCAATTCAATCATTTAAAGGCCCTGGCAGAAGTTTGGCTTTCATATTGTATCTGGGAAAAGTGCATTTTCTCTTCATGAGCTGGAAGCTTTGAAATGCCTATCCCCGCTCCACTAGGAAATCATTCTCAAACCCATCAAGGTCTCCTAAATTCCCTAGTAAGCCAGATAACAGAATTTTCAGAGAAATCACCACATACAGAGATTTTATGAAACTTATCTTTAAATTTTAAAAATTGAAAAATTGTAAATAAATGAAATGCTCAGTAAAATGCTGTTGTCTCCAGTGATGATGGACGTAACACATTCAATATTCATTATTTCAAAAGGACTTTGATAAGGACTCTCATTATCAATGCATTTGTCTGCATGCAGTTTTGCTTTGCTGAAGGTATTCATTTACTCTGGTTTGAAATACTTCAAGGAGGATTCAACAAACTGAGTAGCAGGTATTTCCTTTTGTAAAACGCACATACACACATTATCAAGCAACAGTACTGACTGAAGAAGATTCACTCAGTGATTAACTAAACAAGTAATTCTGTGAGATCTGAGGCAGATGATAAAGTCTCCACTCCAGTCTACATGTCTTCTTTCTATACTGGGGCACTCAGCAGGGTATGTCACTTTCCAGTGGGTTTAGTTCTTAGAAAGTTTGCTCTCCTATGCAAGAGGTTCTTAGTCGGGATTCATGAACTGCCCTCCCTGGAAGTATTTCAACTGTGAACCTGAGCGCCTAGGCAAATGTTTGCTTACTGTCAAGTGTTTATCTTCATCAGCTCAGCCACTCAAAATGAGTGAGGAACCACGGACTGATCTCAGAAACACTGCCTTGCTGCAAAGAATCACTCCTTCTGGCTGAGTCATGGAGAACTTGCAATCTACAAATCTGACACCTTCCCAGCCCTTCAGCCTTTCCACTAATGTTTGCTCGGATTTCCACCTTCCCTTCTACGGATGAAACTTCTCTGGTTGTCCTCCCCATTCCACTCTGAGGTGTCTTCTGACTATTTGTGATCTCTCTCACTTCCAGGTTTACTGGATACTCATTTTAAAGCATATTAGCAATCACTGCATTTTTACAAAAATGAATTCAGATAATCAACTTTTTCAAATTGTAATTAGCACAAATTACAATATAATTCACTGTTCTAGTATTTAAGACAAGAAATGAATACAGCATTTTAAAAGACAAAATTTTGGGGGCCAGTACTGTGGCGTAGTGGGTAAAGCCGCCACCTGCAGTGCCAGCATCCCACATGGGAGCCGGTTCGAGTCCCGGCTGCTCCACTTCTGATACAGCTCCCTGCTAAATGTGCCTGGGAAAGCAGTGGAGGATGGCCCAAGTCCTTGGGCCCCTGCACTCACGTGGGAGACGTGGAAGAAACTCCTGGCTCCTGGCTTTGGATGCTTAGCTCTGGCCTTTTCATCCATTTCGGGAGTAAACAGTAGATGGAAGACCTCTCTCTCTCTCTCTACCTCTCTCTGTAACTCTGTCATTCAAATAAAAATATTTTTAAAAAATGAAAAGACAAAATGTTGCATAATTCTCTAATGAAACAATCTTCTGTTTGTTCTAATGTTTAATCTTATTCTGGAAAATATTATCAAACAAGCCCGTAAATATTCTGCTTTCCCTTGCTTTATGTTAATGTACTTACAGGTCTTTCATAATACAATCCACTCACACAAAATAGAGTAGGATACATCAAATACTAAAAATAGAAATGTTCATGACTAACTGAATTCTACTTTAATAGAACTGCGGAATATTTAACTACGATTCCTCCTAAGTTGAAAGAAATTCTATGCCAGCCTTCAGGAGAAGTTTTTAAACTGCCTTTTCCTAAACCCTATATTATGCTTCAGGTTAACTACAGTGGCATACATGAATGAAATAAAAACAGGAGTGACCAAGGAACATATATTGTAGGAAATGAAGAGTATAAAAGAAAAAAAAAAAACATTTTAGAGAACAGAGACGATCAAGAACAGCCAAATGGGACAGCAGTTGCAAGGTTTTAAGGCAGAGTGATTAGAATATATTGCTCTTTGGGGTGTTATGCATGAAATGAGAGAGCATTTGTTATTTTTATATGATTTAAAGACATTAAAAATTTGCTCTGATAACCACATTCTATGTTGTTTCAAATATCTAGAAATCCACCTGCCCCTCAAAACACTCTGTTTATCTTAATAGTGAATCATGTAATGCATTAATTCCTCAGCACATATTTGACAGCTCACTCAACTAAGCCTCAAAGGAATCCAAAGTATAATTGAATTTTGATAGAAGAGGAAAAAAAGAGATGGCACAAATGTAAATGTTTGCTGATGGATCAAGCAGAGATTTTTACCCAGCACTTATCTTTATAACATCTATAATTACACTAATAATTTCAGTAACAGTCGTAATTTATTTACTAACAATTGCAATGTCAGAGGTACTATGCATTATTTAATTTATCTCTTATAGCTTGCCACCTGTGTGTGTGAAGATTTACTGAATATAGCCATAATGATGCATTTACAGGCAGTCTCTAACTTCACCTATAATCACAGAACTGAGTAGTTGATGCAGTCAGCATTTTTTTTGCATTTGAGTCAACTGTGTTAAGTTATACTTTGTAATAATCCTTCAAGTATAATAAAAGCATCATGAGATTAAATTATAGCCATATAATTGGCACTTTCAATGAGAAAGAAAATCCAGTTTTTCCTTCAGTGAACTACATCTTGTGGGAAATACTTAAATGGAAATTCTTGATTTGTGGAAAGCTTAAATTAAGCTAATGTATGAAACTTGCATTTTTGAACTGATGCATGCCAAAAACAAAAGACAAAGTGTATTTATATAAACGTTTGCATACTTTTTAAAAAAATTCATATAGACAGCCATCTGGCAATAAAGGCTGAATTTCTAAAGAGTCTGAGCCATAAGGTGAAAAAACTCTGTCCGGGGACAGAAAAAAATAATAAATTGACATGCTGGACAAGTCAAAGTCTTTCTTGGCAGTTTCCAAGTCCTTGTATTCAGAGTTTCGTGTTTGCTTCCTGAGTCAATGAATACCATACAAATCAACGGCTACCATTTTCTCTCCCCTGCTCCCCCAGCTGGGTTCAATCACTGGGCAACCTCACTCTCGGCTGCGGCCTGCATGTTTGGTCCGGCAGGTGAGCTTGAGTGACTCGTCTCGGCCTCTGAATGAAGTCAGAGGAATTCAGCTGGGGTGGGAGAGCCTCTGAGACCTGGAGGTAACTAGGTTAGGGAAATGGATTAGGGTTTTTTCTTTTTCTTTTGCAAGGGGGGGAGGGAGGAGACGGTGCCTGGGGCAAGAGCCTGCCCCAAAGAAAAGGGTTTCTAAAATGGTCACAGTTCCTTCTTTTGCCTCAAAAAGTGACATTTACTCAAAGAAGAAAAAAAAAAATGACAAGATGTCCATCCCTTTGCTCCCCCCCCCACCCCACGATTCCACAGCCCCCCAGGACTGAACCCCACCTGGGGCTAGGTGGCAGGACAGCCCCCCCCCAGATGAGGTGAGCAACATTGAGGGGCATCTCCTCAAAGGAGGTGTTGGAGCAGGTCCCGATGTCTCGAGGAGCCCGCTTGTCTTCTGTCACCATGTTAATAGCCACACCTTTAGGACCGAAGCGTCCGCCTTGGCCAGTTCTGTGAGCCTAGTTTTCCCTGTTGGTGGGAAGGTCACAGGTGATGACTAAAGAAACTCGCTGCACATCAGCGCCTCTGATCAGCAGGTCAGCGGTGATCAGTTCTCTGCTGGAGCCGGAACGGAGCTCCCTCATGCCCACATCTCACTCCTTTGGGTCCGAATCTCCCTGCGTGCCAGAGACGGTGAAGTCCCGGGCCTGCATCTTCTCATGGAGCCAACCGACCTTCCTTCGAGTACTGACGAAGAAGACAGCCTGGGTTATGGTCAGGCTTTCGTACAAGTCACAGAGTGTGTCCAGCTTCCACTCCTCGCGTTCCACGTTGATGTAGAACTGGTGGATACCCTCCAGGGTCAGCTCTTCCTTCTTGACAAGAATCCAGATGGAGTCCCCCATGAAGTTCTTGGTCACCTCGAGCACAAAGAAAGGCACTGTAGCGACAACAAAGCCACCTGGTGCTGCTGTTGAGCTTCTGGAAGATGTCCTAGATCTGGTCCTTGAATCCACAGCTCATGAGGGAGTGGTTTGTACCCCCATGTTTACTGCAGCTCAATTCACAACAGTTGTGATATGGAACTGATCTGGACATCCATCGACCAATGAATGGATAAGGAAAATGTGGTATATACACACTATGGAACCACAAAAGAATGAAATCCTGTATTTTGCAACAAAATGGATCCAACAGGAAACCAATATACTTAGTGCAATAAGCTAGTCCCAAAAAGACAAACCTATGTTGTCCCAGCCTGTGGTAGCTATTCGAGTACAAACAAATGTAACGCATATGAGCAAAATCGATATCTTGACATTTGGTTATTGTTTACAACCCTTATCTCTACTGTTGAGGAAGTGTTTTTATCTTCTTACTATTTGTTGAATTCTTTACATAGTGAAGAGTTAAGCTTATGATCATAAAATAAATTGAATGTATGTCACTGCAAAAATTAAAGGAATAAGAAAGAAAGGAGGAGGGAGTGAGGGTGGTATCACTATGCTTCTAGATCTGTATAAATGAAATACATGAAGTTTATTCAGCTTATATTAATAAAAATTATTCAAAAAATTAAATAAACATGACAATTCATAACAGCTACACTGACACATTAAATGATTATCTTTTCAAGTGTTTTCAGATAACAGTGCAGGAGGGACTATTACCACCTATCAAATAATTATATCCACCACATATCCCACTTGTTCATATAATTTTTCTTTTAGTTTCCAATCTGTAAAAATATCCATTCTGGATGCAAAATTCTACCATTTCTTGTTGCTAACTTTTATCTTTGCTCTCATAAAAATAATGGCTAGGAAAAAAAACAGTAGCAACAAAAACGGAATGAAAATCTATTCAACCACCTGAAAAATATCTGACTCAGTAATAAATTTGTAGGAGGATGGGGAAAATATATATATTTATATATTTATATATATATATATACACACACACACACACCACACTGTGTGGTTCTTGCCTCAAGATTATTTAAAATAGTTATTTTGCATTTTTGTCATTGAAGGCATGTTGCTAAAGGCTGTTTATAAATGACAAAAAATGCTCAAAATTCACTCATAATATGCCTTTATACATATATCTTCCTTGCCACATTTATTTACTTTTTACTATTCACAACTTTTAAATGTAAGACACAATTCAATATAAATTTAATGGCTCGTATTCAATAGTTTCCCTATATTATATGAATTGTGTCAACTTTTGCTATCTTGCCTCAAATACTTGTAGACTCCAGGGAATGTGCAACTGCTAAAAGCAAATTATAGTTTCTGATTCAAAGTCATGCACCTCTCAACGTGTTATAAATTCAGCAAAACGATGAGTTCTACTCTGTAGCAAGTTCAGAGGCATCTCAGCCTTTTTTTTTTTTTTTCGACTGGAGACCCATGTCCTTTTCTTCTAACACAAAGCCCACATTCATTTTGCAAGAAATGCTGCTATAAACATGGGGATGCAGAAGTCTGTCCAAGAGACTGATTTCATTTCCTTTGTAAAAATATACCTAGGAGGGGGATGGCTGGAGTGTACCACAGTCCATCCTAGTTTTAGCTTTTTAAGGCACCTGCATTCTGTCTTCCCAAGTGGTTGTACTAGCTCTAAGTCCCATCAACAATGCCCAAGTGTTCACTTTTCTCTGCATCCTCATCAGCACTTGTTATTTTCCATGATTTTGATCATAAGCATTCTAACTGGTGTGAGGAGACATTTTATTGTGGTTTTGGTTTTTATATCATTGATGACTAGTTATTTTAAGCAGTTTTTCATCTGCCCATTAGTCATTTGTGTTTTCTTTTGAGAAATGTCTATTTAAAACTAGTGACCAGCCGGTGCCGCGGATCACTAGGCTAATCCTCCGCCAGCGGCGTCGGCACCCCGGGGCTCTAGTCCTGGTTGGGGTTCTGGGTACTAGTCCCAGTTACTCCTCTTCCAGTCCAGCTCTCTGCTGTGGCCCAGGAAGGCAGTGGAGGATGGCCCTAGTTCTTGGGCCCTGCACCCGCATGGGAGACCAGGAGAAAGCACCTGGCTCCTGGCTTCGGGTGGTCGCAGCGCGCTGGCAGTAGCAGCCATTTTGGGAGTGAACCAACGGAAGGAAGACCTTTCTCTCTGTCTCTCTCTCTCTCTCTCTTACTGTCTAACTCTGCCTGTCAAAAAAAAAAAAAAATTGGTTCCCTGTGGGGAGCAACTCGGACTAGACTAAGTTACTGGAATTAAGACTTATTCTATGCATCTGCTCTCCCACAATATGGCGCTGAGAAGGGAGAAACAGCTTCTACACAGCTGCCTCCAGTTCAACCAATATACAGCAGGACTTGCTCCTGATTGGAGGAGAGCAGCATACTCGGCGTGTGGGTAGCAGAGTTGGGATTGGTGAAGAGGACTATAAAGGAGGAGAGAGACAACATGCACCAGGAACATCTAAGAGGAACATCTAAGGGGAACACCTGTGCAGCCCCCGAGAGAGCCGGCCGGCGGTGTGCCGCTCCCCCGCGGAAGTGGGGAAAGTGGCCAGGGGGAACCGCCCTTCCACGGAGGTGGAAGGGACAGCAGCCAACCCGGGAAGAACCAGCAGCAAACCCGGGGAGGGCCGAGCAGACAAAAGAACAGCGCAGGGTCCTGTGTCGTTCCTCCACGAAGAGGGGGAGCGACATAATGGTGCCATGACTCGGATATGAAGCCTAGGCAGGGTTCAGTGTCACTCCTGCACGAAGAGGGGGAGCAACATAATGGTGCTGTGACTCAGATAGGAAACTTAGGAGGGAAGAAACGGGAAGAAGTGGGAAAATATCGGAGAGAGAGACTAGCAAACAGCCTAGGGAAAAGCCGGACGAAAAAGGTGCCGGAAGAAGCTATTGAAAGCCTAGGCATAGACTCAGATACGGACTATGGGGGGAAGCTGGGAGAAATCTCTAAGGTCAAAAGCGAAAGTGAAAGCTAGAACAAACAGACTCGGATGAGGACTGTGGGGAGAGGCCAGGAGAAATGAGGGAGGAATATTGTTGGAAGAAAACTTATGGAAACATACCGGGTAGAGAAAAATGTTAGGGAGGATGAAGCCGCGAGTGCAGGCCGAGGCAGAGATGTAAGCCAGCTTGGAAGTCTTCAAGTCAGCCCGGGGAGCAAAAGGCGAAAATCTGGAACCAGAGGCAGAGACGTGGGCCACCAGGTTGGAATTCGCCAGGTTAGTCCGGGGAACTTGGACTGAATGCCGGTGGTGGCGGAAACGTAAGCTACGCTGTGTGATTCGCGGAAGCCGCCGCGTGCAGAGAGAGCACGGGGCGTGAATAGATAGGGAACGCGGGGCTGGCGCGAGGCCGTGGTGCGGACGCGAAGGGCGTGGAGACCGTGGAGTGTGCGGGAGAAGCCGAGCCGCACAGAGCCGGGAGCCCGCCGCAGGGCGGGTGCCGGGAAGCCGCGCAGATGAGAGAAGCGTGGGCTGAAGCGGCTCAGAGCCGGGAAGCCGCCGAGAAGCAGCCTCGGGGCGGGCGCTGGGAAGCCGCAGGGATAAGAGAAACAGAAGTTTAGAAGTAAAATGAGAGAAATAGGAATGCTGGCAGGTAGAAGTAAAATAGGAGAGATAGGAATGCCCGGAGATAGAGAAATAGAGAAAAATAAGGCCTCCCCACAACATGGCAATGAGAGAGCTTGGATTCGGTCTGCCTGATTAGACAATAAGTACCTGCTGGCGGCTAGCAGCTTACCCGCTGCAGGTCACCGAAGACAGGCACGTTATCAACACCAATAAGTCTCCCCACAATACGGCAATGAGAAGGCTTGGATTCGGTTTGCCTGATTGATAGGGCTTGTAAGCATCTGCAGGCAGTTCTAGCAGAGCAGAGCATGCGCTGCAGGGCACCGAACACAGGCACGCATCAGCGCCTAAAAACCTCCTCACAGCATGGCAAAGAGAGGACCCGGATTCGGTTTGCCTGACTGATAGGGCTTGTAAGCACCTGTGGGCAACTCTAGCAAGCAGAGCAGAGTGTGTGCCGTGGGGCACCGAAGACAGGCGCGTATCAACGCCAAAAATAAAAAGAAAGGGGGATCTGTGGGGAGCAACTCGGACTAGACTAAGTTACTGGAATTAAGACTTATTCTATGCATCTGCTCTCCCACAATATGGCACTGAAAAGGGAGAAACAGCTTCTACACAGCTGCCTCCAGTTCAACCAATAAACAGCAGGACCTGCTCCTGATTGGAGGAGAGCAGCGTACTCAGCGTGTGGGTAGCAGAGTTGGGATTGGTGAAGAGGACTATAAAGGAGGAGAGAGACAACATGCACCAGGAACATCTAAGAGGAACATCTAAGGGGAACACCTGTGCAGCCCCCGAGAGAGCCGGCCGGCGGTGTGCCGCTCCCCCGCGGAAGTGGGGAAAGTGGCCAGGAGGAACCGCCCTTCCACGGAGGTGGAAGGGACAGCAGCCAACCTGGGAAGAACCAGCAGCAAACCCGGGGAGGGCCGAGCAGACAAAAGAACAGCGCAGGGTCCTGTGTCGTTCCTCCACGAAGACGGGGAGCGACAGTTCCCTTTAAAAAAAAATGTACATTTCTGTTATTTTATATACTTGTCGATCTTATGAGAATAGCGAATAATATATGTGTGAGGTAATGTATACATTATCTCAATATATATACTGTGAGACCTGAGCCTGGATCAAGGTGTAACTATTTTAAATTAGGCCTCCATCTTGTAACTTGGGCCTGACCAGGCCCTGAACCCTAAGCCAGAAGCTCCTAAAAGTAAATAAATGAACTCTCCTTGCAATAAACTCTCCTAGCAACAGCCAATTAACAGATAACAGAGAAATACCCAGAGTTCCTGGTGTCTTCTCAGGGCAGATAAAGTGATTGATAGCTTCCTGAGACCCTGCAGGTCGGCACATTTACCCCATCAGCTCAGACCCTATGCTTCGGCCAATCAATTTGAAAGGCATCAACCCCAAAGCCATCCAACCACCTTTAGTAGGTCCGTTCCCGCCACTGGATGCACTAATCAATTCTAAGAGATGTCCTTTGAATTTCCCGCGGGATGAGATGATTTGCTAAATGGGACCATGATGTATAGAATGTCTCTGAAAACCCTATAAAAACCCTGTCAACTGAAGGGTCGGGGCTCTCAATTCAGACCCGCTGCATTGGTGTTGATTGAGAGACCAGGCCTAGACCTGCAACAAACCTCTCGTGTGCTTTACAGCGGTATCAGCTCTTCGGTGGTCTTTGGGGACAACTGAACTGGGCATAACAATACAATGTATACAAATTTCAAAACACATTGTACACATCTCTACAATTTTTAATTGAAATGTTAAAAAAAAGAATTATCACACGAACCAAAATGTAAAGCCACCAAAATAAAAAGCTGAAAACTGGAGGCTAAAGGGATTACTACTGAATTTTATTCATAGTTTTTAAAACTATGATACATATCTAAAGAGACTATCAAATAAAAAATTTATACATAAAACGTACATGTAAAAAATAAATGATTTCCCAACTTAACTTCCATCCAGAGACCCACTTGAAAATTAAGAGGAGGTTTTAAAACGCTGCAGGGGAAACAAAGGGATTTTAGAAACACGGTCTTAAAACAGTGCCTAGCCACTGTCTACACTATTATTTTCCACAGCTGTTGAGCACCTATACAGGAAATAGCGTTGTATTAACCACTCCGGGAATGAGAATTTAGATTAATACAGCTTCTGTCTTCACAGAGGTCACAATCTAGGGAAAGTACAATCTACCTACTTTGCAATCAAAGTGTGTGTCTCATATCCCCAAGGAGACAAAATTTCATTTTAACAAATGGGTTCTAACACTGAGCTCCAGGAGACAATTTTATAGCTGGTGTTTTCAGATGGACCACAAAAATAGTACAGGCCCAATGCAGTGTTCAGACGTGGTGGGCGTTCTGTAAATATTTGTTATTAAACCTGGCAGTAAATTCCATTATCTTCATGCTCACAACAGTATTTCAGTGGCACCCCCAAAACTCTATATTTAGCAAGAACAAAATATCCACCTTCCTTCCTCAGGAATCTCCAAATTTACCCTGAGAAGAGCCAGGGAGTGCTGATCACAGTTTATTGTGAAAACAAGTTGCCTATCCCACCCTTGTGGATGCTGTTTTGTTCTATCTTGAGCAAGCCAGACAGGACAAAGGATTGTACGTTAGGCCTTCTGACGGGTTTTGTCCCCTCCTACTTACTGAATAGCAATCTGATAGTCAAGTTTTTTTTCCCCCCCTTGGAAATTGTACTTAAAACCCCAGCCCACAGGGTCCTTTGGGATTTGCTCCTCACGCAGACCCCCTCCACGCCACTCTGCATGGAGGTCTTTAACTCTAATAAACCTTGCTTTTAAATCTTTAAAAAAAACTCCAATTTTCAGCTTTTTATTTTGGTGGCTTTACATTTTGGTTTGTGTGATAGTTCTTTTTTTTTTAACATTTCAATTAAAAATTGTAGAGATGTGTACAACACGTTTTGAAATCTGTATACATTGCATATATATTGAGATAATGTATGCAATTACCTCACACATATATTATTTGCTATTCTCATAAGATCGACAAGTACATAAAATAAGGGAAAAACACACGCACACCAGACACATGCACACACACAGCTTCTCTTTTACAAAGCACTGAGGTGACATGAAAGAACCAGTCAGAAGTACTTAGCCTCAGCAGTTGACAGTATGGACCAGATGTGGATGTGTGTGTTAGCTCCCCTACAGGAAAGATTAGTACTCCGTTTTATCAACTTGTCACGAGCGTTACTTGTCACACAGCTCGACAAGGCTAATGCGATGAATTGGAGCACAGGGAAGAATCACACAGAATCGCGATAGTCTTTTCAACATAATTTATTATTCAATGATCAACACCACTCAAGATATATATTCAAGGCACACACATACCACTCAATATGTCATTCATCCACAGGTCATAACACATCTAGGAGTAAGGCGATTTCCAGAAATATCCAGCAATGGTCATAAGTATAACACATACAAGGCATAAAAGCACAAAAGCATAACCAATCTAAACACTCATGTTAAGGATGTAATATGAATGCTGCCTTCTCAAGGTCTCCGTTACGGATCTCACAGCAGTCACTTACAGGCAGGAGTCCTGGGATGCCTGCACTCTGGGCAACAGACTCGGAGTTCCAAGATGGACAGCAAGGTGAAGGGTTGGAGAGGTCACCTGATGAGAGCTCCGGTCCACTCCGATGTCAGCTCTGGCAGCAGCTGGGACATCCAGGCGAGGTGGCTCCAGCATAGTGGTGAGCAGAGCTTCGGTCAATGAAGACTTGGGCGGAGTTTCACTGGCACTGAGCCATGGTCCCCTAAGGGGAGGAAGAGCAGTGGCGAGGCTTGTCTGTTTATCCCCTCTCTAGGGTAGGTGGGCGGTGAAGGTGCCTGCTGTGTCACCAGTTACAAGCTCATCTTTTTGGGTGTCATCGACCAGATGTTGGTGTCTGGGTGTGACCAATCATGGTGCAGTGGTGAGGGTGAAGTAATACAGTAGTCAGTTGGTTGGCTTCTTCTTATGATGTAATGTCCCCAGTCCTTATCAGGCCTCACCACCTGTGTCTGTTCTGGGCAGTACCTGGTGCTAAGTGGCCTTAGCGAAGTAACTCCATTTTGGTTTTGCTTTTTCTCTTTCTTTTGGGTTAGCAGTGCTCTGTAACTCTTTGGGGACTCCTATGGGATTCCCCCGCACAACTCAGTCAGTTTTCTCATTTCTACAGTCCCTCAGTCCCTATACTTTCATTTCCTCATTCCTACAACTCTAGTTCATCAGACAGAGCTGTATCAGAAACCCAAATAATGAACACTTATAAGTTCTTTTAATGGGGTCCAGAGCCTCCTGTAATAGCAATCCAAATAATTTAACTACTTAGTTAAATAACCCCAAAGTCCTGTGACTATTAATGAGGAAAGGTCTATGCATAACAGATGACCCTCAAATGCCACAACTTTCAACCAGAAAACAACACTTTTAATCCTGATACAGATGCATGCATGTAAAAAAAACTAAGATAAACTCCATCTGTGTCCATTGAAATTTGATATTTTCAATTCCACTCATTCCACTCTATTATTTTTCATTTTTTAAGGGCAGTTAAACCCACTAAAATGATCATACTCAATTTGAAGACACTTTATAGCAGGAAGAGTGAGATGATACTTATCCTCACATGCTTGAATATCAAGTCTCCAATTCTATCCCATAAAATACTATGTTACATAGGTGTTACCGTAAACCTTCTCAATGACTGCCAAAGACAGATACTGATGTGCCTATATGACAAAGATTAGGTAATTAAATGATGTTCCCATGGCCACACAGGTGATAAATGGCACTGCAGAAAACCAAACTGAGGTTGACCTGATGTCTAAGCTTACCGTCTCTATGACACCATGTTGTTCCTCAGAATTCAAACTGTCATGGGTACGGAGCAGTGAAGGATATGAGATGTATGCTGCAGGAGTTATTAAGTTAGAAGCCAAGATGTCTGTGATTTAGACTTGCTAATTCAGTATAAACCTATTGTTTGGGTCCAATTAGATAGACACAGTCACAGAGCAATGGACACCATACTCTCTTGTCTTAGCTCCAAATCAGGAGGTGAACCTGAATCCTCGATGCGATCTGACAGGCAGAGAAGATAAGGAAGGCATTTCAAGTAAAAAAATCCAACTGGAGTAAGGGAAAATATCAAAAAGCATGGTATTTGTATGTTTGCAAATTTGCAGAGGGCATCAATAAAAAAAAGACTAATGTGGAAGAAAACACTCTAACAATAGTTGCAACTTGAGATTGATGGAGGTGGGCTGAAGCCTTATCACAAAGGGAACTGACTGTGTACCTTGTGGGCACTTCATGCAGGACTGTATCCATGATAAGGAAATGACAAGAAAGAATTTATTTAAAGTCCTAGCTGCTGCTTGAAAAGTTCTCTAAAAGATAGCAAGAGATATGTCACTCACTCTGAGCATTTCATCAAAGCACAAGTATGATTGCTTCAGAACATATTCAGAATGATTGAGACTCCTCCCATAAAGAGGTAGATTCTAATTCCCTACTATTAAGTCAACATAAGCTTTAATGACTCACTTCTTTGAAAAATTTCTAACATAAATGAGAAGGAAGTGATTATAGGTGTCCTTTAAGTCCCAGTCAGGAGTCAGGTAATAAATGTTTCTGCTTTTCTCTCTCTTTCAATACCATTACACACCCAATGCTAACGTAGAGGTAAAGACAGAGGATACTGATTGACACATGAGACTAGGATGACATAAAATACAAACCAGCGGTGCTATCGCAGAAGCAGGGAGAAGCATATCACAAGAACAACAGCATTTTCCCCAAACACAGAGCCCAAGATAAGGGTTTTGATGCAAGGAGTTATTTTGGATGGCACTGCAAGAAGTGCAGTGAGGCTACTGGGCATGGAAGGAAAGGAAGAAAGCTAATAAACACTCTGTGGTTGAATGGACCATCTTCCTACTGGAGATTCTCTGGGTGATAACATACAACACTTCCCTGCAGTTGTGTCACACTGGGTCAGGAATCTGGGGTATTTCCACTGGTTCCTAGCCTTCATTGATCAGGTGACCCCAAGGGAGTCAACTCCACAGCACTGCTGATTGGTCCATCTGTGCACAGGGCACATTCCCAGAGCCAGAGTATGTCTCAAGCAGAACCATGGGTGAACTGGCATTCTTCCTGAAGGTGTACCTTGGGGAGGGCTGAGGGGAGGCAGGTGAGGCAGAGTATCTACCAAGGTGTCTAACTGAGCAGGTCACTGAACCCTGAACCGTGAGTGAGAGAGAAAAAGAAAAAAGCCGAGGAGGTGATAAGAAAATAATTCTGTAGAATATTGACTGTGAATCAAGTCAAGGGGAGGCAGAGTGACAGGTGGTGCTTTGCAGTTCTCTCACTTAAAAATCACAGATTGATAATATTTTACCAGTTGCTATTTTAACTGCCACTCTGCACCAGAAAACTGTACCTGAGAAAAGCTAAATTTTCCAAAGTTTCACATCTACAATTGGTATGACTTCCATAACATTTACTCCAATCTTCTTTTCACTATCACATACCTCTTATCTAATAGATCTTTCACCCTAAAAAGAAAAAAAAAAGAGGGACAAAGAGGAATTGGCATCCAGCCGGGGCAGAAGCAGCCCGAGGCAGTGGCTTTTCAAGTGAAATCAAAGTACAGCAGGCAGCATGAGAAGGTCTCCTTTGAAATGTGCACAGATGTTTTCCCCAAGAACTCACCTTTTCTCCATCTTCATATCTTCTGTACCTTTTGAAGAACTAAAGGTAGTAGAAATTCTCCCCAGAATGTTGCTGTCTAGGAACATTAAAGTATTTGATGTATGGTAAGTGAGAAAACCCAGATTTCCCCCCGTTTAATGATAAAGAGTGAGGCTGAATTATTGAGTGTGGCCATGTACTAGTAATCCTCCAAATTATAATTCAGCATATACCAGAGGAACAAAATTTTTCTAAGCCCATATTCATCACTGGCTTCTAGGAAATGGCCTCGAGAGCTAAAAATATCGCTATTAACACAGCACTTAATCATTTATAGGAAAACAGCAATCTCAGCATTGTAGTCTACAATGGCCTAGAGCATGCCTTTATCCACTGGAGAGATTCTACTGGAAGAATGATTTATTCAGGGAGTGTAGGCACATTTGAGATGTTAAAACCTTATATTTGAAAGGTTACCTTCTCTTCCTGGACACTGATTATATGTAAGGTTAAAAATATGACATTAGAAGATACCTACAAAATAGGGATATAAAGTCAATATTTTTAAATAAGATCAACAGTAGAATTTTTCATCCAAGATATTGAATATTCTGAATATATACCCACGGGTAAATTTAAGAAGAAGTCACTGCAACAGCTGTCATGAGCAATTTTAAAAAGAAAACTGCAGTGCAGGAGGGATTTGAATTGTGGTTAAGTTTCCTAGAAACACACATGATCTATGGGCATGTCACACAACCTCCACTAAAAATATCCCCAAATGTTGCACTAGTCCTAAACCTTTCTGTTTAAACAGCTTCAAAGGGTCACAATCAATCTCAGACTGCTCCTTTTTTTAATTCAACTTCTGTTGAGTCAGTTTTGAACTGGGCTTATGTCAATTTGATTTATATCTCTAATCTTGACCCATGACATGCGTACTTGCCATAACAGAACTGTCACCCAAGAAAGAGGATCCCCAGAGACAGAAATGACAAGCCTCCCAAATGACCTTTAGCAGGAAACAGCAGAGCCAAGCCTCGTCCTTTGCTGTCCATGGTCCGGGAGCTGTAAAGAGCATGCTCCTTGCAAGCCAGACACAGATGAGGAGAGTGGGCTTCCTTGAGATAAGCAAACTGATACATCCTACACTTTCCAGAAAGGTGACAGCGCCCACAAATTTTCTTTGAAACACTTTTCAGACTGGCTGATTGAGGAAACCACTTAAGACGCATCACCTATGACCACAAAGTGATATTACAATTTTATTCAGCTTGTCTTGCTACACAGAACCCTTGTGACTGGCTTAGTCATTTTCATTTTATAATAGACATTTTTCTTGTCCCAGGGAGACATAATAATCCTAATAATTTGGCAGAGAAAAAATGTATAAAGTGAATATTCATTATCAATATTCACATACAGTTTGTAAGCCAATAAACTTGAAGACTTGACACCAAATTACTATGCTTTTTAAAATATAACAGTGTGCCCTTTCAGAAGCAAGATTTTATCATTAACAACTGTTGACCAAGATATAGCATCCCATTTTGTCTACCTGTGATTTGCCATTTTCACACATATTCCTCAAAATTTTATTGTCACTGCTAAGTATCAAGTTAAAGTTTTCTTTCATTTTTGTTATCAATTTATTAATATATTTGACTTCCACAAATCTAAAATGAAGAATACATACATACGAAACTATAGGTGTCTATTGAGAATGTTGATATTTTCTTGTACCATCACCAAATAAAGAAGAGACAAGATTCCTGAAGCAGTATTTTGCTTATATTTGCTTTACAAAGCATCGACTGATGCTTCTTTAATTAAAATGTGCTTTTGGCAAATTGCCATTGTTACTACATCCCAGAAAATCACTACAGGTTAGTTTATAGACTATGTTATCAAAGTTCCCTAAGAGGAAAAGTGTATCCACAGAATCTGTGCAGAAAACATGATCCATGCCACTGCCAGAAAATGTGCTTAACTAAAAAGACCCTGATGTATAAAATAATATCATCAACTTTTATATTTTCTATAAACTTTAAGCTGAAACCAGCAACTCTCTGGGCACTGTCTTCCCTCCATTTAGAAACACTCACATAATAGGGTTTCCAGAGAGTTATGAAAGGTTATTCTTTACAGGACTTCCATCAAGAAAACCATCTTATCTTTGCTAAGTTTATGTTCCATTCTCTAATTGCAAAGGATGTCCTAAGATAATCCTAAAATCCCAGTCCTTCTCCAGAGTTCTGTAACTGTGAGATGCTCAATCCTAGAAGATGGTTCCACTAGTCTCAGGGGACCTCTGTCAACCTGGACTCCTTTGGTATTCTTAAAGAACCTGAAGAACTGTACACTAGCCTCAGGTTATCAAACAGTGCTGTAACATCCCAAATTCAGTGATGAATTATACTAATGGTCAAAGGAACTTTCTTGAACTTTAGATATTAAACTGAGCAAAGCTCACTCAAAACCAAGGTGACTCCCCACATCTGACATCCCTTCAACAGTTCAGATTTTTCTCAAAAAAGAAGACAAATGTTTTCGAAGCAGCAAAATATATTTAAATGGCAATATTGTTAAAGCAACAAATGCTGCAAGTTCAGCCTTATCATGGCTCCCAGTGACAGCGTGGGCCCCTCCCTGTCCTCCGTGTCCACAAGACGCATGTCATTTAGTGAGATGACACAGGAGAAAGAGGCAGCAGCTCTGCGAGGAGGCAGGAATGCAACACAGAGCATGATGACGACGTCAAATTATTTCTTTACATCACAAGGAAAGTTAATCACGTATTCAGCTGTCTCTTCACAAGAGCATCCTCCGACCGGGAGAGAGGAAGAGTGAGAACACATTTCAGATTCTCCCGTTCTCCTGCAGGAAGACAGGTGGAGCACTCTGGTGTGCTTGCAAACTTGACTAGCCTGGGCCGGCGCCGTGGCTCACTAGGCTAATCCTCTTCCCGGTCGGGGCGCCGGACTCTGTCCCGGTTACCCCTCTTCCAGGCCAGCTCTCTTCAGTGGCCAGGGAGTGCAGTGGAGGATGGCCCAAGTGCTTGGGCCCTGCACCCGCATGGGAGACCAGGAGAAGCACCTGGCTCCTGGCTTCGGATCGGCGGCAGCGCGCCAGCCGTAGTGGCCATTTGGGGGGTGAACCAACGGAAGGAAGACCTTTCTCTCTGTCTCTCTCATAATCTAACTCTGCCTGTCAAAACAAACAAACAAACAAACAAACAAAAAACCTTGATTATCCAGGGTTGCAAGATACTCTTCCAAAGGAGTGCTTCCTTGCGAACTAAAACCTTGATAGCAATGGAAGGAGAGTATGAAATTTAGCCCAACACCCGGAACAACGTACTGGAAAAAAAAAAAAAAAAAAAAGGTGATGACAGAGCAGCTGACGGATGCTTTGTAGTTAACATCACTTTAAGACAGTCACCACGCAGCAGTAGTGGTTGGACCAGTTTTCAGACAACCACAGACAGCCACTGGAACGCTGGCTAGCAGACCTGCCGTGTTCAGGGTGGGCTGTAACCAGAACACCAAGAATATTTGCTTTGTCTACTCTTTAGTCCAAAATGCCCCACATTCTCCCTGGACAAAAATGTCTAAATTCCTAGATTTATATTTTGACCTACATTTCAAGGAAGGCAAGCCTCTGCTTTAGTTTTGGAAACAGAGACCTAACCAGGGAGGACTGGCAACCACTGGAAAACCAAAGATCTGTTTAGGAATGTGGTGGCTGCAGGATCCAAAGAAAACCAGCACTGTGGTTTGGGTGTTTTCTGGATGTTGAGGAAGGGAGGCAAGCAAATGTTTATGTTGCTGGATCCTTCCTGAACTATGTTATGACAATTTGCTTTATGGACAGAGATTTAAATTTGGGGCATATTTTTCATTAAGGTAACAGTTGTTGCCTTCTTTAGGAATTGCGTAAGAAATGGGAAATTTATTCTGAAAAAGTGCTTTGAGATCGCCTGTGCACACTAACATACTCGGGTTTTTTGCTTTTTTTTTCCATTTTGTAAACTGATATGTACACTCAGGAGTATTACAAATGCTTGATTTCCTCTGTTTTTGTTAGGGGCAGAATGATTCTACGTAAAATATTCACATGCCTACAATCCCTGTCCTAAGTAGAACATATCTGGAAATATATTTCTATCCCATCTACTTGTCCTCAGAAAGGCTACACAGGAGCCACTGAGACAAGTCCCATGTAGTATATAAACAACACAGACTACTATAGGATATAAATAGCTACAAAGGGGGCAGGCATTGTGGTGCGGTGGGGTGAGCTGCCCACCTCATTTCAGAGTGCTACACTGAGGCCCAGCTACTCTGCTTCTGATCCAGCTCCAGGCTGATGTAGCTGGGAAGCAGTGGACGGTGACTGCAGTACTGGAGTTCTCGCCACCCACAGAGAGACCTAGCTGGAGTCCCCGGCTCCTGGCATCAGCCTGGCCCAGCCCTGCTGCTGGGGCCATTGGGGAGTCCACCTCCAGATGAAAGAGCTCTCTCATTGTCCTCTGTCCTTCCCTCTCTTCTTCCTCATCCCTCTTCTCTGTCTGTCACTAAGTATTTCAAACAAATAAAGCTTTTAAAAAATAACTATACAAAATTAGTTTTAAACTGAGAGATATACAAAGATGATAAAAACAATCAAAGGGGAGAATAGACTTTTTTTTTTTTTGACAGGCAAAGTGGACAGTGAGAGAGAGAGACAGAGAGAAAGGTCTTCCTTTGCCGTTGGTTCACCCTCCAATGGTCGCCGCGGCCGGCGTGCTGCGGCCGGCGCACCGCACTGATCCGAAGTCAGGAGCCAGGTGCTTCTCCTGGTCATCCATGCGGGTGCAGGGCCCAAGGACTTGGGCCATCCTCCACTGCATTCCCGGGCCACAGCAGAGAGGCAACGGGTACAGAATCCGGCTCCCCAACGGGGACTAGAACCCGGGGTGCCAGCGCCGCAGGCAGAGGATTAGCCTATTGAGCCGTGGCGCCGGCAGAGAATAGACTTCTAAAATAAATGAATCTTATCATTTTATTATTTCCATTTTATGTTTTTCACCTTTCCCTTCCTAACTGTAAGTGTGCCTAAATTCAGAAATCAATCATGGTCTATAGAACATGATTTCCCTACCTTTTTAAAACATAATTTATCCCTAAATAAAGTCCAGTGACATGTAATACAAATAAACAAAATACTATGTAGAAGATCTACATAATCCAATTCATGTTGTTTTTAGTAAGAAAGCATGTCAAAATTATATCCTTTAAAATATGAAATGATAGGGGGTTCGCTGAACTAATACTAGTTAATAAAGTAATAATTATGGTATATTAGTTATGGATCACTGAAAAAATTATTAGCTGAAAATAGTAAATATTAGCTCCCAGTTCCTGTGGACCAGAACTCTTGAGTGTAGCTCAGCCAGATGGTCAAGGATGCACTTGCAAGGTGAATCGTCTGATGACTGACAGGCCTCACGAGATGTGCATCCATGCTCACCCACTTAGCTCCCCTCGAAGGTCTGCCCCACAACATAGCAACTTGCTTTCACCCGGAGTACCTGATCCAAGAGAGAGCAAGAAAATAGCAAAAATGAAGGCCATCGTCTTTTGTGTTTTTTTTAAATCACATCTTGTAAGTGGCATTCCACAACCCTGGCACTATTTTATTCAATAGTGAATCCAGACGTCCAGCTCCCATTTAAGGGAAGGAGATCACATAAGGATGTGAATGTAGGGGCAGGGGTCCGAAGTGAAGGTGGAGGCCGCCTCTCAGTAGTGCACTGACACCCTTTTCCTAGAAGAGGATGTTTTAGGTAGTGCAGTTCTACTCAACCAACAATCATTTACTATACACGGCATTGACTCAAATATTCTCTAACAACATGCTATCTGGTTAATTTCATTGTTTGCACCTAGTGTACTGAGGACTTCAGTAAACACTTTTAAATATAATTTATTCTTACATGTAAAGTTAGCTTTCTCTCCCAAGGTGGGCCATTTTTGACATTGTAAGAAACAAATTTGAACTTTGTACTCTATTTAAAATCACCTTCAAACATAATCTCTACTGATCCAATAAAGTTATCAGTCATTATGTGGAAATAAGATTGTGAAATCTTCTCTTACCATATTAATAAATCCAAGTTTAAAAAACAAACCGAATTCTGCAGCCTGAGTTCTGTTGTAGTTTACCAAGAATGTTTTTCTGGATCAACAGAAGGGAGTTACATGATTCAATAGACATGGACTAAAATGTTAAAAATGTGGAAAAGTTGATTCATTGAAGACCTATCATTCGCTTACTGTTTTTTACAATAAAAAGGAGAAAAATTGATTATCTATCAAGTAGTTTTGACCTGTGCATCTTAAATACAACTGCTGCTCAATACAGCTGCTACCCAATTCATTATTCTCCAGCTAAAAAGTCCTATTCAAACCTGCTTGAAATCCTCCATATAACCCTCTGGAGAATCACCATCTGGATTTACACTTCAGCTGCAAAAACGAATCACTACTGCTGCCCCTTCACAGTTACCTAGAGGGCTTTGTTTATACTTTCTGCATTAGGATGTTACAGTTTTGTGTCTCTTTCTTGAGAAATAATGATATCTAAGAATCAGAATCACACTGGGTCCTTTCCATTTATTTTTTGAAATAGGAAGAGTCAGGGCAACCCTGTGGCCTGTGTGTATTTCAAAGGATGTCATGGTTGCAGAACTAAATCTTTGCAGAGCGTGTCTCGCTGCCCTGACTCTCGCCTGCAATTGGCCCTAAATTGAAACTATCAGATGTGATGAAAGACAGATACCAATGAACACACGTATCTGCAAAAAATCACACTGCATAGCACTAAAATCTCAAGGCTTTTCAGAAGACCCTGTTGAAATGATTCATCACTTTCAAGAATGCCATTTTAAAATATCTCTAGCAATCACATAAGATTCATGTTGCAAATACTGTAAAACAGATTATTTTACATACATGAAAGTAACTGTAATACCCTATTTTCAATATATAAGCAGAATATAGCATTCCAAATTTAGAGGTTATTCATAAATGACAATACTGGCTCACATAAGAATTGCTAATAGAAATGCTTCCATACTCACATATGCTCACACACATTGTCTATTCAGACTTACAAATGCTGTGAAGAATAATGAAACAGCGTTATCCTGCAGAAATGCTTAAATATACTTTTACTAAAGCACAAAGGGCACTTTGTGTGTGTGTGTATATGTACACACACTAAGATTTATATATATATACACACACACACAAACACTAAGATGTAAGAGAGTATCTTCCATCTGCTGGTTTACTCCCCAAAGAGTTGCAATAGCTGGCACTGGGCCAGGCCAAAACTAGTAGCCAGGAACCCCATCTGGTCCTCCTACATGGATGGTAGGGGCCTAAGCATTTGGAGTACTTGGGCCATGTTTTATTGCTTTCACCAGGTGCATTAACAGGAAGCTGGAGTGGAAGTAAAGCAGTGGGATCTCAAACTGGTGGTCATATGTGATGCTGGCATCGTAGGTGGTGGCTTGACCCTCTGTGCCCTGCGGCAAGGACATTTTTTAAATGAATTCTGGAAAAACTGCATTGCTCTGAACAAAGTATTAAAGGTGATTCTGGTGAGGGCTAGGTAAAATAGGAGACCTTCAGGAAAAGTCTAAAACTTCTTAAGTGTTACTTAAGTAGTTGCATCAGCCTCTTAGAAATATAGATGAAATGCAATTCTGCTGAGATACCACAGAGGAGTGAGAAAAATGCTACTGAAAACTGGACTAAAAGCTATGTTTATCATAAAATAGCAGAAAACTTTACTGAATTGTGCATGTGCCCAAGAATTTTGTGGAAGGCAGAGCTCAATAGTGCTCCACTGTGATTTGTGGTATAAGAAAAATCATGCAGAAAACCACTCATGGTGCTTTATGGCTTTTTTTAAGTGCATATGGCAAAATAGGTCAAGCCACCGCCTACAGTGCCGGCATCACAAATTGGCACATGTTCTATTCTTTGCTGCTCCACTTCCCATTTAGTTCCCTGTTAATTTGCCTGGGAAGGCAGTGGAAGATGGTCCAAGTACTTGGGCCCCTGAACCCTCATGGGAGAACTTGAAGAAGTTCCTGGATCCTGGCTTTGGATCGGCCCAGCTCCAGCGATTAAGGCCATCTGGGGAGTGAACCAACAAATGCAAGCTCTCTCTCTCTCTCCCCCTTCCTTCCCCCTCTTTCTCTGCCTCCTCTTCTCTCTATGTATCTCTGCATTTCAAATAAATGAACTTTTTCAAAAAAGTATATATGGTAAAATTTAAGAAAAGAGAAACAATTTAAAGATGAAATTTATATTATGCTTCCCTTTTAAGAAAGATATGGAAAATTCTCAGCCTGGCCATGTAAAGAATGAAAAAGCATATTTAGGAGACAAAAGCAAGGGCACATCCAGTTGGCCATTCAGTAAGAGGATGAGTATGGATAGAAAGAAGCCAGGTGCTGTTCAAGACAATGGACAGATGATGCTGAAGCCATATCAGAGATGGCTGAGGGAAGGGAGCACCTTGAGGGCAAAAATGGCTCACTGTTGAGGGCCTCTTCAAGTCTCTGTTCCCTGATTCCAGTGCGACATCTCACAGCTGTCCCAGTGGTGGCTCAAGAAGACCTAGTTAAAGCCAATGCTCTGAAAGGCATAATTAGTAAGCATGTTGGAACACAAATGGTGCCAATTCTATGGGTGCACAGAACTGGCAAACTACTGAAACATGGCCACCTGCACTTAGATTTCAAAGGATGCCTTAGACAGCCTGGGAGACTATCCAGAAAGTGGCTATGGAATCAGGGCAACTGTAACGCGTACTGATCGGGCCCAGTGGAAGCATGGCGCCCTCACAACCACAGAGCTGCCGGCATTCAGTGACAGCTTGGGAGAGATGCAAACACAAAACTTTTTTCCCTGAGACCTGAGCGCAGCAAATCCATGGGTGTGAGGATGGCTCGGAGCACATTCCATGCTCAGTGTGTCCAGAATATAGACAGGACGTGGCACGAAAGACAATTCTGGAAACTTACAATGTAATGTTGTTTGTCCTGTTGAGGTCCTAGACATTTTAGAGTCTAATTACTCAATTTTTATGACCTATTTCCTCCTTTTGAAATGGAAATGTCCACCCTGTGTCTGCCCCACTATTGTATTTTGGAAGTAGTTATTTTATTTTGATTTTACAGGCTAACAGTTAGAAGGAGTTTGCTTCAAGATGAATCATGACAGAATAATGTCTCATCATATATGATTTAGATGAGACCCTGAACTTTGGACTTTCAAGTTGATGCTGAAACAAGGTAAGACTCTGTGTCACTGGAGCAGAATGAGTATGGTGTGTAAGCAGGACATGAGTTTTGGACGGCCAGGGGTGGGATGCTATCATTTGAATTTTCTCCTTAAGACTCATGTTGAAATTTAACTACCATTGTGACAGGCTGGTAAGTGCAACCATTAAGTGGTATATGTGTCTTGATGTCTCCACTTTCAAGAATACCATCATCCCAAGTGTGTTCACCCTGCTTATGGTCCTCTTGCTCGTTTGCTTTTTGTCAATCTACCATAGTGCTTCCATCACACTGAGATACAGCAAGAGGACCCTCATCAGATGCCAGTACCTGAAAATTGGATGTTCCAGGCACTAGAACAGTGAGACAATAAATGTCTGGTCCTTGTAAATTTCCCAGTCTGTAGTATTTTGTTATGGCAACACAAAATAGACTAAGGTAAATCCCTACAATCTAGTTAAACCAAGGAGATTAAGGTTTAGCAGATTTCACGATAATGTTCATGGAATAACAAAGACAATGCAATTGTGAATTCTATCACAAAGAAAGTCCAACAATCTTTGTGATTGGTCTTGTCCTAATGAACTATTTTATCTGCAATAGAAACAAGAGAACTAGAATACCTTTATAACATGCTTGCTTCAGCCATATATTTTCTGTGTTAGATTGGGCTATAAGCTGTAAATACTCACGGGTGCTTACTAAATGCAAAGCAGTAAAATCCCATTTTATGCAGGTGGGGGGAAAATAGTTAATTTAAAAAGTAGTTACATAAAAATGACTAATTCTTAAAGTTATAGAAAGAATTATTAGGTGATAAGGGGCAATCTCAAAAATGCCCTATATACACTATCCTAAAACATTTCTATATTTCATTTATTTTAGGTTTTCCAGTCAGCATATATGAGTGCATGCCATCAATTAAATGAATGAGAAGTTTGATAACAACATTTTTCTATATCATAAAGATAAGTTCACAATTTAGCTCTGGGCTTATGATTAAATGAGCCACAAAGCTCTCATTTGTTGCAGAGTTTGGACATAAATATTATTCATGCTCAAAGGCAACAAGAAATTTTTGTAAAACTATTGGACCGAAATTTGTATTATTATTTTTACCTCAAAAAAAAGATATAAAGAAAAACCTTTGTTTTATTTTCTTCTCTACACAGTAAGTCATATCTAAGTGCACCCAGTTAATATCTGGTAAAATATTGAATCATATTCTTTAATGTGGTTTAATATTAAAACCATGGCAATACCCATGACCAGACAACAGCTCTTGGTTGCAGTTAGGGATTCCAGTTAGTACAAATTATCATTTCCCTTTCAGCAAGCACACATGCTGGGACTCTCACACATACTTATCTATCTCCATTCTCCACTAGTGTTTCCTAACCTGGGTTGCTACTTCAGTTTCTCCCTTCATCTCCAGAAATTGCAATTTCCTTTCGTCATCCCTACATTTCTCCCACTGACAGCACCACCATTCAGCTACTCTCAACAGATAGGCAACTGAAGTCAATAGCTTGTGTAGGGAGATTTCTTTCCCCACATTTGTGATTATCTGGCCTCTTCCAAAGCTGCTTCTTTCATGTTTTTAATTTAAAATATACTGAAAAGTAATCTAATCAAAATCACCGTAAATCACACTATGTAAAAACATATAACACATTAAAGTAGCAAAAGAGAAATCCACCTTTTCCTCTTCCCCCAGTCCATTCAGCTGCAATGTTTAGAAGTTACCATGATTGACAGCTTGGCGTCAATACTTTCTAACATTGTTTTTATTCAGTGCTATTTCCTTGTGTGCATGCATACACTCACATGTTGACCCTTCTGTAGCCTCCAAATACAGGATCTCACAAACACTCACACATTGCTTGTCCCATGAGAATACTTTAAGGACATGTTCCAATATCAACACAAAGAGAACTGCTTCCCTTCCATTAAGGGACTGCATGGTACTCCATTGTATATGTTTGATCAATGCTCCATTGACAGTTTATCTTCAGGTTTTAAAATTTTTGTATTAGCCCTGCAATAAGGTTAACTATTTATGAAGACTTTATCACATTTTTTCATATGATAATTTTCTCAAAGTGAGACTGCTAAATTATGGGTTTTGTTTATGATTCTTGAAAACAGGATTCATGCTTTCTCTCCCCTTAATCGATTCACACAGAATTCACATACTAGTATAAGTTATGGTGGTCTCTATATGGTATTAGCAGACTGGTTAATTGAGTGGCTGACTATTCTAAAAATCCAAATGACAATTGTAAACACCCTAAACAAATAAAATCATTGATACCTTTGTCATTTTCATTTTATCCTACATTGACAGATTCTACATCAATATTTCAAGTTTCAGCTAGGATGGTTCTGTTGGTAGCCACCTCCTTAGTAAAAAAAAACAGCATTTTATTCTGTTTGACTCTGCAAGAAACGCCTATCACCCTTCCTGTGTCACTGAGTAAGCACCAGTGTCCATCGATTTTACTGAATTCTAATATGCCAGTCATTAATTATTTTGGAAAATATATCACATATCAGGTGATATAATGAGCAAATACTATTCTGAAGCATCACTGTCACTGTCAACATATCAATGCTTGACAGTGCTCACTATTACATGGCTTCTTCATTTGTGAAATAAGAAAAATATATAAAATTTCTCATTATAGTATTTCCTGAAATCATTGTTATCAGTAAAGATGGCATTTGCATGTCATTGTACATCTAAAATATCCCTCTTACACTTATTTAAACTGAATTGTTAGAAAAATTCTCCTAGATTCAGATAGTATAAAATGAGTTAAATATATATGAGCTACATATTCCCTATAATTTATGAAGAGTAAAATTCGGAATGCTAACTCCTGCTACATAGGGTTTTCGTGATGATTCAGTCAGAGAATGCCTTCAGTGAATTTTAAATAATACTTACTGTATACAGGCACTCGGCTTCCTCATGGTCACTGGAGAAGGCTTGGAGAATGCTGCATCATTAGCACTTGTTTTAAATCAGAGAATGCTTCCAAAGCAGTAAAATTAAACAACAATTACCAAAATGTTATCTCTGCATTGTGTGAAATCCTTTTTTGAAGTATTTAAAAATTTTGACATAAAAATTATACATATTTATGAGACAATATATATTTTCTCACATGGATGCATTGTATAATGTCCAATCAGGGTAAATATTTTTATCCTTTCAAAAGTGTAATATTTCTTTTATAGAGAAAACATCCAAAACCCTACCTTCTAGATTTTGTTTTATATATAAGGAAATACCAGTACATTGTCTACAGTCATCCTACTGTGCTCCAGAATCCCAGAACATCTTCCTCCTATCTAGGTACTACTAGTACCTCTCACGTAACTTTTCCCCCTCCCTCCCCACTTCCTTCCCCAGCCTCAGGTAACCTCCATTATATAGTTGCTTTCTTTGAGATCATCTTTTTTTTTTTTTTTTTTTTTTTTTGAGACTGTACCTATCAGTTAGTTCCTGTGACATTTATCTTTGAATGACTGGTTTATCAAAAAGTTTTACTGACACAAAATCTTTGGTATCTCATCCTCCTTAACAACAAAACGTACTTAAAAATATATTTATTTGTGAGCTAATAATAAAAGATGTAAAAAATAGCAAGCAAAATAGATTACAGAGAACACACTTACAGTCTTAAATTGCCATTGGTTTAGCCCAATCCATGAACTATGTGCTATGTAACTTGACTGACAATTGGAAAACCAACTGGTGGGAGCAGCATCCTTGCAGAGTTTTAGAACATAAACACCAACTCCTAGCATGCATAAAAGTCAGCACACGTAGGTTTTATGAACTTCTATTACTTCATAATATTTTTAACTACAACATACTACAATAAGCAAGGATATATATACTATTAAATTCTGTAGAGGTAGATAAAAGTCTTAAACCTCTACCACTACTTCAATCCTGTTCTCTACTAAGGTACAAAGCGTGCACATGTGTATGCGCGCATGTATGGGTTTGTGTATATTTATGTGTGTAATGTCCATAATGGAATCCAGCACCACGGAAGTCTCATCTATATTCTTTCTGCTCCATATGTCAGTGCATCTTCTTACTTCTGAGTTTCCCAGAGAAAAAAAGACTACTTTTTCTGCATAGAGTCTTCATCCCTGAATCTGTTTTGAGACCATATTCACATCCAATCTTCTTACAAGGCAGGCACTAATCCTTCTCCTCTATTTGGTGTGAGGTGCTGATTTTACACGATTATATGTGGCTCTACTACTTTGTCATGAATCTACAGCATTCCTAAATTCCAAGTTTCTTTCACTCTATCTGTGTATCACTTATCCTTACATTTTTGGCACTGGGTGCTTAAGACATATTTTTCTGCATTCCAAGCAAGTTCTGTTTTGAAAGGAAAGCATGGCCTCTTAGGCCTGTTGGAATCCCCATGTACTCAGGCATATGCACTTACTTTGCTTCTGCTTTGAGTCCTGCTACACCCCCATCAAAATCCTGTGCTGCTGGGCAACTGGAAATGTGAACGCTGGGCAAGGGATAACAAGCATGCAAACTGTGCATGTCTCCTCTGCTCACGCACATGTGCCACTGTCTCATCAAACTTCACTTCCAAAACACAAACTCAAAGACAAAGCTACGAAGATTTTTAAGAGCAGCAACTGAGCACTACACCAAGCACAGGACTCTTCCGAGAGTGGGGCACCATGTGACAGCACAGGTGGTACACCAATAAAATCAGCCTCATCTGTATTGGATTTGGATGAAACCATACCCCTTACTGCTGCACCTTTTCACGCTTCCTCTGAATTCTTATTGGTTTCCCCTAGCAGCATTTCTTTAGTAACTCACATGTGAATGAACCTTTTTCTCAAGGTTTGCTTAGGAATACAACCAAAACCAAATACTCACATATCTAAGATGCTATTGAGGAACTGGGTCATTTGCTGATATGGACCGCCCTCCTCCTCGACACTGGTGATGAGTGGTGGACAAAAGTACCTGGAATGCTGTAGTGCTGCAGTTACTAAGATTTTCAC